>NW_027508713.1:0-435000 GCF_051911475.1 Siphateles boraxobius | reverse complement strand
ATACATTATTTCATTGTAAATAACATGCAAGGAAGATCCCTGAAAACATTTTATACAAATATTAAAAGGATTTTCTTTTATTATTATTTTAATATGTTCCTTGAGGTTCTCTTATAAAGTTAATAAAGGATTTTGCACAGAAAAACAAATATATATACGCGGAAAATATTATTTTCCTCCCTCATTCTGAGTGTCTGTCTGAAATGATCCGTTTTTAAGGATCGGCTCCTTTAGTAAATGGACACTGTTATGATTGGCTAACGTCACTGCATAGGAAACAGTATCTACACACACTCGCCATTACACACAAGTAAGTGTTTGAAAAACATTATTCATATAAAACTATAATTTACAGACAAAGCATTATGAAATCATTTACTTGAGCTTCATCTTTCAACAAAAGTTTCTTTGCAAACGCTCCATTACATTGTTCCTCATTCACAAAATAATCTGCAGTCAAATTCTCCAAACCAACATATAATCCTCCGGCGTGATCCGGGACGCCATTAATGTAAACCGCTGGGATCGTCTGTGCAGAGACACAAACCTGCTGTTTAAACCGGGACATTATACACTCTTCTATGTGAGCCTGGACCACAAAACCAGTCACATGGGTATTTTTTAAAATTGAGATTTATACATCATACGAAATCTGAATAAATAAGATAGTACATTATTTGACCGATATACAACTATTTGAAAATCTGGAATCTGAGTGTGCAAAAAAAAAATCTAAACATTGAGAAAATCCCATTTAAAGTTTTACATTTATGTTCGTGATTGTGCTGCATCCACTCATGAAAATAAAGAACTTTATATTATATTTGTAATACTTTTTTGTAGAAGAAAATAAAGCAAAATTATATAAAATGGATAAAATGATATAAGTGAAGAAAAATTTTTTTTTAAAATAATATATATAATAATATTTACGGTAGGAAATTTACAAAATATCTTCATGGAACATGATCTCTACATAATATCCTAATGATTTATATTAAATATATAATATATATTATAAAATATTTTACTTTTTTGTAGACGAAAATAAAGCGAAATTATATAAAATGGATAAAATGATATAATTTTTTCTTTTAAATAATATATATTTATATATTTACGGTAGGAAATGTACAAAATGTAAATGAACATCATAATATCCTAATGATTTTTGGCTTGTAAGAAAAATCGATAATTTTGACTCGTACGATGTATTGTCGGCTGTTGCCACAAATATACCCGTGCGACATGTGACCGGTTTTATGATCCAGGGTCACATATTTGATGATGTAATTCTATTGGTGGAGATCTTGCTCTGGAGGCGGGCATATGCAAATGTGTTTGCTCATGTGTTTGCTCATGTGACATCACATGTGAATGTGTGTGCAGACGGTGGACTGTGATAATCTGCTGACCAACAGAGATGTGTTATGGAAGCTGATGCGGGAGAATAAGACGATCGTGGCGCCGATGCTCGAGTCCAGAGCCGCGTACTCAAACTTCTGGTGCGGCATGACCTCACAGGTGTGTGTGGAAACACCAGTGTGTCCTGTCAGTGTGTTCATTCTCTTAGTCTTAGTCCTGTGTCAAATGTGCTATTTAGTTTTTATCATATGTATTAAACCTTATTCTTAGTCAAGATTTAGGCAGTGAAAATGTGTCCGTTAAAGCACAATCTCTGATTGGGGGATTTAAAATCTTCACATCTGGCTAGGCTTGTTTAAAAAACAAACATTTATATTATATTATATATTAAATATATATATAGTATAATAATATAGAGAGAACTATACAATATTCTTTCAACTTTTTATTGATGAAAATAAAGTGAAATTATATCAAATGGATAAAATTATATAAATATTTTAAAACTTTTATAATTAACTTAACTTTTATAATTATAAACATTTTAGTTTCACCTTTTTTCATCAACAATATTGCATGTTGATATAAAAGGAAAATCTCTGATTGCGAGATTTAAACTCTTGAAATCTGGCAAGGCTTGTTTAAAAAACAACCAGTCACATGGGTCATTTTTTTAAAATTGAGATTTATACATCATACGAAAGCTGAATAATTAAGCTAGGACATTATTTGACCAAGATACAACTATTATAGAGTATATTTTATAATATATATTATAAAATATACTCTATAACAGCTATATATTAGATTGATTCTACTTTTTTTAGATGAAAATAAAGCGAAATTATATAAAATGGATAAAATTATATAAATGATTTTTTTTTAAAAATAATATATATTTATATATTTACAGTAAGAAATTTACCGTTTTGTCGTCTGCCGCTTTAAATGTTCGTGCTCTTTAAAGCAGGATGGATTCTGATTGGCTGTCAATATTTTTATGGTTCATCAGCTGGAAATAATGGTTCTGAAAGTGATTCCAGCAATATCGTCCCTTTGTGTCATTATCATTACAATCGTGGTTCATTTCAGAATGAGTTTTAGTCACAGAAAGCGCAGAAGTGTATAGTGGATACGTGGACATATTTTTGGAGTTTGTTTTCTTTTGTGTTGTTACTTTATTATTTTTCCCCTCCAGCACTTGTCAATACTTTGCATTTGGTGGTTTCACGCTAATAAACTCCACTATTGCACCATAATGCAGCTGCGAGTTGGACATCATTTTTTTTTTGTTTAACATCCCGGGACAGTTCCACGCCAAGAAGGTGCGCAGTCAGACCCGCTTTATCACTTTATCCGGTTGCTTCTCCGTATGTCTTTTCATTTTCTATTAGGAAATAGCCAGTAAATAAAGGCTTCTTAGATCATTTTGAAGAAGAGTGCTTTGATTTTTTCTTTTTTCCACTTGATCTCTGTTTACAGTGGTCGTGCTTGACGTGAACGGGCCTTCAGCGATGAACAAAAAGGTCATAAACAAACATTTTCTAATGTTTAATGAGAGTTAAACGAATGTTTTCAGGGCTATTACAAGCGTACGCCGGCCTACATGCCGATCCGCCGGCAGGAGAGGACGGGCTGCTTCGCCGTCCCCATGGTGCACTCCACGCTCCTGCTGGATCTGAGGAAGCAAGCGTCCCGTCAGCTGGCCTTCTTCCCGCCTCATCCCGACTACAGCTGGGCCTTCGACGACATCATCATCTTCGCCTTCTCCGCGCGGATGGCCGGTTATACTATATAATATATGCATTTATCCATTAATACTAACACTTTATATTCTATTCTATATATATATTAGGGGTGGAACGGTACACAGAAGTCACGGTTCGGTTCATACCTCGGATCAGACATCACGGTTCGGTACGAGTTCGGGACAATGGAGGGAAAAGCAAAACAAAAATGCAGAAGGCAATTATTTTTATTTTATTATTTTTTACACCCAGTTCTTGCGTCTAAATTAGTTGCTTACATTAACAAAATGAGCCAACAATAGCAGACATAAGCCCTTTAAATAAAAAAATAAATGGCCATGTTTTATAAAAAGGTTCACAAAACTAAATAAAAATGTTTAGAAAATATGTAAGATAACGTTAATTTAGTTGTAGGTTACGTTCTCTTATCCATTTTTTTCTAATGTCACAAGGAATAATCTGGTTTACTGCTTTACATGATTCTTTAGTAGTGTGGTTTGGGTGTCCTAAAGTGTTAGTAGAGTACCAAAGTACTAAAATAAACATTCACGAGTGTACCTTACTTCTCACCGGTGATTCCTGAGGGTTTAGAGGACAATTACACCGAGTCGCACACTGTCGTTTCAAAGAATAGTACACCAGCGAGCGCGAAGTATAAATGCCTCGTCCAGTTGGGAAGGCGCGCGCGCGGTCAGCGGAGGCTAAAGTAAACAAACCTAGCAGGCCAACAGATTAGGTGACCCTAAAGGACCCGCGTATCTAACAGTAGTTCCGCATTACATTAATTAATTTGCACGCGAGTTTTATTTATTTTTATACCGTGTATTCTCCGTGTTAATTCATGCACCGAACCGTGACGCCCGTACCGATTCGGTTCAATACGAATACATGTACCGTTCCACCCCTAATATATATATATATATACAGGTGAAACTTGAAAAATTAGAATATCATACAAAAGCTCATTTATTTCAGTAATTCAAATTAAAAGGTGAAACTAATATATTTAGTATATATAACTAAATATACTGATGATATTGATATCAGATTATATATGATAAGCATGATTATACTTCTCAGACGGCCGACATTTCTGTATTTAAAATCCTTTTTTTTTATTGATTTCATGTAATATTCTAATTTTCTGAGATTTTGAATTTGGCGTTTTCATAAGCTGTAAACCATAATCATCAAAATTATAACTTTTGCACGATATTCAAATTTTTCGAGTTTCACCTGTAGATATAGGAAGTACATGTAGATTAAACTGAGATGGGTCACAACACTTACATATGGCCCTACTGTTAGTTTCACTGCTTCTATTGTTCTCATTTGTAAGTCGCTTTGGGTAAAAGCGTCTGCTAAATGAATAAATCTACATGTTATATAATATTCTTTCTACTTTTTGTTGACGAAAATAAAGCGAAAATGATATAACATGCATAAAAATAATTAAATTCTTGAAACTTTTGTAATTATAAACACTTCGGTTTCACCTTTTTTCGTCAACAATATTGCATGTTGATATAGTCAGAGTTATTATTGGGCAACACTTTACAATAAGGTAATATTAGTTAACTACCTTAGTTAGCATGAACCCAGATTCATGTTCATGTTTTCATTGAATTTTAACATCGTTCCCCCGCAGACGTTCAGATGTACCTGTGCAACAGAGAGACTTATGGGTATTTCCCTGTGCCCCTGCGCTCCCAGAATACCTTGCAGGACGAGGCGGACAGTTTTCTGCACTCGCAGCTGGAGATCATGGGTGAGTCACATGACTAAGGTCTTGTTTTTCTGCTTGAAGTTCCTCTAGTGACTTTATCAAGGCTGAGAGCGTAACTGGACGTTCAAGATCATTTGTTTCGTCTGCAGTGCGCAATCCTCCGACTGAGCCGTCCGTCTATCTCTCTCCTACTCCTAAACAGCCTGATAAAATGGGCTTTGATGAGGTGAGGAACTCAGTTTTTTTTTATTTTATTGTATTATGATTTACTTTGTTATTTTATATTATGATATTTTGTTATTTTATATTAAAATGTTTTATTGTTTATAAGTTGTATTGTATGCATGTATTTTTATTTTATATAATTTTTTTCTATTGTATTTTCTATTATTTAATATTATATTTTATTATTAAAATTTATTCTATATTCAATTATTTTATGAAATACTAAAAGTATAAACTACTGTCATAGTTTAATATTTTTTATTTAATATTTTTTTTGTATTTTACTTTTTATTATAGTATAATTAATTGTTTTAAATTTTTATATAATTTTATATTATTATTTTTATGTGGTTTTATATCATAATTTGTATATAGTATATTATCTCATAATAAATTCTCTACTTTTATATCTTATATTAAATTTATATTAAATTAATTAATTTTTATATTTTATTATATAATTTAAATTACTTCTATATTACATTATTTTATGTAGTATAAACTAGTTTTATATTTAAATTATATATATATATATTTATTTTTATTTTTTATTGTGTATTTAATTGTTCTATCTTTTATTTCATTTTATATTATTATATGTTTTATTGTATATGATCTCAAATGAAATTAGAGAATGGTATATGTTATTATTGTTGTTATAATGTGTGTGTGTGTGTGTGTTGAGGTGTTCATGATAAACCTGCTGAGACGCTCAGACCGCAGGGATCGTATGCTGAGGACTCTCTACGAACAACAGATCGAGTGCAAGATCATCGCCGCTGTAGATGGCAAGTATGTCTCAAACACACGAACACACACACACACACGTCTGCAAACATTAGCTTCCCATGATGCCCCTCTCTTACACACCGACTGCCTGACACGAGTGTGTGTGTGTGTGTTTCAGGGCGCTGAACAGCAGTCAGGTGGAGGCGCTGGGGATTGAGATGCTGCCCG
The DNA here is from genome assembly GCF_051911475.1 of Siphateles boraxobius. Taxonomy (NCBI): domain Eukaryota; kingdom Metazoa; phylum Chordata; class Actinopteri; order Cypriniformes; family Leuciscidae; genus Siphateles; species Siphateles boraxobius. The sequence goes on along the minus strand of NW_027508713.1, from coordinate 428,979 downwards.
GATACAGTGACCCGTATCACGGCCGGCCGCTCACTAAAGGAGAACTGGGCTGCTTTCTGTCACACTACAACATCTGGACAGAGGTGTGTGTGTGTGTCTGTGTGTGAGCAAGAGAGAGAGAGAGAGAGAGAGAGAGGGGTGGGGGGGGTGGGTCATTAGTAACCAGTGAAATATCAAGACACTACATATGGTGCTTTTCCATTACACAGTACCAGCTCGACTCGACTCAACTCGCCTTTGTTTGGTTTTCCACTGCGTAAAAGTTGTACCTCTGCTTTCGGGTACTTTTTTTCGTATCATGTCCGGCGAGGTTCTAAGCGAGCTGAGGAGATACTAAAATGTGACGTGAAACGCTGCAGACTGCTGATTGGTCAGAGAGAATCGTCACTATTCACCGCGTCATCATTGCACGCGGCACACGGAGCTTTTCGTTTTGCTGCCCTCAGCCTCTCCTGAAACAACATTTGTCTTCTTGCTGTGAGAAACAGCCACATCCAGAGGATCAAAAACAGCATACACTCGATTTCCTCCATTGTCCTGTGTGTGTGTGTGTGGGTAGCGGGTGTGTGTGGCGTAGTTCCTGTGGTGTCGCCATGACAACCAGGTACTATTGGGGAGGTGCTATCTGTAATGGAAAACGGAGCAAAAAGCGAATCGAGGCGAGTCGAGTTGAGCTGATACTGGGAGCAACGGCAAATGCTTTGGTTACTGTTAAATAAATGTTAATATTACATTCGCATTTAATGTGACATTTTCATATCAATCATAAATGTTAAAATATTAATGCAAATTTAAACAGTGGGATTTAGCCTTTCAAGTGTCTTAATTCAGTAAACATTGTTTTTCAAGTAATTAGACGAGACAGCTGTTAGTAATAAAATGAAGAAAGAAATGATATAAATGAAGTAAATGCTGCTTGAAGTTTTTCAGATATTTATCAGAAACTGGAGTTTATCTCCAGTAATGATACCAAAACCAGTGAAAAATCGTGAATTTTCACACCCATATTGATTCAAAAGCAAAATCTCATACTTTTATAGACTAAATATTAATGTAAATATTATGTAATTAAATGTAGCCTTCAAGTGTTTCTCAGTACAATAAACAGTGTTTTTCATGTAATTATTCAAGACGAGACAAGAGTCATTGAAAAAGTGCAGAGCAAAAATACAGTTTTCCAGATATTTATCAGAAACAAACATTTATCAAGTAAAATTCATGCTGAAAATGAAAAAGACAAAAGTTTAATAGCAATAAAAATATAACTACATTTTAAGATTTGTTTAAATTGCATTTATTTATTTAAAATGTAGTTGTTTATTTAGTTAGTTAAATTGTATTTATTATAATTTTTTTCTTGGGCTTGATAAAGGCATATCTGTGAGATCTGAAGTTGTGTAAATAACAGTTATGAGCCGGTTGTGTGTGTGGTGTCAGATCGTGGATCGAGGACTGAAGACGTCTCTGGTGATCGAGGACGATCTGCGCTTCGAGATTTTCTTCAAGCGTCGCCTGCAGAATCTGATGCATGAGATCCAGTCTCAGCGGCTAGACTGGGACTTGATGTGAGGAAACACACACACACTGATACACACGCACTAACACTAACACGTGCACACACACACACACACACACACACACACACACACACACACACACACACACACACACACACACACACACACACACACTCACACTAACACATGCACTCTCACACTCACACACACGCACACTCTCACACGCACACACACATACACACAGACTCACACACATTAATATGTATGTGTACTGCGCCCTCTACTGGACATTTGAAATAAGTTGATAGATTCAGTTTCTCATGAGCCGTCTGTGTCTCTCTCTCTCTCTCTCTCTCTCTCTCTCTCTCTCTCTCTCTCTCTCTCTCTCTCTCTCTGTCAATTCAATTCAGAAAGCTTTATTGGCATGACAAAAAAATAAATTTTGAATTGTCAAAGCATTAAAACAACATAGAAAATTATTTTGAACATTTAGTACAGAAAATAATGATAATAAAATTAAACAAAAAAGACAATATTATATGTATTCATGGCACCCTCTCTCTCTCTCTGTCTCCTGCTGTCAGTTATATCGGACGGAAGCGGATGCAAGTGGACCGTCCGGAGAAATCTGTTCCCAGAATCCACAACCTGGTGGAGGCGGATTATTCGTACTGGACGCTGGGATACATGATCTCGCTCCGCGGGGCGCAGAAGCTGCTGCGGGCCAAGCCGCTGAAGAAGATGCTGCCGGTGGACGAGTTCCTGCCCGTCATGTACAACAAACACCCCATGTGAGAGAGAGAGAGATGCTCATCCGTCTGTCCGGATCATTGATCCCAGTGTTCAGTTCCCTTTCAGTCGGTCACGTTCCACGCATCGTCGGACTGAACCCACTAAATAGGAATCTAGCTAGAGAGCCAATCTACTCCGAGTGTAACTGAAAGAGCCAATGCACAATGGGGCGCAGTCATTTACATATAACGATCAGCAGCTGCGATTGCACGTTGAGGAGCCGAGCGTTTCGAATGCTGTCTTCAGAGAGTGTTGATGATACACTCTCGTGTTGACGATACGCCGTGGCAGCGAGGTCGAATTTTTTCTCTCTTTTGCCTTTTATTTGAGCAAAACAATGGCCGTTCTCACAGCTGATAAGAGACTGCCTTCAAAGAGAGAGAGGCAGCGTCCAAATGACACTTTCCCTGTGTGTGTCGCTGCGACCGTTCCCCTGCGTGCTTCAGCACCAAGGAGAGTGTGTCCCTGAAAGAGCTTACACAAGTGGAGCTGCGTCTTTTTAAAGATGTCACTCTACTTGTGTGTTTCTGGATGCAGTCGTCACCTGGGATCGTCACGATCGCTGCCTCTCGTGTCTGGGCGTTGAACACGCTGAGGTGGCGTTCGTGAATGAGTCATGCACCCATTGTGGGATGATGTCCATCTCGGAGCTGAAGTCGAGACTCTCATTCCTGCAGAGGAACTCTCTGTCGCAATCTAACGCTTCTCAGAGGGTTACTTCAGGCAGGAGTGCGGCGACCTGAGGATCGAGGCCCTGCGGCTGGACAATTGGGTTCTTTGGGTGGCTTAGGCTGGTTCTCAGCCACACACCCCGGTTCCTGTGTTCCCGGAGGTGCATGAGGAGCTCGATGGTTCATGGATGCATCTTTCACTGCCAGAAACCGTCCCAGTAGCTCCTCCTCCCTCGCCACCCTTGATGGCGGGCCGGCTAAGGGTCTCACGCGCATCCCTCCAGTGGAACGGGCCGTTGCTCTCCACCTGTCTTCCTTCCCGGGCCTGTAAGCACTCGTCAGACTTAACTGGCAACTTAACTAGTCTTCAGTGTCACATGATCTTTCAGAAATCATTCTAACATGATGATTCTTTATCAGTGTTGGAAACAGTTGCTGCTTAATAGTTTTTTATAACCTGTGATACTTTTTTATTAAGATTCACTAATGAATACAAGTTTTAAAAAAGAAAACAAAAGAAAACTGCATTTATTTAAAATATAAATCTTTTCTAACATTACCTTTCAACAAGTTTGGGGTCAGTAATTTTTTTCAATCTTTTTTTGAAAGAAATAATACTTTTATTCAGTAAGGATGTGATAATTGAAAAAAAAAAATGCTGGTAAAGGCTTTTATTATTAGAAAAGATTTCTATTTTGAATAAATGCTGTTGTTTTTATCTTTTTATTGATCAGTGAATCCTGAAGAGCATCAGGTTGACATAAGCGGTTTTAGTAGGAGAGAAACCCGAGAGCTCATATTCTCAGGTGAAACTCCAGTGACGTGTTCTGCATGTTTATTAATAAATGTGGCACAACCACAGTTTCCAATAAACGGTTGAAGGTTTCCAGCGTATTCAGTCTTTTCAGCGAGGGAAAGTTTAACTCCAATTTTATCTGACTCCATTTTATCACAACCTCTACTTCAGGTTGGAATTACAATTGGTTATTGGTCATTTATATGGTACTTTATCTAGACATTAGATTATTATATTTACCTTAATATTTTGCCCGTTCATTAGGAATCTATGAATCTAGCCTTTACAGTCCAAGCACACTTGAATTAGTGCCAGATATTAGGCGGATCTCTTAAATCTCAGTTGGTGTGTCCCATGATCCACTCTAAACTGGACTCTATCTGGTACTGTCACAGTCACCAGTTCAGACATCATGCACTACATTTCCCCGCATCCCTCCTTCCGATCACCTGCACTTACTCACCATTTCATCCTCTCGTCCTCTGCTTCACTCGTCTGCCAGCTTCCTTCCTTGTTTGTCTCGTCAGACTTAACCAGCAAGGCTTACCAGGCCTGTGGGGAAGCCGCTTCTGCCTTACACAATATGGCGTAGCTGCAGGTCCATCAGGCCAAGGCACTGAAGGACCTGCACGAGGGTGGTCATGATCCACAAGTTCTCCAAGAACTTCGTGCCGCGACGGACCATGTGCTTCGAGCGATGAAGGTGACCGCGCAGTTGGTGGGTCGTGCGATGTCCACTATGGTGGTCCAGGAACGCCAACTCTGGCTGTGTCTCGCGGACATGAGGGAGACCTGGTTCCTTTAATCCCCCGTGTCCCAGACCGGCCTCTTCGGCGACGCGGTCGAGACCTTCGACCCAGCAGTTCTCAGCTGTACAGAAGCAGACTGAGGCCATCAGACACATCCTGTCTCGCGCTCAGCTGCTGCTTTCTCCATCCAGGCCCCCGCCAAGAGGGGCAGCAAAGCAAATATGCATTTCCCCCTGTGCAAAGTCAGGGAGGACAAGGAGCAGGTCCTCATGACAGCCCCTTCTTGGCTCATTCTTTTGAGGAGGGACCTTCTGACGCAGAGACGGGGCACCCTATGGCGTCCGGACCTCTGGAAACTCCACGTCTGGTCCCTGGATGGGACGCGGGGGTTCTCGGTGACACGGGCACCATCCACGAGACGTGTGTACGCCTTGAAGTGGAACCTGTTCGTCGAGTGGTGTTCCTCTCACCGAGAAGACCCCCGAAGATGTTCGATAGGGTCCGTGCTTTCCTTCTTGCAGCAAAGGTTGGAGCGAAAGCTGTCTCCCTCCACCCTCAAAGTACATGCTGCAGCTATTCAGCATATCACGACCACATAGATGACAAATCAGTAGGGAAGAGATCACTTAGGGCCTCTATCAAGAGAGTAGGGGACCTGCAGGCATTTTCGGTTGACGAATCGTGCCTGGAGTTCGGGCCGGGTGACGGCCACGTTGTCCTGAGACCCCAGCCCGGATATGTGCCCAAGTTTATACCACTCCCTTCAGGGACCAGGTGGTGAACCTGCAAGTGGTGCCCCTGGAGGAGGCAGACCCAGCCCTGGCTTTGCTCTGCGTCTGTACGTGGACAGAACTCAAAACCTCAGACCAGCTCTTTGTCTGTTACGGAGGCCAGCAGAAGGGAAAGGCTGTCTCCAAGCAGAGGATGGCCCACTGGATAGTGGATGGCATCGCCTTGGCTTACCAAGCACAAGGCGTGCCCTGCCCGCTCAGGTTACGTTCTCACTCCACGAGAGGCATTGCATCCTCCTGGGCGCTGGCACTTGGCTCCTCACTAACAGATATCTGTGGAGCTGCGGGCTGGGGACACCCAACGCGTTCGCCAGGTTTTATAGCATATTATTTTATTTTCCTGCTTGGATCCCATTTGTTTATTCTTCCACAGCTGCTCCTAAACGTAAGCTCGTGTCTTTCCCTTGGGCTAAGTCACCCCAATATTTCATGTGCAGTACAACCTTCGGGTGAGTCCATATGTGTATCTCCACGTAACTCCTTCGGGGGGTTGTGGCGTCCGCGATGAAAAAGGACACGCTTTCCCAGTGTTATCCAATAGTCTTATCCAATAGACTTACCCTGGAACAACATTTCCGTGTTGCCCGGGGTACAGGACCATTGTTGAAAGTTTTAATACTGAAACATTGTTAACAATTATTTTTATTTTTATTAATAATGATGATGACCATAATAATACATCAAAAGTAATAAAATAAATAAATGTATAATTATGAATAATAAAATAATTTAGTTAAAATAATAATGTTTTGATAATAATAATAATTGTATACAATAATTAATTAAAACATTATTATTATAAATAATAATAATAAATTAATTAGTAAGTTAAATTATGTTTTATGAACAATATAATAAGAATAATAAGAAGAAGAATAATGTAAAACATTATCATAAATAATAAAATAAATTATTTTGTTGATTAATGAAGTTTATTTTTTTATTAGTACTACTAAAAATAATGCAATAAATAATTTCACTGATTAAATTATAGTTATTGTTAATAATAGTTTAAAACAAAGGAAGAAGGAGTAATGATTTGATCTCTGAGGTTCAGACATGTTTGTCTCTCCATCATTTGTTCAGTTGTTTGTCTGTTCATCTCATATATCAACACTGTTGTGTCCCGTGTGATCTGTGCAGTGAGGAGTACATGTCCCACTTCCAGCAGCGGGACCTGCGGGCGTTCTCGGCCGAGCCTCTGCTGGTTTACCCCTCACACTACACCGGCGACCCGGGATACATCAGCGACACCGAGACCTCCACCGTCTGGGACAACGAGACTGTCCGCACCGACTGGGACCGGGCCAGATCCCGAAAGAGCCGCGAGCAGGAGGAGCTGAGCAGCGGAGCACAGAACTCAGACGTCCTGCAGTCCCCGCTGGACAGCACAGCCCGGGACGAGCTCTAACTTACACACACACACACACACACACACACACACACACACACACACACACACACACACACACACACACACACACTCAGACGTCCTGCAGTCCCCGTTGGACAGCACAGCCCGGGACGAGCTCTAACACACACACACACAAACACACAAACACACACACACACACACACACACACACACACACACACACTCAGACGTCCTGCAGTCCCCGTTGGACAGCACAGCCCGGGACGAGCTCTAACACACACACACACACAAACACACACACACACACACACACACACACACACACACACACACACACACACACACACACACACACACACACACTCAGACGTCCTGCAGTCCCCGTTGGACAGCACAGCCCGGGACGAGCTCTAACACACACACACACACAAACACACACACACACACACACACAAACACACAAACACACACACACACACACACACACACACACACACACACACACACTCAGACGTCCTGCAGTCCCCGCTGGACAGCACAGCCCGGGACGAGCTCTAACACACACACACACAAACACACAAACACACACACACACACACACACACACACACACTCAGACGTCCTGCAGTCCCCGTTGGACAGCACGGCCCGGGACGAGCTCTAACACACACACACACACACACACACACACACACACACACACACACACACACACACACACACACACACTTCTGCCGGGAGGTTTCAGAGACAGGACTGAAGTTTTCTTGGACGGAGATTCTCAGATTCTCCTGAAATGCTGGACTGGGAGCAGAAACGACGAGTTTCTTCATTTGAAAGGGAATGAATCCACAAGGACAATCAACATGATTTGACATTGTTGACCTGGATTAGTTTTAGATAGTTTTAACCTGATCTGATGGGTCTTGTTTAACGCTAGTCCTGGCCGATCTGTTAAATATGGATCAATGTACGTGATTTTTTCCTTTATTATGTCACATGATTTCAGTGAGCGTTGACTTTCTCTGTGTGCATCCCAGATGATGGTGAGAATCAGATCGGCATGTTTTATCTGATAGTTTGCTTGCAGACGACTAATTTATTGCTTGTCCAGCTCAGTCCCGTCATGTGAACCACACACTAGTGTTTTACTTTTGTTTTTATTATTTTTATTATTTTCAGTTGCCTTGGGAGATTTATAGGAGAATAGAAAACAATTAAACTGAGTCATTTTAAGGCTAGCTAGCAAATAAATACTTGTGTTGCAATGCAAACTAATGTTTACGTGATATTTCATGTGCTAACTCAAGAACCGGCGGTAATAAGATTTAGCTGAGTGAAAACACTCCTTTTCTGTTTCTTCTGTTTTCTTTTACGTGTTTGTCACACTAATCTGTACGTCTCCTGAATGTGCCTTTTATACCAAAGAATAAAGTATGTTACTTAAAGTCTGATTAAAATCTTTTTGATTATTTATTTGATTACACACACACACACACACACACACACACACACACACACACACACACACACACACACATATATATAATATATATATATATATATATATATATATTTGTAGTGGACATTTTAATCAGTAGTAGATATTGCAAAGGAATGCAACATGTTTTTCTCATTTGCAGAGGAAGGTGGAAACAGAAAATGTATGTAGTGCAATGTTTATGAAATGCAGAACCGAGCCGAAAGGCTGAGAGGGGACGTCTGCCCTCTGAGGTCAGAGGTCATTTAATGCAGGGGGGTCTTGTGGGCCGGTGAGTAATAAATCGAGGGTAGCAACCATGGTCGCTTTATCTAAGGAATGCAGAAAGGAGGCTCTGCTTCCTCTGAGACCTTGGGGAAATCAGTATAAAGATCGCTCAGCCTGGTATTGTCTCACTCACACTACAGCATAACTTCTGTGTGGTGACTGAGTCCTTCTTGCAAGAATAAATTCTTTTTAAAGACAGTTTGGTTTCAGAGTGTCTCTTACGCAGTGATGATTGTTTTATGATTAATTTTTGCCACAACAATTTATATATATATATATATATATATATATATATATATATATACTTACAGTATACTTATACATACAGTACCAGTCAAAAGTTTGGAAACTTTACTATTTCTAATATTTTTGAAAGAAGTCTCCTCTGTTCATCAAGTCTTTCATCAAAAATACATTAAAAAACATTAATATTGTGAAATATTGGAATTTAAAATAACAGTTTTCTATGTGAATATATTGCAATTTATTCCTTTGATCAAAGCTGAATTTTCATCATCATTACTGCAGTCTTCAGTGTCACATGATCCTTCAGAAATAATAATAATGATTAATTATCCATGTTGGAAACAGTTGCGCTGCTTAATCGTTTTTTATAACCTGTGATACTTTTTTTAGGATTCACTGATATGAATACAAATTAAAAAAGAAAACAAAACAAAACTGCATTTATTTAAAATAGAAATATTTTCTAACATTACCTTTCAACAAGTTTGGGGTCAGTAATTTTTTCAATCTTTTTTTGAAAGAAATAATACTTTTATTCAGTAAGGATGTGATAATTGAAAAAAAATGTGCTGGTAAAGGCTTTTATTATTAGAAAAGATTTCTATTTTGAATAAATGCTGTTGTTTTTATCATTTTATTGATCAGTGAATCCTGAAGAGCATCAGGTTGACATAAGCGGTTTTAGTAGGAGAGAAACCCGAGAGCTCATATTCTCAGGTGAAACTCCAGTGACGTGTTCTGCATGTTTATTAATAAATGTGGCACAACCACAGTTTCCAATAAACGGTTGAAGGTTTCCAGCGTATTCAGTCTTTTCAGCGAGGGAAAGTTTAACTCCAATTTCATCTGACTCCATTTTATCACAACCTTTATTTCAGGTTGGAATGACAATTGGTTATTGGTCATTTATATGGTACTTTATCTAGACATTAGATTATTATATTTAACTTAATATTTTGCCCGGTCATTAGGAATCTATGAATCTAGCCTTTACAGTCCAAGTACACTTGAATTAGTGCCAGATATTAGGCGGATCTCTTAAATCTCAGTTGGTGTGTCCCATGATCCTCTCTAAACTGGACTCTATCTGGTACTGTCACAGTCACCAGTTCAGACATCATGCACTACATTTCCCTGCATCCCTCCTTCCGATCACCTGCACTTACTCACCATTTCATCCTCTCGTCCTCTGCTTCACTCGTCTGCCAGCTTCCTTCCTTGTTTGTCTCATGTCAATAAAACATTAGTTTATTATTTACACACTTACCGGTCTGTCCAGTTTGGGCTTCCTGAGAGTTACTGACGCAGATTTGCGGCAACGTTCACTTAATCTACTTGAGAAAATAATTTCAGAGTAAGTCAGAATAAAATGAAATGTAGCGATTTATTATCAGTCAGGTAAAAGTATCATGTCAATTGCATAATCAATTCAAAGATAATCAATAAAAAGCATCAAACGCTCTGGATTAAAGAGAAAGTATGAATACCTGACAGTAGAAAAAAAATACAGTAGTGTCTGAGAACATTCATGACGGTTTGATCTGACTAAAAAGACGGCTTTAGCTCAGACCAAGACAGAAACTCTTTCATATGGAAACATGTGCTAACAATGTGAACCTGCATTATTCACGCTCCAAGACTTTGGTATAGTTTACACCTTACTGAGGACAGAAGGTAACTTGCATTACCAGCCCACCACAGTAAGCAAGATATCTTAAACTCTTAAAAAAGTGTATAAGCTTTTGGTTTACTTCTGTGGGGAGGAGACATTTCACACTCAGGCATTTCAAATGATACCAAACATGTATAGTGTTGTATGATAATTGTTCACATTAAACCTTATAGATTTTTGGGTGAATTTCAGGTGATCCCAGCATGAGAGAGAGAAGAGATGGGGGAAAATGGGATGAAGTGAAAGAGATGTAGAGTAATACAATCCTGATGTGATTGACAGTGTGATTGTGTTTCGGATGGGATGCTATAGTTTCTCAAGGGAGAGTTCAAATGTTATTTTCCAGAAACAGCCTTTGTCTTCTCGGGGTGTAGTCGTTTCTCAGTCCAAACGGCTTGGCATCTTCCAGTTTTTCCAGTCTTACTAATGTATCATTAGCATATAAAACTCATCCACATATCAATCTATTTTGCCTTCGGATGCCACTCCTGTTTTCACTCGCTCACTCTCTCTGTTGGATTATCAAGGCCTTGGTGTATTTTCAGCCAAGAGGGCTTATGGGATCTCTGACAAACACGGCCATAATCCGTCCTGAGTGCGACATGAGTCGTCTTCATCATTAAAGACAAACAAAAATGTGTTTTTGAATCTCAGCGATGCAAGATGCTTTGCTTTTGATGGGTCATTTCAATTATGACATGTTAGACTAAACACCCCTGAAGAGACTATTGGTACTAATCTCTCTCTCTCTCTCTCTCTCTCTCTCTCTCTCTCTCTCTCTCTCTCTCTCTCTCTCTCTCTCTCTCTCTCTCTCTCTCTCTCTCTCTCTCTCTCTCTCTCTCTCTCTCTCTCTCTCTCTCTAGGATTATGACGGTGGGTTTATGTAGACGAGGTGGTCTGTTCGCTGTATCCTCAGATCTCTCTGAGACGGGAGAGTAAATACACACACTCACTGGAGTCTCTTTAACCCTGTAATCTCTGTGTGTGGTGACGGGAAACTCAACATGTTCACCCTGCAGGACCGCATTCATCTGAACTCATGCACGGTTCGGTTCTGATCGACAGCGAGACTCGGTCACTGAAGGTGCGTATGAATACCTCGCTTTAAGTGAGTTTTTAGGGTTGTAGATGCAACATGCGGCGTGTCACCGGCCCACCGGTGGGCCCATAGCCATTACATATTAAAACAGTAATATCCTACTAAACCTAAACTAATCTTGACAAACTATATATCATTTGAAAGCTTACAATCTCTAGTTTCCATATTTGGTGACTGATTGTCAAAATAAATTACAGAGGAGCCATAATTTATCAATTTGCAACAAAAATATTTTCATACTCCTAAGGGCGTGTTCAGACCTTTATTTTGAAATAGCGACGAACATGAAAAGGTTGAATTCATATCAAAATCTGCCAAACTTCCCATACTACTTCTGAATAGGATGTCTACTTCATAAATTGTATGAAAATTGTTAAAATAATGGTTCAGATCGCTCAAACCACATATGGAAATGGAGGCGCCCTAATATGGGCAGTACTGAAGTATGGTACTGAGATATAATTTTTTGAGATATCAACCTACACTTTTAAACACAATTTGTTCAGATTTTTGACTTTGATTTTCTTGCCGTTTTAGAGACCAACATGTTTTGAAAATATATATTATATCTAAAATATGAATAATTAAATATTACAAATGTACATTTTCATAAACTAACGTATAACGTTTTTTCTGTTTCACTTCCTGTTAGAAATGGAAATGAAATGGTCCAAACGAAAAGTGCCCCAATTCTTGGTCCTTTATTATGAACAGATAATACAATAAACCAGCGCTGGTTGGAGTAGAAGCTCAACCCAATATCCTTTGTCTAGGGTTTATATAGTGAAAGTCTTAAACAAAAGAATACAAGTCTAACCAATAAAATCAAACATTACATCATAGATATCATATAGACGTTATATAACAGCTTCTTAATATGGGCAATATCCTGTTAGATTTCCACAGGATCCTTAGGATCCTAGGAGCTTTTCAAACACACAATGTATAGAAAGGAACGAACATTGAGAAAGGAGGGGCTGAGTAGTCCTCTCTTAATGGATACCAGATGTTTAGCTTAAACACGAAAAGGAAAAATGTACAGACGTGGCAGTTTTGCTGCCTAGTATAAAAATCATACATAGACTATTGTTTTGTATGCTGAAGGAGAAAGATATTTCTAACAATGGCCACTTTGATAAGATGATTATAATAGAATTATCGTATCACATACTTTTCAGCATACTCATTCTAGTACAATAATACATGAGATATTCTTCAATCAAACATTTCCTTCAAAATCACTAATACTTAACAGTTCTATTCATCAAAGCATATTGGGAGGATACAACAGTATTCATAGCATGATGAATCTTAATGGATTCAGTTATAATTATTGCTAATCTCAATCAGCAATCTCGTTCTTCGTCTACTTCTCTTCCTCGTTCTCGTTTCGATCACTGCTGCCGCATAGGCTTATGCGTTCCCCTGGGATGGAGCTGCTTTCACTCGGCTAGCATGGATCCACTGGGGCTGGAGATCAGTCAGAACACCTGTCCTCGTCACAGCGATAACAGTGGATGGTCCTAGGTAGTTCGGCTCACCGAGTTTCGTGGGCTTCAAACACTTTATGAGCACCTGCTGTCCTGGAACAAACGGGTGCGTTGGCTTTTCTGAAGGAAGAGGGAGAGAGAGAGAGACATCACCATTTATGCCATTCAACGTTCTAACTAGGGAATCCACGTAATCTGCAATGATCACCTCCGTGTCACCTGTGGAGAGATTGCCAGCGCGACCTCTGACCCAAGGGGTCGGGAAAGGTCTACCCATTAGAATTTCAAATGGAGACATTTTTGTGGTTGCCGATGGAGACATTCTCATTTCCGTCAATACGGTAGGCAGCAAATCAACCCAATTTCTGCCTGTATCTAGACACGCCTTATTCAGACGTTCTTTTATCGTCTTATTGGTCCGTTCCACATTCCCTGAGGATTGCGGAGAATAGGGAATATGGAAGTGCCAATTAATATTAAGTTCTTTGGCTAATAATTGTGTGACTTTTGAAGCAAACGGAGTTCCATTATCACTTGCTATAACGGTTGGAATACCGAAACGCGGTATAATTTCTTTTGCAAGAACCTTTACTACCGTCTGCGCGTTTTCTTTACCACACGGAAAAGCTTCTGGCCACTTCGAAAATCGATCAACAATCACGAGCAAATATTTGTTATTTCCACATGGAGGCATATGTGTAAAATCGATCTGTAAATATTGAAAAGGAAGCTCAGGATGCGGTAAAGCATCATGGCGAGTTGCCTTGTGTCTGTTTGTTTGTGCACACACCAAGCAAGCATCCAATATCAACAAATTATTCTTTCGAACATTTGCTATGCAGTATGATTGATTCAAATTTTGGATCACTTTTTCTTTTGACACGTGTGATACCCCGTGATAATGCCTGCACAGCATTACAACGGTGGATGCTGGTAGAGCGATTCTACCCTGCTTGTCTCTTAAAATACCAGCTTGATCTGGTTTTACTTCGTTCGCGGCCCAATGAATCAGGTCGGCTTGCGTAGGGTTAGCTTGTAGTGCTTTAATGTCCAAATCATTGATTAGCGACGAGTTCATCATAGGCACCTCGGTGCTCTGGTCATTTACATATGGACTAAGTATTACTTCTTTAGCAGCCCATTTCGCGACTTCATCTGCAAACCTGTTTCCCTTAGCCTCATCTGAGTCACCTGTTTTATGACCAGGTACTTTAATAACAGCAAGTTTCGATGGTTGCTGTGCTGCACTGATGAGCTCGGCCACGATGTTATGATGGGAAATTGGTTTTCCGTCGGAGGTTTTGAAATTTCTTTCTTCCCACAATTTAGCAAAATCATGGACAACGCCGTACGCATATTTGGAGTCAGTGTATATATTGATGCACTGACCTTTTGCCAATTTACAAGCTCTCGTTAGAGCAATTAATTCTGCTACTTGCGCTGATTTATATGGCAACGAATATGCCTCAATTACACGATCAGGTAATTCAACAATAGCATATCCACACAAGTATAAATTGTCATTTGGCTTGAAACAGGATCCGTCTATATACCAATTATCTCCCTCCTCCAGGACAGATGTAGACACATCTGGCCTGCAGGCAGTCGAAGTTTGGAGTCTGGTCAAGCAGTCGTGGTCATCGCTCTCAAATTCACCATCCGTCAACAACCTGTGCAGATGTACAGTAGGGCCATGAATAACAGAAGTTACTTTCAATGTTAAATTATCAGTTGCTAATAATATAGCCTCATAGCCAGAACGGCGTTGAGCAGACATGTGTTGAGTAGAAATATTTCGCATAATTGTTCCCACTTGGTGTGATGTGTGAACTGTGAGTGGATGTGATAAAACAACCCTTTCAGCATCCTGTACCATGATCGCTGCAGCAGCCACTGCACGTAAACAGGCCGGGAGTCCCCGAGCCACTGGATCAAGAGTTTTAGACAAATAAGCTACAGGACGAAAGGTACCCCCATGCTCTTGGGCCAGGATTCCCGCGGCCGTGCCCCCACCTTCGTGCACGTACAGGTGAAAATCGTCGGTATAGGACGGAAGGCCGAGGGCAGGAGGCCTTAACAGGGAGGACTTTAAATGTCTGAACGCTTGGTCCATTTCACTTGTCCATGTAATGTCCTCTTTGTCATCCAGCGTAGCATCTCGCAGGATTTTGTCATACATGGAACAGTTCGGTACCCATGATCGACAGTAATTGACCAGTCCCAGAAAGCTTTGCATTTGCTTTCGTGTTGATGGGTGCTTGAACGAAGCGATAGCTTTGACTCTGTCCGCCGACAGGCGAACTTGGCCTTGTGACAGTTCATGGCCGAGGTAAGTGACTTTCCTCTTCACCCACTGAAGTTTCTCTTTAGATGCCTTGAAACCAGCCTCTGCTAAAACGTTGCAGACAATAGTAGTGGCAGCAGCACACAGGTCCGCAGAAGCACCAGTGACGAGAATGTCATCAGCGTATTGGAGCAGACAGGTGTCAGGAGGGAGTCTGACATCCTTCAGCGTTGCGTGCACTACAGCGGAGAAAACGGCCGGAGAGTCCTTAAATCCCTGGGGTAATCTAGTCCAGCTGTATTGGCAATTCTGAAAACAGAAAGCAAAAAGTGGCTGTGTTCGTTGGTCAACAGGAATGCTGAAAAAGGCGGAGCATAAATCAATAACAGAAAAAAATGTATGTTCCAAAGGAATAGAATTAATAATAGTCCGTACATCTGGCACAATGGGAGCAAGTGGTTTTATCAATTCATTAATTTTTCTCAAATCTTGCGTTAAGCGCCAAGAACCATTTGCTTTCCTGATTGGATTAATTGGTGTGTTGTAAGGTGAATGAGTGGGGACCAGAATGCCTTGAGCCAGAAACTGATCAATGAGAAGTCGAATTCCCTCCTCTTTTTCCTTTGACAGCGGGTATTGTTTTTGAAACACAGGCCTATTCGTTGTCAAATTGGCCACATAAGGTTGAATGTCGAGTAGGCCTACGTCATCCTTATGCGCCGCCCACAGTTTCGGGTTTACCCCAGCAACTTCCTGTCCGAGCTCAGTTGCAGACACATCCTCGAAGGGAGCACTTCCTGTGTCAGTCGTAAGAGAAAAGGCTGCTGGAAACATGAGTTGCAAAGAGTCAGAGTCAAATTCCAATTTAACACCCATCTTGTGCATTAAATCTCTTCCTAACAAGCAGAATGGAGAATCGGGAATTATTGCAAACTCATGCATTTTGAATAATGATGGTACATCATTAGAGGTAACTGGTAAAGTTGGTGTCAAATTACAAACCACAGGAACATTGTCTATTCCTATAGAATTTAGTTTTTTTTCTGTAATTGGTCCCTCATACACAGTAGAAGACAGCGATGAGATGGAGGCGCCGCTGTCAATTAAAAAAACATATGGCTTGTGGTCAACATTCAATTCAATAAAGGGCAAAACATTTGACTTGTTTGCATAACTCATTGAAATCTGTGAAAAGTTATCAGAAAAATGCAGCACCTTTTCTCCGCACAGTCATTGCTTTTGCCATGCGTTTGGATAAACAGGTCTCTGTCTTTCAGAGGGAGGAATGAAGGGAGGGGGTTTTGGCATCGGGCCATCAGAGCGCCTGAACATCTGTTTATCATTATTTCGCTGAAATCTCTCAGCTCTTTTCTTACAAAAGCGTTGCGTGTGTCCGCGACACCCACAGAAAAAACACATTATGTCCCTTCTGTCATTGGGTGGCGGGCGATTTTGGACAGCGGAACTAACTTGAAACATTGCGGGAACTTTTCCTCTGGAGTGGTCAAATGCCCCAGCAGACGAAAGTTCACGCAAGCGTCTGCCCAATTCATCAACAGAAATGTTACTAATGTTGGTGGTAGTGATTCGAATCATTTGTGCAGTCTCGTTGTGCATGTTATTCAAAAACGTGTTCACAAACAACAAACAATTATCCTCATCAATAGGAATCGCAGATTCGTGAATCCAAGCATTTCGAAATCGATTAAAAAATGCAAGTGGACTTTCTCCCACCTTTTGCTTTGTGTTCGCTGCGTGAGAAATGTCCTGTTTAGCAGAAGACAACTTCACTAAAAAGGCAGTCAGTTGTTTGAAAAATAGTTTCAGTTTACCAGGACTGGCCCAAATCCAGTCGGGATTATAGTCCCCGTAATCAGCGATCCTAAATGCGCTTGTGGGGTCGGACAAATCAACAGGATCCGAATCTTTAAACACAATACTCCGGACGGGTGGTGAGTCGTTCACTGGGTCTAACAAATCAACCTCAGCAATTAATTCTTCCTCTGTAATGTCGGCAGGCAACGTTTTAGTCAAAATAAAACGATAATCACGACCAGTAAGTTGGCTGTACGCCGTTAAGCGTTTAAGCATCGAAACAAATTGATGTGGCGACCGTGCTGGGTCTGGCAATTCCTTAGAAATAGCCATCACTTCAGAAATTTGCAACGGATGAACTTTGAATCCTTCTGAAGTTTCAACAAAAGGACACAAAGTCGCAGTCGTCAGATCGGGGTACAATCTATTTTTTGTTGGTTCAGAAAGAGTCGGAATACACTCGTATTTTGGAGGTAGGGGGGTTTTTGCTACAACAGGCTGCGGGACAACTTGCTGTTCCACAGACTGTGAGAGCCTTTTTTTCTCCTCCATAGGCTGCGAGAGCCCCTCCCCTAGCAGAGAATTTCTGTCTCTCTCGGCCGGAGAAGAAAGGACGGCAGAAACTACACTCTCTGTCACAGCCAATTCAGTTTGTGGAATCATATTATTGCCTGTATTGTCAACTCTTTGTGGACCTTTGTTCCAATAACATTGCATGTCCTTCCAAATTTTATAAGATTGTTTCATGTAAGAATAATCCCAATCGGGGTCGCCCCAATTTCCAAAAATCATATCTTTTGCGGCGCGTAAATCCGCGTCTTTGAATGAGCCGTCACGGGGAAACGGATCTAATTGTGTTTTGCCAGTTGACCAGCCAGCTAAATTTGACAAATATGGCTCCGTAAAAAATGCTTGATTATTTCTAATCATAAAGTCTTTCGGAGATTCATCTTTTAACGGTGGACTAATTTTATTCCCCATTATCAACACAAAAATTTCTCCGTGATGCAACTTAAACAAATAAGTATGGCCAAATAGAAAGCAAAATAAAAAACATGCAGTAGAAAATTAATTGTGTTAGTAAATTGGCCAATAAAGAGAGAAATAAGAGAAGAGAAAAACTGAGAGAGAGAGAGAAAAAAAAAATAAAAAAATAATAATAATAAAATAAAATAATGTATTATCTATCCATAACCAAGACCAAAGGTAAATCGAAATATAATTTGCAAGAGAAAAACCGAATATCTCGTGTCAAATCTATATTTCCAAACGGAGGAAAGTGATCAGTTTTCCTTCCGATCTTCCCGCGTTCAAACACAAACACGAGGATAACGTCCCGTATTTATTTATACGACGGACAAACGTCCCGCATTTATTTATACGACGGACAAACGTCCCGCATTTATTTATGCGACGGACAAACGTCCCGCATTTATTTATGCGACGGACAAACGTCCCGCATATACGACGGACAAATCGTCCCGCATATACGACGGACAGGCGTCCCGCATATACGACGGACAGGCGTCCCGCATATACGACGGACAGGCGTCCCGCATATACGACGGACAGGCGTCCCGCATATACGACGGACAAACAAACAAATTTCACCAAATATGGTGAAAATCACGGCACTATAGGTAAAATTTTCTCAGCAGACAGGAAGAATCAACCTTTTCTTTTGTAAAAAAAATTTTTAATTCTTACCTGTCTGGAGAAATCCCGGACGAGCAACCCAAATTGTTAGAAATGGAAATGAAATGGTCCAAACGAAAAGTGCCCCAATTCTTGGTCCTTTATTATGAACAGATAATACAATAAACCAGCGCTGGTTGGAGTAGAAGCTCAACCCAATATCCTTTGTCTAGGGTTTATATAGTGAAAGTCTTAAACAAAAGAATACAAGTCTAACCAATAAAATCAAACATTACATCATAGATATCATATAGACGTTATATAACAGCTTCTTAATATGGGCAATATCCTGTTAGATTTCCACAGGAAAACCTTTTCAAACACACAATGTATAGAAAGGAACGAACATTGAGAAAGGAGGGGCTGAGTAGTCCTCTCTTAATGGATACCAGATGTTTAGCTTAAACACGAAAAGGAAAAATGTACAGACGTGGCAGTTTTGCTGCCTAGTATAAAAATCATACATAGACTATTGTTTTGTATGCTGAAGGAGAAAGATATTTCTAACACTTCCTTAATTTATTTCAATTCTACAAAAATCTGCCAAATGTCTTCTTTAAAACAAGACCTATCTTAGATCTATATTCCAAAGCATTCTTGAATTATAAACATTTAAGTTCAGAATGTTCATTTTCATGTCTATTCAAAAAAGGAAGGGGTGCCACTTAAAGGGTTAATAAACGGCTTAATGGTTAATGGTTGCTTCATGTTTAAATGTGTTTTTCTAAAAGTTGCACATTTTTACATTTGCAGTTAAAAAAATAACGTAAACTTCCTTTCAAGCCCACTAGTCCCTTAGATACGAGAACACTTTTGTTTGAGGTTTGGTTCAATGCTGACTGTAATATTGTAATACTGTAACAATGTTATATAATACTGTAAAATATTGTTATTGATCAAAGCTGAATTTTCAGCATCATTACTCCAGTCATCAGTGTCACATGATCCTTCAGAAATCAGTATAACATCATCTATGATGAGTTGATGCTCAAGAAACATTTCTGATTATTGTTAATGTTGAAAATAGTCATGCTGCTTCGTGTTTTTACGGAAACCATTTTTCAGGATTCTTTGATGAATAGAAAGTTCAAAAGAAATAAATGAGTACATGAGTAAATGAGCTCTCTCTCTCTCTCTCTCTCTCTCTCTCTCTCTCTCTCTCTCTCTCTCTCTCTCTCTCTCTCTCTCTCTCTCTCTCTCTCTCTCTCTCTCTCTCTCTCGAAGCTGTCATGGTGGACCTGTTCCTGGGGAAGGTTCTGGTGAAGAACAACAAAGACAGAGACGAGCTGGACACGGAGCGCGAGATCATCCTGCGTCTCCAGAACCGCATCCTCATGCTGTTCTTCGGCTCGGGCGAGTGTGAGAAGTGTCAGGACTTCGCTCCGACGCTCAAAGACTTCTACAAGAAGCTGACTGACGAGTTCTACGTGGAGCGATCCGCCCAGCTGGTTCTGCTGTATGTCTCACTGGACTCGTCCGAGGAGCAGCAAGAGAAGTTCCTGAAGGAGCTGCCCAAACGCTGCCTGTTCCTGCCCTACAAAGACACCTACAGGAAGTACACGCACTTCTGTTTCGAATAGCATGCTAGCATGCAAAATATGAAATGGGGATTTCTAGTACAGTGGTTCTCTACCAGGGGGTTGGGGGCCTTTCAGCACACATCAAAGAGTCTGCAAGGAACTCAAAAGTTTTGGGAGTGAACGCAAAAGTTTCTTAGGGGAACGCAAAAGTTTTGCAAACGAACACAATGTTTCTCGAGGGAACACAAAGTTTTGAGAGGGAACGCAAAAGTTTTGCGAACGAACGGAAAGTTTTTTAGGGAACAAAAGTTTTGCGAATGAACACGAAGTTTCTCAAGGCAAAGAAAAAGTATTGCGAATAAATGCAACGTTTTTTGGGGAACACAAACGCAAAAGTTTTGCGAACGAACACAATGTTTCTCGAGGGAACAAACGTTTTGGGAGGGACTGCAGAAGTTTTGCGAACGAATGCAAAGTTTCTAAAGGGAAAGCAAAAGTTTTGTGAACGAACGTAAAGTTTCTCAGGGGAACGCAAAAGTTTTGTGAACGAACGAAAAGTTTCACAAGGGAAAGCAAAAGTTTTGCGAATGAACGGAAAGTTTCTCAAGGGAAAGCAAAAGTCTTGCAAATGAACGCAAAGTTTCACAAGGGAAAGCAAAAGTCTTGCGAATGAACGCAAAGTTTCACAAGGGAAAGCAAAAGTCTTGCAAATGAACGCAAAGTTTCACAAGGGAAAGCAAAAGTCTTGCGAATGAACGCAAAGTTTCACAAGGGAAAGCAAAAGTTTTGCGAATGAACGTAAAGTTTCTCAGGGGAACGCAAAAGTTTTGTGAACGAACGAAAAGTTTCACAAGGGAATGCAAAAGTTTTGCGAATGAACGCAAAGTTTCACAAGGGAAAGCAAAAGTTTTGCGAATGAACGTAAAGTTTCTCAGGGGAACGCAAAAGTTTTGTGAACGAACGAAAAGTTTCACAAGGGAAAGCAAAAGTTTTGCGAATGAACGCAAAGTCTTTTGGGGAACATCAAAGTTTCTCAGGGGAATGCAAAAGTTTCTCAGGGGAACGCAAACGTTTCACAAGGGAAAGCAAAAGTCTTGCGAATGAACGCAAAGTTTCACAAGGGAAAGCAAAAGTTTTGCGAATGAACGCAAAGTCTTTTGGGGAACATCAAAGTTTCTCAGGGGAATGCAAAAGTTTCTCAGGGGAACGCAAAAGTTTCTCAGGGGAACGCAAAAGTTTCTCAGGGGAATGCAAAAGTTTCTCAGGGGAACGCAAAAGTTTCTCAGGGGAATGCAAAAGTTTTGGGAGTGAACGCAGAAGTTTTGCAAATAAAAACAAAGTTTCTCAAGGGAACACAAAGGTTTTGGGAGGGAACACAAAAGTTTTGCGAACGAACGCAAAGTTTTTGGGGGAATGCAAAGTTTCTCGGGGGAACGCAAAAGTTTCTCAGGGGAACGCAAAAGTTTCTCGGGGGAACGCAAAAGTTTCTCAGGGGAACGCAAAATTTTCTCGGGGGAACGCAAAAGTTTCTCAGGGGAACGCAAAAGTTTCTCAGGGGAACGCAAAATTTTCTCGGGGGAACGCAAAATTTTCTCGGGGGAACGCAAAAGTTTCTCAGGGGAACGCAAAAGTTTCTCAGGGAAACGCAAAAGTTTCTCAGGGGAACGCAAAAGTTTCTCAGGGGAACGCAAACGTTTCTCAGGGGAATGCAAAAGTTTCTCAGGGGAACGCAAAAGTTTCTCAGGGGAATGCAAAAGTTTCTCAGGGGAACGCAAAAGTTTTGCGAACGAAAGCAAAGTTCCCTTTCGTTGTCACTCCGAGTTACGTCGGATGACGACGAATGGGGTTTCTCTTAGAACACCTATCGACTTCGAGTATTACAAAACGAGCCAATGGCAAAGAAATGCCATGGGTCTGCGGAATTTGCATGACGTAACTCCGCCCCACCTCGTGGGTATAAAAGGAGGACACCGGCAACAGGCAGATATGTTTTCGCTTCGGAGCCAAGAGCATTTCTTCACTCCACAGTCATCTCTGACTTCGCTCTACGAGACGAGCTTCTCTCTCCGGTGTTGGTGTGACGGCGATCTGCAGCGAGCTCACAGTGCCTGCTGATCTGTGCAGTAATCTGCCAGTGTGTGTGTGTCTCCCTGTGCGCTTCAACATCGCGGAGTTTTTTCTCTCCTCTCATAAAAGAGCTCGTACGCGGCACGTCTTTTTAAAGACGGCTCGCCCGTGCATTTCTGGTTGCAGCGGACTGGTATCGGACTCTGATGGGCACGAGCGCTGTCTAGTGTGTTTGATCATGCTTGAACAGCGCTCGTGGGTGACTCATGTTCTCGCAAGGGAACGTGATCATGGCGTCATAAATAGGTCGAGACTCGGTGAACTCGCAAGAGTGAGAGTCCCCTCATCCACCCCCCGATCTTCGGCGGGTGGCCAGGGTGACCTGAGGGTTACGGTCTGGAACAAGGCGCCGACTATGTGCCCGTGACCCCAGCCCCCCTCTTCAATGACGGTGCCCGCTAGTGAACTGCTGATTCCCGCGAGTCTACCCTCTGGGGGCCCGCGTGTTTCAGTTGAAGCTACAGAGGAAGATGCCATGTCTGTTGCAGCATCACTAGGTGGGCTTGAGTCTTCTGGAAGTGAGGGCTCGTCACAGCTGCCACCTTCCGGTGTGCATACGGCTGTGCCTGAGTCTGATCCGGAGATGACGGCCATGCTTTCCTGGGACGATTGGTTTTGGATAAGGCCGCCGACCCTCGTCCGTGGCAAACCCCAATACCTCTCTTCCCGGACGTGCATGATGAGATCTCGAAGTCCTAGAAGACCCCCTTGTCTTCTCAGGACCGCTCGCTGATCTCATCCGCCTTTCCTCCCCTCGATGGGGCCGCTGCCCTTGGGTACACTGGGGTTCCCCCGGCTGAACGCTCTGTTGCGATGCTATGTGTCCTCAGAGTGCTTCTTCTCGGCGCAATCCTAAGCACCCGCCCGTGGCCTGTAGTTTTTCGTCTACGCTTGTGGCGAGATCCTATAGTGCCACGGGACTGGCAGCCGCCTCTCTGCATGCCATGGTCATTCTGCTGGTCCACCTGACCCAGATACTCATGGACCTGCACGAGGGCGGGACTGACCCAGGGCTCTTCACTGAGCTGCGCGCCGTCACTGACCTTGCTCTCCGAGCGACGAAAGTGGCCGTACGCTCCCTGGGTCAGGTGATGCTCACCATTCTGTGGCTGAACCTGTCTGATGTGCTGGATGTCGCGCGAACCCGTCTGTCCGACATTCCCATATCCCAGGTCGGCCTCTCCGGCAGTGCGGTTGAGGGCTTGACCAACAGCTCTCAGCCGCTCATGAGCAGACTGACGTTGATTCCGTCCCGACGGCCCCGCCGTCCGCCCGGGTCCCTCGGTCTGCCCACCGCCGAAGGCGCCCTTCCACGGCTCCCACCCCGCCCGTTCACCCGGGCCGGCTCTGGGGGCTGTGGGCGGACGCCACAGCCCCTCTCCAGCCCCGCCCCCCGCTACACGCCGGGTTAAGCGGCGCTCCTGAGACGGGCTCCTCGGGGATGGAGCAGACTGAGGTTGACTCTGTCCCGACGGCCCCGCCGTCCGCTCAGGTCCCTCGGTCTGCCCACCGCCGTGGGCGCCCCCCGCGGCTCCCACCCCGCCCGCTCAGCCGGGCCGGCTCTGGAGGCCGCGGTCGGACGCCAAAACAGTCCTCTCCAGCCCCGCCCCCCGCTACACGCCGGGTTAAGCGGCGCTCTTGGGATGGGCTCCTCAGAGATGGGACTCAGTTCTTTCCAGGAGCTGGTAGCAGGACCACTCCTTTCCCCGGGGGAGGGCCGGGGAAGAATCCTTATTCTCTATTCTCTCTGGTTCTCGACGCCGCTGGCACAGTTGGGAGCCTGCCTAGAGCTTCCCTATCTGTTCCGCTGGATCGCGCGAACCATCGGCTCGGCTATGCGATTCAGTTCGCACGGTCTCCTCCCCACTTCAGGGGAGTCCGCTCCACTTTGGTCGATGGCTATGCCCTATCATGAGAGCGGAGGTTGCTACCCTACTGGCGAAGGGTGCGATTGAGACTGTCCCTCCAGCCGAAAGGAGGTCCGGGTCTACAGCCCCTACCTCATTGTCCCGGAGAAGTCTGGTGGGTTACGGCCAATCCTGGTCCGAACCGCTCCCTTCAAAGGCTGCCGTTCAAGATGCTCCTGGCCAAACGCATTTCTGGATGTGTGCGGCCACAGGATTGGTTTGCAGCGATCGACCTGAAGGACGCCTACTTTTATGTCTCCGTTCTCCCTCTACTCAGAACATACCTTTGGTTTGCTGTCAGGGCGCGCGCATATCAGTACGCTGTTTTCCCATTCGGGCTAGCCCTGTCTCTTCGCGCCTTCACTAGGTTGTTGAGGCTGCCTTTGTTCCTCCATGGGAACACGGGGTTCGCATCCTGAACTATCTCGGTGACTGGCTGTCTTAAGCTCACTCCTGAGACCAGGTTTGCGAATACAGGGACCCAGTGCTCCGGCACCTAGCTCGTCTGGGCCTTCGGGTCAACCGGGGAAGGAGTAGACTTTGCCCCGTGCAGAGGAGCTCTTTTCTCGGTATGGACTTGGTCGCCTTCTCCACTCAGCCATTGCTGACTTGCCTGAGACTATCAAGCGCAAGAGGGCGGTTCCACTGAAGTTTCTTCAGAGGCTCCTGGGGCATATGGCATCTGCAGCCGCGGTTCGCCGCTCAGATTGCTTCATATGAGACCGCTTCAGCTTTGGCTCCGCGACCGAGTCCCGAGGTGGGCATGGCAACACGGCACCCTCCGAGTAACAGTTACTCCGTCTTGCCGTCAGACCTTCACCCCGTGGTCGGACCTCAGTTTTCTACGGGCCGGAGTGCCCCTGGAACGAGCTTCGTGGCATGTTGTTGTAACGACAGATGCCTCCTCCACGGGCTGGGGTGCCATGTGCAATGGACGTGCTGCCGCGGGCTCCTGGACAGGACCCCGCCGCCTCTGGCACATCAATTGCCTCAGGTTGCTGGCCGTACGTCTTGCTTTGCGCCGCTTCCGGGCCGTGCTCAAGAACCAACACGTACTAGTCCGTTCAGACAATACCGCCATTGTACCGTACATCAACCATCAAGGTGGTCTACGCTCCCGCCGTATGTCGCAACTCGCCCGCCACCTCCTCATATGGAGTCAGAAGCATCTGAGGTCGCTTCATGCCATTTATATCCCCGGAGCCCTGAACTGTGCAGCCGACGAGCTCTCACGGCTTCAGCCCCTCCCGGGAGATTGGCGACTCCATCCCCAGTCGGTCCAGCTGATTTGGGACCAGTTCGGGGACGCACAGATAGATCTGTTTGCCTCTCACGACTCGACCCATTGCGCCCTGTATTATTCCCTGACCGAGGGCACGCTCGGCACGGATGCACTGGCGCACAGCTGGCCGCGGGGCCGCAAATATGCGTTTCCCCCAGTGAGCCTTCTTGCGCAGACCCTGCGCAAGGTCAGGGAGGACGAGGAGCAGGTCATTCTGGTCGCGCCATACTGGCCCACCCGGACCTGGTTCTCCGAACTAGTACTCCTCGCGACAGCACCTCCCTGGCCGATTCCCCTGAGGAAGGACCTCCTTTCTCAGGGACGGGGCACCCTATGGCACCCTCGTCCCGATCTCTGGAACCTCCACGTGTGGCTCCTGGACGGGACGAAGCAGGTTTGAGTACCCTTCCACCTACGGTGGCGGCTACCATCACTTCCGCTAGAGCGTCATCCACGAGACACGTCTACGCGTTGAAGTGGAACCTCTTCGTCAACTGGTGCTCTTCTCACCGAGAAGACCCCCGGAGATGTTCGATTAGTGTCGTGCTTTCCTTCCTTCAAGATAGGCTGGAGCGAAGGCTGTCTCCCTCCACCCTGAAAGTCTATGTTGCCGCTATTGCCGCACACCATGACCCAGTCGAAGGTAAGTCTGTTGGAAGGCACGACCTGATCATCAGGTTCCTGAGAGGAGCGAGGAGACTGAATCCTCCTCGCCCTCCTCTCGTTCCCTCTTGGGACCTCTCAGTGGTTCTAACTGCCCTGCGAAGTGCTCCCTTTGAGCCTTTGCAATCAGTGGAGCTTAAGTTCCTGTCTATGAAGACAGCGCTCCTGGTTGCATTGGCCTCCATCAAGAGGGTGGGGGACTTGCATGCATTCTCCGTTGACGAAGCGTGCCTGGAATTTGGGCCGGCTTACTCTCACGTGATCCTGAGACCCCGGCCTGGATATGTGCCCAAGGTTCCTACCACTCCCTTCCGGGACCAGGTGGTGAACCTGCAAGCGCTGCCCCCGGAGGAGGCAGACCCAGCCTTGGCACTGCTCTGTCCAGTACGCGCCCTCCGCGCCTATGTAGACAGGACGCAGTGTTTCAGGACCTCAGACCAGCTCTTTGTCTGTTATGGTGGGAAGCTGAAGGGAAAGGCTCTCTCCAAGCAAAGGTTGTCTCACTGGATAGTGGACGCCATTGCCTTGGCATACCTGCAGCAAGGTCGACCGTGCCCCCTTGGTGTGACTGCCCACTCCACCAGGAGTGTGGCATCCTCTTGGGCTCTAGCGCATGGCGCCTCGCTAACAGACATCTGCAGAGCTGCAGGCTGGGCGACACCTAACACATTCGCCAGATTCTACAATCTCCGAGTGGAGCCAGTGTCCTCTCATGTACTCGCTTCAACCAGCTAGTACTGGACCCGCTCAGGTGTCTTCGCTTGCTCGCCATTCCACTCCACGGACTGGATACGTGCGATATTCTCCTCAGGTGAGCTTCCCCGAAAAGCCCTGAGTTTCTCCAGCACTCCTGACGTTGGCGCCAGTGTCTATTGCCTGTGCGTCGGCTAGGTGCCTCCCGTGTGCATGGTCCCTCCCCTGAGCGACCCCCACATGTGTATTTCCACTGTAAGCCTCTTGAGCATGTGTCTTTCCCTTGGCAAGCCACCTTGCCACCCCTGGGGTTGAAATATTCCACCTGCGGCTGGACACCCCAGTGTTCTCCATGTCTCCTTCGGGTCACATGTGTATTCTCTAAGTCCCCCCCTCTGGGTTGGCAGTAATTGCATATTTCCCCTGAATTTGGGATATGCTCCCCAGTGTACCTTGGTATTCCTGTGCTAAATAGGAGTCCTTCGTCCGTGCCAGTCTCACGACAGGGATCTCAGATTTACGCGGGGCACTGGAAGACAGCTGAGAAGGTGGCGTGATTAGACTGGTAATCCCATTCGTCGTCATCTGACGTAACTCGGAGTGACAACGAAAGGGAACGTCTCGGTTACGTATGTAACCCTCGTTCCCTGAGTAGGGAACGGAGACGTTACGTCTGCCTGCCACTTTCCGCTGTACCGCGGGGATCGCCTGAGCTCAGTCTTGGCTCCTCAGCGAAGAAACATATCTGCCTGTTGCCGGCGTCCTCCTTTTATACCCACGAGGTGGGGCGGAGTTACGTCATGCAAATTCCGCAGACCCATGGCATTTCTTTGCCATTGGCTCGTTTTGTAATACTCGAAGTCGATAGGTGTTCTAAGCGAAACCCCATTCGTCGTCATCCGACGTAACGTCTCCGTTCCCTACTCAGGGAACGAGGGTTACATACGTAACCGAGACGTTTCTCAGAGCAATGCAAAAGTTTTGGGAGTGAACGCAGAAGTTTTGCAAATAAAAACAAAGTTTCTCAAGGGAACACAAAGGTTTTGGGAGGGAACACAAAAGTTTTGCAAACGAACGCAAAATTTTTTGGGGGAATGCAAAGTTTCTCGGGGGAACGCAAAAGTTTTGCGAACGAACGCAAAGTTTTTTGGGGGAATGCAAAGTTTCTCGGGGGAACGCTAAAGTTTTGTGAATGAAGGCAAAGTTTCTCAGGGGAATGCAACATTTTTGGGAGTGACATCTAGCTTTTCACATAGGATTCTTTAATTTTATTTATTTCAATTTAATGACACTTCTAGTTTGCCTCCATTGGGAGATATTTGAATAAATCATTGACTAAAAGGTTGAGAACCACTGATCTATATGCTATAAGTATACCAGTGTTTCCATCAGTAGTGTCATGTGTGTGTTGTTTGCAGGGAGCTGGGCGAGATGTTCGAGGTGCAGGATCTCCCGAGGGTGGTGGTCCTGCGTCCGGACTGCTCCGTCCTCTCGCCCGATGCCGTGTCGGAGATGTGCGCGCTCGGACCGGACTGCTACCGCAACTGGCAAGAAGGGGCGGAGCTTATTGACAGGAACTTCATGATGAATGAGGAGTTCGACGACGGCAAAATGCGCAGCATGACTGACCCAATCCGACGAGTCAAATACAAGGTGGAGGACAAGAAGAAAAAGAAAAAGAAAAAGGACGAGGACGGAGAGGAAGATGGAAATGATGGAGGAGGACCTTGGGGCTGAGGTTTGAACGTTTGCTGACGCTCGAATAACTAGCGATATGGACATATAGTCACGAGTAAATGCTAGAGACTGAGACAACGTTGAGTAAACGTCGCTGGACAGATAAATGGTCTACAGGAGCACTTCTCAAAGTTTTGACTTTTCAAAGCCCAATCTTTGTCAAAAAAGGAGTTTAATTTATAGAACTGTGCACAGATTAAAATAACTCAATTATTATAAATGAGATAATTGAATTTTAGTATTCCAGAAGTGACAAGAGTGGAATGTTCTTCAGTTTTCCCGCTCTTTTCAACAAATGAATTTCATTGACTGGATAAGGACTTTAAAAATATATTTCTACTCAAAATTTCTCTCGGCATAACTTGTAAAAAATGTGTATTCTTTGTAAAAAAAATAATAAAATAAAATATACCCATGGCAATTTTACTAATTTCCATGATGTTTCCTGGTCTAGAAATCAGATGTTTAAAACTTGACCTCCTCATATCAAGGTTTTCTGAGAGAATCAGGCAGACAAAATTGGCGGCAGCTAATAGGATTATAAAGAAAAAGGTATTTGAATTTTTTATTTTGATTTTATCAGAGTCCGGTTTAAACAAGTTGTCAAAATGCTAATAACACTCACCATATAAAAATAAATAAAAGAAGCAATCAATTTTGATCAAAATCAAAGTATTTTACACATAGTACATAACAAAAATGATGCATATTTAAAAATACATCACAATAAACATTAAAGTTTTTCTGAGTTGTTTTAATTTATCGTAAATTAACTAAAACATTGACTAACAAAATATTTCCAGTTTTATCTTAAAGGGGTAATGACATGGATTTTGTATGATTGAAAGAAGGATCACAAACCTTTAAATAACATTATATTAACATTCAGGAAACCGGACATTTTTATGTTTTTGGAATGTTAGAAATCAACTTTCCTAGTGTGTTTCGGAATTGTTAATCAAAATTATGTTGAAAGAACATTTAAGGAACATTATACCTTTTAAAACACGTTTAACCTCAAGAAAACTGGACATTTTTTACGTTCCCAGAACCAACACTGAATATTTGGAGAAAGTTCTTTTAAACAAAAAATCTGTTCGCTGGGTACTAACGCAGACATTGTTCATTAGAGTTTATAGGCCTACCTGTACCTGTGGGAACGATTTCTACAGGTGAAAAAAGTAGTTCGAAAGTGAAAATGAAAGTGATTCATGGTGGGAATTCCGGCTCATTTTAGGGGAATGGATCATAACAGCTGGCTTTTCATTCAGGCTTTTTAAATTCAGTCAAATGTAGGCTAGTAATGTTTGGCTTGTGATTGATGTGCACATGACCGGATTAACCATTGGGCTGGACTGAGCTGCCCACTGAACAAAATTATGTCCAAAAGATGTCTTTTCAACGTCTTTGTCACAAAAGTCGAACGTTGAAAAGACGTCCACTCAGGAGCCAGAATGAAAGTTTTTATGACGTCTTTTTTTGACGTGTTCTGCACGTCCGATATAGACGTTCATGGAACCTCTGTACAAGGTTTAAAATAGTTCAAATGTGGCCATTGTGGACATATTTTAAACATCATTTATGGTCTCATTTATATATAATTTATACCGTTTCTGGACCAAACAAACACTCTGCATGCATTAAAACTCATGTTTATTTCTATGTAATTGCAAAGCAACTCACAGTCAGTTTGTGTTTGTCAGACATCACCAGAAGATCTTAGTGAGAATTAACATATGTTGATATTTTTTAATATGTGGGTCGTTATAACTGACGTTCTCAACTACTTTCTATGTTAGGCCTACTTTCTCCCGCCCGCAACATGTTTTGTCCCGCTCCCGCCTGCAAAAGCCCGCAAATAGACTTTTTTTCTGCACCTCCAAATAGTTTCAAGTTAGCCTACGTCGCCATCATACACATCAGCATAAATGCTCCTGATAAATTATTTGTTATTAAAGCATTAACACACAAACCACTATTATAACATAAAACCAAGCGGGCTACTGCCCCAGACAGCAACATAATGTCGGCCCAGATCCGGCCCAAATCTGTTACGTGTGGAATCCATGTGTGCCGGATGTGGGCCGGATCTGGGCCGACACTATGTTGCTGTCTGGGGCGTGCATGGTTTGGCATGACTGAATGCGCGCAAAGTGCGCTCCTTTAATAATTCCTAAAAAGCTGACATCAGTTCATCGCGATCTCACACATCTCTGTTATTATCAATGAAGCTGACAGCACAATGAATCTTTCATAATATATAGACATACACTTTGTTTCTGTTTGTTATAATTAGAGGATTTACCAGCATACAGAATTCAGCTCTGAAGAAAAAGTCCGTTTTGAGCAGTGAGGGGATCTTAAATGCTTCTTGATCTTAAATCTTAAATGCTTCTGATTGGCCATTGCGTTCAAGAAATCAACACATATGTCTGTGATTGGCTACATCGCTCAATGCTGCAAACATGTTATAAAAAGAAACTCTGGCCTGTAAATCATTTATATTTTGTTTTAGTTGTTCTTGTTGCTTTTCTGCAACAGATTAATAAAAATGTATTAGTTTGTATATGTTTTATTCATAGATATTTCTAGTTTGCGGGAGTCCCGCGAATCGTTTTATTGTCCTGCAACCCGCACGAGTGCACCGCCCGCGCTCGCACTTAGCCATCAAATCTAGTCCACTCTTTTGCGTTGGCAGTGCACGTCTGTAGACCAAAGGCCCGGCCCGAGGATAGTGACAGGAAATATCAGTTCGGGCTCGGGCAGAGAATCTATCAGTTTATAGCACTTAATTTAAATTAGACCATTTTACTTTATTTTACGGTTTTTGTTTGGCAGCCGTAGCTGCCAGTCATTGACCGTTTTTTAAAATATTTTATTTTTTACAGGGTTGGTTGTATCAAAGCAAAAAAAATTACACGTTCTTTGTAACGATATTATTACTTTGGGTTAAGGTAAAACGTTGTGTTGGAAAAAATACAATTTTGGTCTGAAATTAAATCAAAATTTACGGTTTTAACTAAATCATAATTGCAATTTGAGAAAATCTAAAAAAATTAGTTGTAACAGATTACATACATTTTTTTTAAGTTAATCCAAAGTATCATTTTTTTTCAGTGTAGAGGGTGTAACACGTACTTTGAGGCAAAGTGAAAACAGAAGGTATAAACTGAAAATCACAATTTTCCATTGGACCAATGCAAATATATATTTTGAATGAATTGCACTGATGTTTCACTTTTTTCAGTGATTAAGTATGATCTTTTCGGCACACTGTTCGACCACACGCAGATACTGTATGTATATGTATGGTATGTATGGTATGTTATGTTGTAGCCTATGCCTACAGTATGTGCGTAGACAGCAGCGGGAAATGTCATCACACGTGATCGCACGCACACACACATCAAAATCACATTCAGTTAGTGACTAGCCTACTTAAAGTGTGGCTGAGCAGTAGCGAAAGGATAATCATATAATTCTGTCAGTATTAATAGGCAAATAGGGAAAACGGCTCTCAGACGGGAAGCGACTCTCACTGTTCACTTAAGGCGAGACACTACAGAAGAATAGTGTAAAAATTTTAACTTACAGATATCACCATGAAACTTTACCAGTTGATTACTCACATGAATAGGAGAAAAAATTTATTGCAAGTTTTCTGTAATTTTATGTTTAAATATGCTAATCAGGCTATCTAATTAAATATGCACTAATTTGCATATATTTTGAAGTGACGTTTTTTGAAGATAATAGGCTTGTTCGACTTGAACCGGCGCTGCGCAGACCGATCGGTTGATGACATCAAAGTACCGCGAGAGCGATTCAAAAGCATAAGGAGCCGTCTGCTCTCTAATCGCTCTCGCGGTACTTTGATGTCATCAACCGATCGGTCTGTGCAGCGCCGGTTCAAGTCGAACAAGCCTGAAAAAAAACAAGGTTCCAAATGATTTTTGCATTTTGTTGATATATTCAATGAAAAGACATTTACAGAGGGGATTATGAATATCTCCATTTGTTGCCCTGTAAATCAGAAAATACTGCCAATAGCCTTAAAATATTTATTTTCCTGCCCTATTTTTAGGCATAAAATGAAATATAAATCAGGCCAAGAATGATATATCAACAAATCCCTCTGGACAAACCTTCACAATATAGTTAGGAATAGAACTGTAAAGTTTGGTGTATGTAGGTGCAACAGAAGTGGAAAATCGTCACTAGGAGTGTGAGAAAAAAATAATTTTGAGAAAACGGCCTTTAAAGATTTTTATGGCAACATTCCACTAATTTCTATTGAAAGCCATGAATTACAGACAAAATATGCTTAAGTTCCAAGTAAAATCAATGTATCACACTGTTTAACATCCAAAACTCATCATTGCTTCATCCATCAGTGATCATAACATCCAAAACAACACTTCAAAACAACACATAAACAGTCGCGAATATGTATCTGAGGGACTCACAACCACTTTAGGATCCCACAATTACAGATTTGTTTAGTATTATATAGTAATTATATTATACAAAAACTGAAATGTGTTGTGTAATGTAATTGTTTTGTATATATAGTGTGTAAATATTTGATGTATGCACCGTATATAATGTCAGAGCGCGTCACGTGACGATTCTGAACGAATCACGTTGTCAGAAATTGGCATCAGCCATTGGGATTGCGCATTTCTAGTTAAATCGCCCGTTTTACTTTCATGATTGGTTGCTGACAAACAGGAAATGACCATATTTGGATCCGATAGCGTTGCAAAAGAGAGAGAGAGCTTTCTGACGGTGTGTGACGTGTGATGATGACAGGGTGCAGAGAGCGATCGCGGGATGATTTAAGAACGTCAACTTTTGTTGAATTTATGCGAAATCTACACACGCAAACGTAAAATAAAGACCTAAATGTGTATGTTGGACTTTTTTTTCAGCACAAGTCTGAAAGAAGACATGTTATAAGGCAAATAGCCCCAAATCTCAAAAGTGAACAGTGAAAAAAACCCGATGATTTTTAAGAAACGACACAGAAAAGAGATAATCGAAACCACAGAACAACGAAGCGCGGACTACATCTATACCATCAACTTTGTAAGTACAATATTGATTTAATTGAACTAGTCTTTCAGTAGTGCCTGTTTGTACTACCAGATTTTGAGTCCAGTTAGTGTGCGTTTTCTAACTAACAGGTTTCAAACATGGTTTTCTAACAGGTTTCAAACATGCAGTGCTTAAAGTCGAAAAACACATCCGTTTAACCACTACATGTCTGAAACCCACACAGAAACCACGTTCTTCATTCTGACAAACATTTGGTCTATAAATGAGGCGTGTGTGGTCAGACAGTTGAAGAATGATGCGAAAGCTCAAATATGTTTAGGTCAAAGTACAGTTGCCATATCTTTCCACATATTATGTGATTTTATTCAAAAGGGAAATTTGGAAATATTCAGCAATTTACAATGATGCATAATGAGAAGACAAACATAAAATGTCTTAACCGGATGCTCTGTATAGTGGAGAACTGTAGTATTACAGTCTTGATCTGTCATTCAAAGTTGCAAATGAGGTTACGCTGTTTTAATGATTGTCATGATATACTCCATAATTCTGTATTTTATGCTTATTGTGTGGATGTTTATATCAAACGAAATAACACAAATTCCCCTACTTAGAAACCCACAAAAAACAGCTTAAACAATGTTGGTTGTATCTTTTGGCTGGCACTGAGGCTGATCGTGTTCCACATTAATCAATATACCATTGTATTTTGTTGTATTTTTCCCTAAAGTGACTCAAAATGGCTACAACCAAAACAGTGATTCTTGAGGCTCTTGATGAGCTACTGACAGACGAGTTCAAAGATTTCAAATGGCGCCTGTCGAACAGTGACTCACCTATTCCTCGAGGAAAACTGGAGAAAGCTGATCGTCGAGATGTTGTGGATCTCATGGTGCAGCGCTACGACACACCAGATGCCGGGAAGATTGCAGTCAGAACGCTACGCAACATGAAGCAAAATGAGCTTGCTGATCGACTGAAGGGAAAACTTCAGGAAGGTTGGTTATAAGTTGACACTATATGCATTTGTAGTATTTGATCTAAGCTCTTATGCTTTCTGATATTATCTCTGTGTCTGTCCATCAGTTCCAGAGGATGTTCCTGCTGGAGCTGGATCTTCATCCAGTGGGACACCAGTATCGGCTCAGACTGCAGGAGTTACAGTAAACATAAAATCCAATGGAGGAACTGTAAAGGCCCCTGTTGTTCATGGTTGTAATGTTACAGGCTCAATGACCTTCAACTAATGCTCAGGGATCTATCTATCTATCTATCTATCTATCTATCTATCTATCTATCTATCTATCTATCTATCTATCTATCTATCTATCTACCAAGGATTTTAAAGGGGTCATGAATTGAGAAATCAAATTTTCCTCAATCTTTTAACATATTAGCACATGAACATAAACGAGTCAGACACAAACTCAGGATTACTCCAGCACAAAACCAGAGACGCCTCTAAGAAGAACAAGACGTTTTGAAGTGCCACAGTCTTTGCATTGCCTCACTTGTGACCCTAACATGAAGAAAGAGTGGATGAACTTTATTTTTATTATCATGCCAGTAAGAGCCTATGTGTTCACTATAGACTTTACATTTTACATGAAGATTCGTTATTCAACAGATTGGTACGGAAGCCCTGAACCGCAACGTAAAAAAACAAAACAAAAAAATCCATAATTTTTTTTCTCTAAAATTACGAGAATAAAGTCGAAATGTTCCGTGAATAAAGTTGAAATTCGAGATTAAAATTGAAATATTTTGAGATTAAAATTGAAATAATTCAGATTAAAGTCGAAATATTTTGAGAATAAAGTCAAAATATTTTGACTTTATTCTCAGAATGCTTGTAATTCTAGATTCTCGTAATTCATTAATTCTCAAAATTTTAGAAAAAGTTTTTTTTACGGATTGCGGTTCAGGTCTTCCGAAGATTCGTTATGGATGTCGCAGTGAAGTAGGGGTTGAACCGACTAGTCGATTAGTCGACTAGTCGACCTTAATGCAATGCCGTGACGCTTTAAGCTTGACGTCGACTAGTCGCGTTGATCATGTGAAACTATGATTGAGCTAATTTTGATACTAACATGTTGCAGACGACAACAGATGAAGAGCCCAGGGGGTCATTGCAGCAAGAAAGCAGCATTGGTAGGCTACATCAAGTGTGTGTAAATACTTTACTAACCCAACACTAGATATTGTTGAAAACGAATGTAAAAGCATGACGCACGCTCACTGTTTTACCGAGAAATGAGAGTTCAGTCTCTTTATTAAAACATTATTTTCTTATATTTATTTAAACATATTAATGATGTACCTCTAATTCACCCGCAATTAATTGGAATATTATTTTGCATTAGCCTACTTTGGATCTGCGCATCACTAACGCGCAGATGTGAATTTATAGCTTTTTTTCCTTTACTTTTTTCTTTTCATCCTGAATGATGATGTAAACAGCGGGCTATTTACACCTGGCCACTTCATGTGTTTCTGTGATCTGATAGCTATCCGATCGTGAAAAGACCAGGTGTAAATGCCATCCGAAACGCATTCGAGACAGATTTGAATCCGATCGCTCAAACCACTTCAGGAGGAGGTCTGGGCCGCATTCCAGACGAAACTGGACAAGTGTAAATGCATCTGGTTGTTGAAACCACATGTAAATTGGACTTCTCCCACCAATGCTAAAAATAAACGTGTGCGAATGTCTTATAGCCTATATGTCATGTTATATTCATTATATGACGAAGCTATGGCAGCAAGCTTAACCGTAGATGAGCAGCTGCATCTATTCATCAAGCCAACGTGCAGACTATCGCAAATCAAAGTGAAAGTAAGTCGCAGACGCTTATCACATCATCTTTGTTAAAAGTAAAGAAACAAAATGGTCTTACCAGTGCTGTCTCTCTTATTGCGGTCTTTGATTTTGAAATGAGCTGATAATCAATAAAATGCAACTCATTACTGTTGCTTTCGGTGACGTGAACTCCGTTAAATCTGTATATAGCGCGTTGTGTGAAGATCAGATTTATATAGCCTACGTTTTGCGAAAACATATTTATGTGACCAGGTGTAAATGGAATCGTTTTGATAAATCAGATCTAAAAACACATGAAGTGACCAAGTGTAAACGGCCCCTTTATGAGCTGTCAGCATCGGTATAAATTTCTGTTAATTAATTGCAAATTGTGGCATGTTGCAAAGCAGTCCCATCTCTTGTGTTTTTTTGAATGACGTCATCGACTAGTCGACGTCGACTCGACTTTGATGTCATAACAGTCGACTTCAAAAAATCTGAAGTCGTTCAACCCCTACAGTGAAGTAACTGTTTTTTTTTACCATGTGTCACTATTGCTTTGTCTGTTTTTAGATTGATTGATATTGTACTCACTTTACTTACACTTTACTGAAAATGATGAAGGATGAACAAAGGATGAAAACATTGTTTGTCGCATACAGTGCAACAAACAATGGAATATTCATTCATAATTTGTTTACACGAAATACCATTATCCTCAATTATGACTGTGGAAACTCCAAGTACTTAAACTGTATTTGCAACAACCAAGTGTAAAACACACGTAATACGCATACATGTTTCACATTGTTAGCAAATGTTTATAACTATGTATTCACGTTTCTGTAGCATCTTCAATTCAACATATAATGTAATAAAATACAATACCTCACAAATACATGAGGAATTAATATAAAGATGATTATTTACCATACTGTTGAAGACTGGAGTATCCTTGGTATTTGAGTTTTAGGTTTGTTTTCTCTGATTCAAATATGTATTGCAGAACATCAGAAGTTTTCAAAACAATTCCACATGTGTAATGGTGAGGATGTTGACAATTATTTTAATATGCAAACCCAATCATAGCAGTGGCTGCTTACTTCCAAGTCTTAAATGTGGCGAGACCATCAAAAGTATTTGAAAGAGAGGACCAAAAGCATGATATAAAATAGCTTATTGCTTCTAAATAAGATGTTTTTGGTGTAAAAATCTTTATAACATTGTATGTGGACATCAGAGAGAACATTTTACATTAATTAATATTATTCTGAATTGTAAAGTCTCAGTTGTCAGCTTTCTAAAGATACTGTGGTTATGTGTGGAATATGAATGACTATTGGCCAGCAACATTTTATTTCAGGAATGTCATTTATGCACTTCCTTGACAAAATTGGCGGCACCTAATATGATTACAAAGAAAAATGCTAATGTTTGTATCCCATATTCATTAAAAACAGTTATAAGCACAGACCTGCAATTTGCACCTTTTTGAATTCATCATAATTTAACCAGACAATGATCATTTGAATATGCAACAAAGCATTTATTGCAGGAGTTTTATTGAAAATGTATAAATTGATTCATTTCAATATTAAATTAAAAGAAGTGACCCAATACAATTAAGAAAAAACTATAAACAGCCTTATGTTTTTGAAAGTGATATTCCTACATGATTTCTAAGTTACACACAGGGCCTACAACTGCCAATCGCCAGTGACAAAATTTACTTGCCATAAATATGTTTTTTACCAGCCATGAAACATAGATTAATCCTTATTAAAGTCACAAAAGTTATTCAGTCAAGACCAACGAGTGATTGTTCTTTATCTTTTGTTGTTTGATTAACATTAACAACACAGCCGCAGGAATATTAGGCTGCTGTCACTTTAAGAGTGAATGTATTGATCCAATTAACTGTTACACACGTGTTTTCTTTCTCAACTGTTTACGTTCATTTATAGGCCCTGTCCCAAATGGCACACTTCATATGTACTTTCGGTCATGTGGACTTACAATAACTGCTGCGTGAGTTAAGTGTTAAGTCCATACTGTCAGATCATGCCAGTGTCACTATGGAGCTTCGATTCAGGAATACAGTGGACTGTTCTATACAGTGGAGGCTTAATATTGCAACACTTAGAGACAGCGCATTTTCAGTTTACTTCTCTTCTGAATTTAAATCCTTTCTATCTATTAATTCTCTATCCACAGATAATCCATCTTTATTGTGGGAAACTTGTAAAGCTTATGCAAGGGGGCAAATCATTTCATACTCTTCCTCTATAAAGCGTCAAAGAATGATGAATCACAGGGCTTTGGAGGCTCAGTTATTGGTTAAAGAAAAAATGTATAACAGATCTCCATCAGCAGATTTATTGAAAGAGGTGCAGGCA
The DNA here is from genome assembly GCF_051911475.1 of Siphateles boraxobius. Classification (NCBI taxonomy): domain Eukaryota; kingdom Metazoa; phylum Chordata; class Actinopteri; order Cypriniformes; family Leuciscidae; genus Siphateles; species Siphateles boraxobius. The sequence continues at coordinate 390,036 of NW_027508713.1, read as the reverse complement.
GTTAGAGCTTCTTTAGACTGTCTTCTTACTGTGGAAGCAGAGAAGAAAATAAGATACTCAAAACAAAGATTTTATGAGCATGGAGACAAACCTGGGAGATTTCTAGCATATATTGCAAAACAACGTGCTGCATCTCACCTTATCGCTACTATTGTCTCAGATGATAATATTTTCCACGATAATAAGAATATTAATAACTTGTTTAAAGACTTTTATATGAACCTATATTCTTCTGAGAAAACAGATGACCATCTCAAGCAAATGGTTGACTTTTTTTCTGAGATTAATCTTCCAAAAATTTCAGCTACACAAAAAGACTCCCTCAATGGACCAATTACTAGACAGGAGGTTATTAATGCTATTAATGTTCTAAAGAATGGTAAATCACCTGGACCAGATGGGTTTTGTGGAGAGTTCTTTAAGGAGTTTCAAGAGCTGCTTGTAGACCCATTGCTTAATATGTTTAATTATTCGTTTGTGGTTAAAGAATTACCAAAGACCCTTAGAGAAGCTAATATCACGCTTATATTAAAAAAAGGTAAAAGTCCAGATGTATGTTCCTCTTATAGCCCAATAGCATTACTGAACGTGGACCGGAAATTGCTTTCTAAAATTTTAGCAATGCGCCTTGAAAAAATTCTTCCTACAATAATTGGGATAGATCAAACAGGATTTATACAGGGTAGGAATTCATCTGATAATATAAGACGCCTTTTAAACATTATCTATGCCTTTAAAGGGAAATCCATAGATGGGCTAGTGCTTTCTTTGGATGCAGAGAAGGCATTTGACCGTATTGAGTGGTCCTACCTTTTCTTTGTTTTGGGAAAATTTGGCCTAGGTGAAAATTTTGTGCAATGGATTAGAGTCTTGTACACGGACCCACGCTCTGCTGTATTGACAAATGGTTTTAGATCTGATTATTTTCCTATACATAGAGGCACCATGCAGGGTTGCCCCCTGTCACCACTTTTGTTTGCAATGGCCATAGAGCCTCTAGCTGAAGCAATCAGATCGGCAACATCTATTTCGGGTTTGCAGATAGGACATAAACATCACAAGATTGCGCTGTAAGCTGATGATGTATTGCTGTTTTTATCTGAGCCCGAGAAGTCAGTTCCTGCTCTGATCGAGTTGATTAACAAGTATAGTACCTTTTCTGGTTATAAAATTAATTTAGATAAATCTGAAGCTATGCCATTAGGCACTCTCATTTCCATACCTAATATTACACCCTGTTTTCCTTTTAAGTGGTCGCCTCTAGGTTTTATCTATCTAGGTATTTCTATCTCTTCGTCCTTGAAGCAAATGTATGAATCTAATTTTGTTCCTTTATTTGAGAAAATACGTCTAGACTTAGAACGCTGGAATTCCTTGCCAGTATCTTGGCTAGGTCGGATAGCACTTGTAAAGATGATTGTTCTACCAAAACTATTATACCCTATTCGAATGGTTCCTATACTATTTTCAAATAAGACATTAAAGGGCCTGAATAGCTGGCTAACTTCCTTTATATGGAGTAAACGTAAGCCTAGATTAAAAATGTCAGTACTCTATCTGCCAAGTTATATGGGGGGATTGGATTTTCCAAATATCAAGAAGTATCAGTTAAGTTCTCATCTGAAATACATTGCAGAGTGGGTCAGGAATGATTCTTCCTCTACTTGGTTGGATATCGAATCTTCCTTTTCACAAATTCCTTTAAGAGCTTTTCTTTTTTTTAAGAGTTTTCAAAAAATAAAAGAGATATATGACAATCCAATTATAGTAAATACTCTGAAAGCATGGAGATCAGTATGTAGGCTTGAAGGTAGATCTAAATTGACTTCTTTCTTTACCCCAATACTAAACAATCCTGATTTCACCCCAGGAATTTTGGATGATGGTTTTAAACGATGGTGGTGTTTGGGACTTAGTAAGCTTGGGGATATTTTTTCAGACAATAAATTAATGTCATTTGACGAGTTAACTCAGAAGTATAATTTTTCCAAATTAGATTTTTTTCGTTTCCTCCAATTGAGACATTATATTACTAACAACACAACACTGGTTAGAAGTTGTGAAATTTCTTCTACTGAAAGGTTATTATTTTTATCATCAGGAAAAATGTCTCTGGGTAGGATTTATGGTTCAGTGTGCTCAATCTCTTCTGCTGATACACAGAGTATTAAAACTAAATGGGTTGAAGAGTTAGCTACTGACATTGACGATGAAACATGGGAAGCCATATGGTCTGATGCGAAAAAAATATCTGTTTGTACACGAATAAGAGAAATACAATTAAAAATCATTCATAGACTCCATATTTCCCCTAACCGCAGACATTTTTTCAACTCCTCTTTATCGCCTATGTGTTTAAAATGCAAAATTGAAATAGGTACTTTAACACATTGTATGTGGTCATGTAGCATATTGCAAAGGTATTGGTCTCTGGTGCTTGGGGAGATGGAAAGGATATTTAATATTCAATTAGATTTTGACCCAGTCTCACTTTTGTTGGGTATACCTAATAGATGCATTACTTCGTCTGCTAATAAGAAATTGTATAATATTCTATCCTTTGCTGCCAGGAAAAATATTTTACTTAATTGGATCAGTGATAAATCTCCATCCCTTAAAGGATGGCACAAGATCATTTTTGAGTTGATTCCCCTGGAGCGCCTTACCTATGTATTACATGGGAAAACAGGCCAGTTTCACAAAATCTGGACTCCATATATGGACGCTTTGGAACCTTGTCTTCGCCCTATTATTTTACAAGGAACATTGTAACTGTAACTTTCTGGACATTTAACCTTTTTTTTTTTTTTTTTTTTCATTCTCTTCATCTTTTGGAAATGTTATTTTATACATGTTATACATTATATAAATGTTGTTGTTTTTTCCTTTTTGTATATCTGCCTTATTATGGTATGGTCCTGTTCTATATATAAATCTGAGCTATCCTTTTTTTTTTTTTTTTTTTTTGGTTGATGTCTTGTTATATTTGCATTTTAAGAAAATTCAATAAACATAATTATAAAAAAAATAAAAAAAAGTGTTAAGTCCATGAGACCAGAGGGTGACCCATTTGTCATTTTAGGTTTCAGAAGGATTCTCGCGGTCTATATGCACTTTTGGCGAGCCCGCTCTGAAGCCAGTTCCACAGCAGACTTCTATCCGCATGTCAAAGTGGCATTACGGCACGAAAGTGTGGACTCAGAGGAAGACTGCGAGTGTTTAGGGTGCTATTTGGGACAGGGCCTAAGACATAACTGACTATGTTTACAAGGATACTTGCCAATACGAGCAGTTTGACAACAGTCTGTTCAAGCGCAAGAAGACATGAAAGAGAGCTCAATTCAGTATTTGTGCGCTATCTGTAGGCGCGTGCTTCGAAATAACGAATTTAGTTCCCTTCCGTGTCTTCTTGCGCATGAATATTTATATTGGCAAGACTTAAACTTTCGGGATGATGCAGCACTGACCCGCCAAACGGTCAATTCACAATGTTCACGTTCATGTTCTCACAACATTGTATTGCTAGAATACACTGGTAATTAACACTGTTCCCTTTCGTTGTCACTCCGAGTTACGTCGGATGACGACGAATGGGGTTTCGCTTAGAAAGCCTATCAACTTCGAGTATTACAAAACGAGCCAATGGCAAAGAAATGCCATGGGTCTGCGGAATTTGCATGGCGTAACTCCGCCCCACCTCGTGGGTATAAAAGGAGGAAGCCGGCAGCAAGCAGATATGTTTTCGCTTCGGAGCCAAGTGTATTCTTCTCTCCACAAGCCATCTCTGAATTGTCAGCTTTACAAACGAGTACCTCGAGTGTTGGTGTGACGGCGATCTACGGCGAGAGCGTGCTTCCTGCTGATCTGTTGCAGTGGTCTGCCAGTCGGTGCGTTTCTCCCCGGGTGCTTCAACACTTGAGTTTTCTCTCACTAAAAGAGCTTACACGTGGCACGTCTTTTTAAAGATGTCTCGCCCGTGTACTTCTGGTTGCGGCAGATTGGTATCGGACTCTGATGGGCACGAGCGTTGCATAGTATGTTTGGGCATTGATCATGCTAGAGCAGCGCTCGTGGATGACTCATGTTCTCTCTGTGGGAACATGACCATCGCGTCATTACGGTCGAGACTCCGTGAACTCGCAAGAGTGAGAGTCCCCTCATCCACCCCCCGTCCTGCGGCTGGTGGCCAGGGTGATCTGAGGGTTACGGTCTGGAACAAGGCGCCGACTATGTGTCCGCGACCCCAGCCCCCCTCTTCAATGACGGTGCCCGCTAGTGAACTGCTGATTCCCGCGGGTCTACCCTCTGGTGGCCCGCGGGCTTCAGTTGAAGCTACAGAGGAAGATGCCATGTCTGTTGCAGCATCACTAGGCGGGTTTGACTCTTCTGGAAGTGAGGGCTCGTCACAGCTGCCACCTTCCGGTGTGCATACGGCTGTGCTCGAGTCTGATCCGGAGATGACGGCCATGCTTTCCCGGGCAGCCGCGAGCATCGGACTTGAGTGGAGGCCTCCACCCTGTCCTGAGCGCTCGCGGCTGGACGATTGGTTTTTGGGTAAGGCCGCCGACCCTCGTCCTCGGCAAACCCCAATACCTTTCTTCCCGGATGTGCATGATGAGATCTCGAAGTCCTGGAAGACCCCCCTGTCTTCTCGGGACCGCTCGCTGGTCTCATCCGCCTTTCCTCCCCTCGATGAGGCAGCTGCCCGTGGGTACACTGGGCTTCCCCCGGTTGAACGCTCTGTTGCCATGCAACTATGTCCGCAGAGTGCTTCTTCTCGGGGCGAGCCTAAGCACCCATCCAAAGCCTGTAGATTTTCGTCGACCCTGGTGGCGAAGTCTTACAGAGCGGCGGGACAGGCGGCTGCTTCACTGCATGCTATGGCCACTCTGCAGGTCTACCAGGCCCAGATGCTCAGAGACATGCACGAGGGTAGGACAAACCCAGGGCTCTTTGATGAGCTGCGCGCCGCGACCGACCTTGCTCTCCGGGCGACGAAGGTTACCGCGCGCTCCCTGGGTTTGGTGATGTCCACAGCTGTGGTCCAGGAGCGACATCTGTGGCTGAACCTGGCTGACATGCGGGACGCTGAGCGGACCCGTCTGCTTAACGCCCCCTTGTCCCAGGCCGGCCTCTTCGGCGGTGCAGTTGAAGACTTTGCCCAACAGTTTTCAACTGCCCAGAAACAGACCGAGGCCATCAAACACATTCTGCCCCGCCGGCCCGCTGCTGCCTCCACCTTGCCGGCCGGGCAGACGCCTCGACCTGTTTCCCGCCGAGGGCGCCCTCCTGCGGCTCCCGCCCCTCCCGCCCGGACCACGCAGCAGCCTCCACCCAGGGCCGGTCGCGGAGGAAGCCGTAAGAAGGCGCCACAGCCCTCTCCTGCCCCGCCCCCCGCTAAACGCCGGGCCAAGCGGCGCTCCTGAGACGGGCTGCTCAGGGATGATGATTGTTTCTCAGGAGGTGGTAGCAGGACCACTCCTTCCCCCGGTGGAGGGCCGGGGGAGAATCTTTTGTTCTCCACTCCCCGCTGCTCACCCACGGGTGGGCAGCACCCTAATGTGGTTAAAGACAGAAACAATCCCCTCTTCCCTGAGCTCACAGAGTTCTCGGGCGACACAGAGCGCCGCCCACAAGCCGTGCTCTCCTCGCCCCCCTCTGTCCCAGAGGCGGTTGACACGGCGTGCCGTCCACGGACCGCTTCGCCCTTGTCCCCCTCTGTCGCCAGACCCCTGGCAGAGCAGGCCCCCGCGGGACGACCAGCCTGGTCCTCCCCTGGCCCCCTCTGCCAGGGTGCGGTTGCTAACTGTGCCCCCTCTCCGGGCCGCTATGCCGTCCACATCTGGGCCAGTTACTCCGCCTCGCTGCCCCTCCGGGGGGACGCCTGTGGCCCGCATGATCCCGTTGGTTCAGTTCCTGGGAGCCTGGCTAGAGCTTCCCCGTCTGTCCCACTGGATCGCGCGTACCGTCAGGCTCGGCTATGCGATTCAGTTCGCACGGTCTCCTCCCCGCTTCAGGGGAGTCCGCTCCACTTTGGTCGGTGGCAATGCCCCTATCATGAGAGCAGAGATTGCCACCCTGCTGGCGAAGGGTGCAATCGAGACTGTCCCTCCAGCCGAGATGAGGTCCGGCTTCTACAGCCCCTACTTCATTGTCCCCAAGAAAACCGGTGGGTTACGGCCAATCCTGGACTTGCGCGTGCTGAACCGCTCCCTTCATCGGATGCCGTTCAAGATGCTCACCGCCAAACGCGTTTTCGAATGCATACGGCCCCAGGATTGGTTTGCAGCGATCGACCTGAAGGACGCCTACTTTCATGTCTCCATTCTTCCTCGACACAGACCGTTCCTCCGGTTTGCTTTCGAGGGGCAGGCATACCAGTACGCGGTTCTCCCTTTCGGGCTAGCCCTGTCTCCTCGCATCTTCACGAAGGTCGTCGAGGCGGCCCTTGTTCCCCTTCGAGAGCAAGGGGTTCGCATCCTGAGTTATATCGACGACTGGCTGATCCTAGCTCACTCTCGAGATCAGGTTTGCGAACACAGGGACCTAGTGCTCCGGCACCTAGCCCGTCTGGGCCTTCGGGTCAACTGGGAGAAGAGCAAACTTTGCCCCGTGCAGAGGATCTCTTTTCTCGGTATGGACATCGACTCGGTCGCCATGTCCGCGCAGCTTACGAGCGAGCGCGCGCAGTCACTGCTGACTTGCCTAAGACAATTCGAGGGCAAGAGTGCGGTTCCACTGAAACTTTTTCAGAGGCTCCTGGGGCATATGGCATCTGCAGCCGCGGTCACGCCGCTCGGATTGCTTCATATGAGACCGCTTCAGCTTTGGCTTCGCGACCGAGTCCCGAGGTGGGCATGGCAACACGGCACGTTCCGAGTACCAGTTACTCCGACCTGCCGTCAGTTCTTCACCCCGTGGTCGAACCTCGATTTTCTCAGGGCCGGTGTCCCCCTGGCTCGAGCTTCCCGGCATGTTGTTGTCTCAACAGATGCCTCCACCACGGGCTGGGGCGCCATGTGCAATGGACATGCTGCTGCGGGCTCCTGGACAGGACCCCAGCGGCTGTGGCATGTCAATTGCCTCGAGTTGTTGGCAGTACGCCTTGCCCTGCACCGCTTCCGGGCGTTGCTCAGGGGTCAACACGTACTAGTCCGCTCAGACAATACCGCCACTGTAGCGTACATCAACCATCAAGGTGGTCTACGCTCCCGCCGTATGTCACAACTCGCTCGCCACCTCCTCCTATGGAGTCAGAAGCATCTGAGGTCGCTTCGAGCCATCTTCATTCCCGGAGCGCTGAACTGTGCAGCCGACGAGCTCTCACGGCTTCAGCCCCTCCCTGGAGAATGGCGACTCCATCCCCAGTCGGTTCAGCTGATTTGGGACCAGTTCGGGGACGCGCAGATAGATCTGTTTGCCTCTCACGACTCGACCCACTGCGCCCAGTTCTATTCCCTGACCGAGGGCACGCTCGGCACAGATGCTCTGGCGCACAGCTGGCCGCAGGGCCGCAAGTATGCGTTTCCCCCAGTGAGCCTTCTTGCGCACACTTTGCGCAAGGTCAGGGAGGACGAGGAGCAGGTCATTCTGGTTGCCCCTTACTGGCCCAACCGGACCTGGTTCCCCGAACTAGTACTCCTCGCGACAGCACCTCCCTGGCCGATCCCTCTGAGGAAGAACCTTCTTTCTCAGGGACGGGGCACCCTATGGCACCCTCGTCCCGATCTTTGGAACCTCCACGTGTGGCTCCTGGATGGGACGAGGCAGGTTTGAGTACCCTACCACCAGCGGTGGTGGCTACCATCACTTCCGCTAGAGCGTCGTCCACGAGACACGTCTATGCGTTGAAGTGGAACCTCTTCGTCAACTGGTGCTCTTCTCACCGAGAAGACCCCCGGAGATGCTCGATCAGTGTTTTGCTTTCCTTCCTTCAACAGGGGCTGGAGCGAAGGCTGTCTCCCTCCACCCTGAAGGTCTATGTTGCCGCCATTGCCGCACATCATGACCTCATCGAAGGTAAGTCGGTAGGGAAGCACGACCTGATCATCAGGTTCCTGAGAGGAGCGAGGAGACTAAATCCTCCTCGTCCTCCTCTCGTTCCCTCTTGGGACCTCTCAGTGGTTCTAACTGCCCTGAAGAGTGCTCCCTTTGAGCCCCTGCAATCAGTTGAGCTTAAGTTCCTGTCGATGAAGACAGCGCTTCTGGTTGCACTGGCCTCCATCAAGAGGGTTGGGGACCTGCACGCATTCTCCGTTGACGAAGCGTGCCTGGAATTTGGGCCGGCTTACTCTCACGTGATCCTGAGACCCCGGCCTGGATATGTGCCCAAGGTTCCTACCACTCCCTTCCGGGACCAGGTGGTGAACCTGCAAGCGCTGCCCTCGGAGGAGGCAGACCCAGCCTTGGCACTGCTCTGTCCAGTACGCGCTCTCCGCGCCTATGTAGACAGAACGCAGTGTTTCAGGACCTCAGACCAGCTCTTTGTCTGTTATGGTGGGAAGCTGAAGGGAAAGGCTCTCTCCAAGCAAAGGTTGTCTCACTGGATAGTGGACACCATTGCCTTGGCTTACCAGCAGCAAGGTCGACCGTGCCCCCTTGGTGTGACTGCCCACTCCACCCGGAGTGTGGCGTCCTCTTGGGCTCTAGCGCATGGCGCCTCGCTAACAGACATCTGCAGAGCTGCAGGCTGGGCGACACCTAACACATTCGCCAGATTCTATAATCTCCGAGTGGAGCCTGTGTCCTCTCGTGTACTCGCTTCAACCAGCTAGTACCGGACCCGCTCAGGTGTCTTCGCTTGCTCGCCATTCCACTCCACGGACTGGATACGTGCGATATTTTTCTCAGGTGAGCTTCTCCGAAAGCCCTGAGCTCCTCCAGCACTCCTGACGTCGGCGCCAGTGTCTATTGCCTGTGCGTCGGCTAGGTGCCTCCCGTGTGCATGGTCCCTCCTCTGAGCGACCCCCACATGTGTATTTCCACTGTAAGCCTCTCTGAGCGTGTGTCTTTCCCTTGGCAAGCCACCTTGCCACCCCTGGGGTTGAAATATTCCACCTGCGGCTGGACACCCCAGTGTTTCCCATATGCTTCCTTCGGGTCATATGTGTATTCTCTAAGTCCCCCCCCTCCGGGCTGGCATTAATTGCATACTTCCCCTAGCTTGGGATATGCTTCCCAGTGTACCTTGGTATTCCTGTGTTATATGGAGTCCTTTGTCCAGGCTGACAGGGATCTCGATTTACGCAGGGCACTGGAAGACAGCTGAGAAGGTGGCGTGATTAGACTGGTAACCCCATTCGTCGTCATCCGACGTAACTCGGAGTGACAACGAAAGGGAACGTCTACGGTTACGTATGTAACCCTCGTTCCCTGAGTAGGGAACGGAGACGTTACGTCTGCCTGCCACTTTCCGCTGTACCGCGGGGATCGCCTGAGCTCAGTCTTGGCTCCTCAGCGAAGAAACATATCTGCTTGCTGCCGGCTTCCTCCTTTTATACCCACGAGGTGGGGCGGAGTTACGCCATGCAAATTCCGCAGACCCATGGCATTTCTTTGCCATTGGCTCGTTTTGTAATACTCGAAGTTGATAGGCTTTCTAAGCGAAACCCCATTCGTCGTCATCCGACGTAACGTCTCCGTTCCCTACTCAGGGAACGAGGGTTACATACGTAACCGTAGACGTTTCACATACACACAAACACTGATGTTTACTTGCATTTGGCACTTGGCAAATGTTAGTTTTAGGCCCTGGTTACACAGTTAATAGAGGAATGGAAAGCTATATAACCGTTACTTGTTTCTGAGAAACAATGTTTGTTTCTTCAAAGGTCTAAAACACCCGTTTGATCTTCATGCTGATGGATTTCATACTGACAGCATAATTCATCCAGGTATACCAAACAACTCCAATAGCGTGATGGGGGGAATCCGCTTGCCATAAATACACACCATTGGGGTTTGTATAGTGACAGGCTGCGTACCAAAATGCCCCTAGATGATATTTGTCAAAGGTGCTGAACTTCTGATCATTACGGAGAGATAAAGAGTCGCCTGCAGAGAAGAGGAGCATCACTGAGGACAATAACTCAATGGAAATGTGTTTTCATGAGTATAAATGAAAGTGTCCTACCTGCTCCTCCATCAGTGAACCCTGAAACATGCAGTTTATACCCGTCCATTTCACAATCCACAGAGAAGGATGAGTACAGAGCAAACACTTTATTTCCTTCAAAGTCCTCCAGATCCACTCTCAGCATGTACTTCTTCTTACGTGTCAGCTGTTACATGTTCTCCAGCCCTGTTCACACACACACACGTTCAACCAAACACATGATCATCCACACAAACGGACACACGCTGTGAGATCTTACCCAGCCAGTATTCACCCTCCACATTCCCAAATCCTCTTGTACTGATTCCACGGGCGATAGAAATTCACACTGCCGTCCATTCTCCTCTGAATCACCTGTGATGGGTTTATATAGAATATATGATTCATAATGTATGTTCTGATGCGTGTTTCATGATCTAAAGTCACAATCGTACCATCCATCCTCCTTTGTCTTCATCTTTCCCATCTGACATCATGTGACAGTAAACCAAGAAAGGAATATCCCACACCGGATAGATGGTGTAAATCCCACTGTGTGTTTCTCCTGCTTTATAAAGGTCAGAACAGTCGACTGGCATTTCTTCATCGTGACTGCACCCGCTCATCAGAACAACTGGAAGAAAAGCCACCAAAAATACCAACATCTACACGGGACAGAGAGAAAGAGATGAACATCACACTGAAATGAAGGTGAAAACATAGTAGTTATTGAATATAGAGTTTTTGATGAACTTACTGCCATCTTCTCAATCTCTCCTCAGATCACAGATTCGATTTCTCAAAGAAAGTAATATAAACATTTCAAACTGTATAAATGACTGAATGTTCTCTGAGGTAAATACGGAATAAAACAGCAACTCACTGTATATGTTGTGCCTTGAGTGTTTGTGGATGAAAGAAACACACATTTATATACAGTATCTGTCAGATTCTCAGACTCCTCCTTTGTGTTTACAATTACATAATGATTTTTTTGTTGTTGTTGTATTCAGTATACCAGAATAGTTTAGGTGGAATTTGGGTTACTTCCATAGAGATTATTTCAGATGTTAAAGTAATTGATAGCAATAATTATCACAATATAATTTCCTCGATATAAAGATTACCAGAGACATTTTGATAAATGTTCAATATAGGTATCAGGTTTGTCTCCACATTTTGATAATGATATTTATGAACTTAATCTCCATCTTTATAAAGTGATAAAAAAGCAGTTGAAAATAACTGATTTTGTCAGAACAGACAATAGGTCATTGTGAGGATTCAAGTCTACATTTTTGCTCGCAGAGCTGTAAGTCATGTAACCTGTAATTTAAGAACCCAGATTTGCAAAAGAACAGCAATAACTAATTACAATTACACAAATAAGCTGGATATCACGTTCCAATCTAAATCCCCTTTCACACAGATATTCCGGAAAATACACTGATAATGTGTTCCGGGAGTTTGATTTTGGTTCATTCACTCTTTTCACACACATCCCGTAAAGACACGAGACATCAGGATGTGACATGAAATGTCTCGCAGCGTCTTAAGTTTAGCTTTTAGCATTTTAGCATTTAGCACATTAAATGTAGCATTTTAATCAACGGTACATTTATTGTTAACCTTTTACCATGTCTTGGAGTATTGCAATAATATTCTATCGTGAGTTTAGTATCATGATATATATAGAATCATGACATGACGGTATCATTACATCCCTAGTAATCAATCATTACTGAAAATGTGGTTTGGTTGTTTACAGTAACCCATGTGAAACCTTTGCATTTACCTGCAAAAATCTTATCACATTTGATTTGATGTTCTAATCACAGCACAAAACAAGATTACAATAAATGAGCACAAATGGTAAGATAAAGAAACTTTCAGGTTACAAAATCTGACAGAAGGAAACAGAGTCACTTTCCACCTTGAATGCTGCATATAGATTATGCTTGTTTTAGTGAAATCAATTGAAATAAGTTCAGAAAGTATTGTTTTTTATTTAATTTTATGTGGATTGAGGTTATCCGTTTCCTCAAAAGAGATAAGTTAGCTTAACATGTTGGGTTTTACAGTGAGGTAGCACAGCACACCCAATAACCGTTATCATTTCTCATATAGTATATTTTATGAAAGTCATGTTGTCTGCATAGACCCAAGTACATGTGAGTGTGAACACCAACTTTAGTGTGTTATTAGAAAGTGACAGTGACTAAATGATTAAATAAAAAAACTACAAAAAATTATGTCAGGAGAGTTTTTCAAGCACTTAATAAATTCAAATATTTTTTAATGCGCAAAATATTGTGATCCATTTTACATTAGTTTTACACTTCCTTGAATGCTTGAATTAATTTTAATGGCTGAAAAAACAGGGATGGTTGGTTTATCACCAACTTTATGTAATGGCCCCGCCCTTTATGAACTTTATCTATATCTTTTTGAATTGTGGTTAAAAAAGAAACTTCTGATTATAATTCAGTGTATAATTCTGATTATAATTCAGTTCCAAAAAAAGTGTTTAAAAAGAGATTATAGAATTTACAACATTGTTGAATTGAATTTACAACATAAAACTAGTTGAGATGACTCAATTTAGGAAAAAAAACTTTGTAATATTTACGTAACGTCAATAAAATTGTTAGTATAGTAGTAGAGTATTCTTGTTCAGTGCACAAAATAATAAACTGACTCCTAAAAAAACTTTGTTCAAACTATTTTTTACATTATTAAGAAGAACATTTTGCAAGTTGGATTACAATGAGAGCACAGAAAGTGGAATTTGGCAACATCTCAATCACCATTATTCAACAGCGTGGTTTTTAGAACGTCCAATATGTTGTATTAAAGGGGCTATGTGTAGGTTTTTTACTTAAAAAAAATCTTTAAGATAGAGTTTTCATTTGTTCATTTATGAGCCAACCATAATGTAATAGAAAGAATGACACCTTAATGTCCACCACGGTTGCCTCTATGAGCCTGTAGGCTCAATTGTGTTTGGAGGAATCGGGTCCGAATTGGCGCGAAAATTCACAAAATGTGACGTCATGCGCGTTCTCGTCTACTTGGGCTTACATCCGTACGGCAGCCATTAGTAAGCAGCGGCAATCGCTAGCAGTAACGTTAGTGTTTCAAATGGACTCTGCGGACGGAAAGAAGCGACCAGCCTCCAGCACAATCAAGACACCCACGGAAACTCCTCGTAAGTAACGAGCGTGTGAGCGTGCGCACCGAGAACGAGCATGAACTGGCTGCAGTTTCTCTAACGGCCACTGTTGTCAGTAACGGTTAGAAATTTCAGAACTTCTGCAATGCTCCTTTAAATGTCATCAATAACACAAATTTAACCAATTTTAATTTGTTCAGCAAACAATTCAAGTGAGCTGCAGATTTCCTGCAAATTATCAGTTGGTTTAGTTAATGATTTTCCGATCTCAATAAATAAACCAGCAAAGGCAGTAAAGGAGCTCTTTTGGACGTTAGGTTAACAAAGTGAACAAATGAGTCTTAAATGAGACTTCAAGCTCAGATAATATTTTAATAATAAAAATAAAGCATTAAAAAACAGTCAGCTTTTGCATGTCTAAAAAGGCAAATCCAAAAAGCAGTAATAATTTCTGAAAATGTTCAGTTGTTAAACAATTACAGTAAACCATGTGAAACCTTTGAATTTACCTGCATAAAATCTTATCAAATTCGATTTAAGGTTCTACTCAAGATGGTAATAAATGTGCACAAATGATAAGATAAAGAGGTTTTCAGGTTACAACATCTGACAGAAGGAAACAGAGCCGCTTTCCACCTTAAATGCTGCATATAGAGTATCTTTAAAAGATGCGAGGTAGGTGTACAAGTGCGTAGGTGTGTCAGAGACACTGTAAAAGGACAAAAGTCCAGCCGTTGTGTCCACATAAACACCTACTCTCTTACATGGACGAGAGGTCAGAGTCTTTATATGAATGTCTTCTTCAGCATGAGAAACATATGGATGAGAACCACATGTAATTTTCCATGACACTTCATTGTTTCCAAGCTGACCGATGGCCTCCAAAAAAGTAAGATCATCGCTTTCCCTCTGAATGGACTTGTACGTCACTCCGACCGTCCCTTCCGAACCCGTCCATTCAGCCTCCCAGTAACAGCGGCCGGACAGACTCTCTCTAGACAGAACTTGTTCAACAGATTCAAATCTTTCTGGGTGATCAGGATACGGCTGCACCTGTTCTACTAGCGTCACTGTTCTGTCTTCATTGGATAGACACAACCGAATGTGAGCTGTGTTTGGATCCAGCTTGAGATCATAGGCATCTGTGAAACAGAAAACACTTCAATTAGTGTCACAGAGAGAAACACAGACAGATGGAGAATGAGATACACTTACACTTTCTTATCCCTGATTTGATGAAGCGTTCACCCATAGGAACAGTTCTGCAGAAGTCAATGAAGTAGAAGAGGAAATTAAGAAAAGCGAGCAAATAATAACAAAAGGTCATGGTTTTGATCTACAAGGACTGAATGAACTGAATGAATGAACCATTAATTAAATGTCGATCTGGACAAAGTAAGCTGCCAAATACATAAATGTGTAATAACTTCCTGCATGTCTAAAAAAATAAGCATTTTAATGAGCCATTCTTCTTTAACCCTTTCGCACGTACGATCACACCGGTGTGATCAGTCTTGGCTGGTCCCTGGAGCGTACGATCACACCGGTGTGATTAGAACGGTCAGTGCATCACGTGATCATCTGCTAAATTCAAATGTCCTTTCGCGCGTTTGCTGGCGCTGAGCCAGAGAAGGACGGACTCAGTGCTGCCATATATCACAACTATTGAGTGTTTTCAACCACATAATGTTTATTTTAGGTTTCAGATATTTAAATACACACAAGTACTAGCAAAACAATGATTTTGAGTTTGTTAAATACACACTGATGTCTATGGAAGCGGCAATAATAATCCTTTACATTATCATAAGACGACACGTTTTATTCATATCAGATACACATTATGTAAGTAGCTTTACATTTGACCCTATTCTTCTCCCAGTTCACCGGCCACTTACTTTCATGTATTTCATGAGAAGTTGAGGAATTGACGTGTTGTAAATCCAACAGATCCCATTCTCTGAACTGTGAAACAAACTAACATGGCGCCGCCCATCGCGCAGACAGCTCAACTAACGCGATCGTTATAAAGGTGTTTAAACAACAAAACACATCCACTTGCACATATTTGACAATCGGAATATCAGTGTTTCATGCTATAGCTAATACATTTGTGAATATTTTTAATAAAAAAGGGAAAATGACATAAAAGCAGATCATCATTCATTCAGCGCTGTGTTGTGGTTGCGCTGTGTCACGTGACAAGCAATGACGCGTCACCATGGAAACATTAAAGTGACAAGTTCTAAATAACGGTAGCCTTGAAAAACTCACGCTGGGGGGTCAGTTAGAATATTTTAAACTTACGTGTGAAAGGGTTAACCAAAAAAATACTGACAAATTTAAATTCAGATATTCAGACATCATAGTAAGTGATTCTGTAAATCATTGTCTGAATATTCAGGTTAAATTTGGGCTCAGTCAGTATTAAAAGAAAAAATACATATTACTTTTCTTCAGCAAGGAGATATTAAATCAGTCAAAACTGAAAAAAGTGAAACATCAGTGCAATTTATTTAAAATATATATTTACATTGGTCCAATGGAAAATTGTGATTTTCAGTTTATACCCTCTTTTTTCACTTTGCCTCAAAGTACGTGTTACGCCCTCTACACTAAAAAAAATGATACATTGGATTAACTCTAAAAAATTGATGTAATTTGTTACAACTATTTTTTTTAGATTTTCTCAAATTGTATTTATGATTTAGTTAAAATCGTAAATTTTGATTTAATTTCAAACCAAAATTTTTATTTTTTCCAACACAACATTTTACCTTAACCCCAAGTAATAATATTGTTTCTTACAAAGAACGTGTGTAATTTTTTTTGCTTTGATACAACCTACACTGTAAAAAATTAAATCTTAAAAAAATGGTCAATGACTGGCAGCTATGGCTGCCAAACAAAAACCATAAAATTAAAGTAAAATATCATAATTTAAATTAAGTGCAAAAAACAGATATTTGATGTCACCATGATTGAGATCAGTGTTTGCTTTAGTTGGGCTCATGACCCTTGAGTTTTTAACATTAGCTTTTCTCTGGCTGTTTTAGCTGTGTTTTTAATACACATTTGATATGGCAATAAATGCAGGAGAAAATATCAGATGATGTTGTAGTCGTCATATGGTGATCTGATTCACTGATATTACAGAGTAATATCAGAGTTTATCAGATTTATTTTTTCATTGTCACCATTGTTGTGATTTATACGCTGATTCTTGATGTCTGTATGATCCTGTCAAAACATTTTCTGACTTAATAAAATCTGAGTATCATAGCAGGATCTTCTATAGCAGTATTGGCATGCAAAATTAATAACTAATATTTAACGATTTAACCAGATATTAATAAAGCAGGCAACTACATGACTAATAAGTGACCAAGATCTTCTGATCTGTTTCTCTTGGATTCCTACAATAACAAATATGTATCAGAGACACAGAGTTAAAGGTCCCATATTATGCAAAATTCACTTTTGCATGCTGTTTGGACATAAATGTGTGTTAGCAGTGTGTGTACACAACCACCCAATAGTGATAAAAATCCACTCACTCTTTTTTTATTAATCCCCATAAATCATCAGCAGTGTCTCCCAACGACCTGTTTTCAGAATGCTGTTTTAGTGACGTCACTAAGTACAGGCCCCGCCCACGAGTGTTGACAGACACTTCCGTTCTAACATAGACCCGCCCTGATCAAGTTCACAGCTGCTGCACTGACGAGAATGTCTCCCAGCGTTGTAGGTGTTGTGTGGCTGGATGTGTTAATCCACATAGCTCTCTCTAGTTAGGCCTACTTCCGAAATCTGAGGCAGCCATGGAAGACGAGGTGGAATTGTTTTGTTTTTAAAGAAAATGCTCCCTCAACTCTATCGAAATTCGTTTATGTACTTGCGCACTTCTATTACTGTTTACTCAGCTCTTACGGTGAGTTTCTGAAGTAAAACTGACGCTTCATTTTTTGTGTTATGTACAATAAACTTTACTAAACTCATCAGTATATGTTTGATCATCATTCGGACCTGGTCCGAAACAGCAGACTTGTAGGCTATTACTTGTAACATACATCAACTTGATGCAACCTGGACACATCATCAGTGATGTTACCTGGGGTCACGGAGTGTTTCGGGTCTTTCAAGCATCATACACCCTCACCCAGGCGACCCAGCTGGGGTTGATCAGGCCCCAACTTGTGTCCAGGTAGCCCTACCTCACCCATGGTTCTCCTCTCCTTATCCACAGCCACCTTGAGGCAACTTCTGCTGACTCCGTGACCTCTTTAATGGCCCTTCGCTTACTGGCCCCTATGATGCCCAGGATGTTGTACGCCCTGCAGAGAGATTGGCCAGCAAACCCTCTGCATCCCACCTCAATGGGCTCCCACCGCGCTTGCCACCCATTGTTCCGGCACTCCTCCACTAGCTCAGCATATTTTGCCCTCTTCCTCTCATTGGCCTCCTCGATGCGGTCCTCCCAGGGTACAGTGAGTTCCAGGAGAACGATTTGCTTGGAGGTCTCTGAGATGAGCAACATGTCAGGCCGCAGCGTTGTGGTGGCGACAGTTTCTGGGAATTTCAGTTGCTTCTCCAGGTCACCTTTCAACTCCCAGTCTTGTGCTGGATTCTCCCCAGCCCGGACGAAAGCAATGTTGTTCTTAGCTGGGCGGAGGCGTTTGCAGTGGCCAATTCCACAGCTGATGGTATTCGCTACGGCCTTCAGGACTTGGTCATGGCGCCAACGGTAGCGCCCCTCACCCAGTGCCTTTAAACAGCAGCTGAGGATATGTTCCAGGGTCCCCCTCTTCAGGCAGAGGTTGCAGGCTGGTGACTCCACCAATCCCCAGCTGAACAGATTGGATGGGCTCGGTAGTACATCGTAGACAGCCTGGATCAAGAACCGTATGCGATGGGGTTCTGCTTTCCACAGCTCTGCCCATGAGACCTTGCGGTCCACTGCATGCTCCCATCTTGTCCAGGCTCCCTGCTGCCGCATTACAACCATCCTGCTGGCTCGCTCCTCCTCTACTCCTGCCCGCACCTCATGCTGCACCAGTGATCTCCTGTCCTTCCCCTGTGCCTTGTTGTAGTGAGATGTTGTGCCGCTACCCAGGCCAGCTCTCCCATGAGTCACTGCTCCCACCAGTGCCCTGTTTCGTAGGCGCGACTCGGCTACATCCACCGCCTCTGCTGCCCTCCACCTCCGCCCTGTCCTCACCTCGATCCCAGCTTGGGAGACCTTCGGGTCCTTTGACTCTCTGTATTGCAGCACCTCCCTGGCACGGCCCACCTTGAACTCCTCATTCAGGCTTCTGATAGGGAGCTTCAACTTGTTGCTATGGCCATACAAAGCGATGCTGCTCAGGCTTCGAGGTAGGCCCAGCCACTTCCGTAGAAACCTGCTGACTCTCCTCTCAAAGCCCTCAATGGTGGAAATTGGAACCTCATAAATCAGCAGAGGCCAGAGAATCCGTGGGAGGATGCCATGCTGGTAAATCCAAGCCTTGAACTTACCAGGTAGGCCTGACTTGTCCACTACGGCTAGCCAGCCTTCCAGTTCAAGGTTGGTTGCACGGATGGCTGCCGTGTCTTTCAGGCTGCAGTCGAACACCTTTCCCAAGCTCTTCACTGGTTTGTCAGTGATTGATGGTATCTGGGTCGTGCCAAGTGTGAAGCGGAACTTGTTGGTAACCTTTCCTTTCTTCAACATCAGAGATCTGGACTTTGTTGGCTTGAAGCACATGCGAGCCCAGGTTGTCATCTCTTCCAGGCCCTTCAGGATCCACCTGGCCCCTGGGACGTGTGGTGTTGTCACCGTCAGATCCTCCATGAAAGCCCTAATGGGCGGCTGGCGGACACCGGACTTGGTGAGGGGACCTCTGCACTGGACCTCTGTAGCCTTCACCAGCATATTCATGGCGAGCGCGAATAATATCACTGAAATTGTACACCCAGTGATAATACCCTTCTCGAGCCTCTGATGTTGTAGACCCCGCAGAAACTCTCAGACTGAAACTGTCGTAATAGTCCAGAATGAGGTCTCTAAACTTGTCTGGGACGTAGTGCCGGCGCAGGGCCTCCTCAACCAGTTTGTGGGGTATGAAACCATAGGCGTTTGTGAGGTCCAACCAGAGCACCACCAAGTCCCCCTTGTTCTCCCGGGTTTCCCTGATCAGCTGTGTGACCACGCCAGTGTGCTCCAGACACCCCGGCACCTTCGGGATCCCTCCTTTCTGGACCGAAGTGTCAATGTATGAGTTCCTTAGGAGGTAGTCGGTCAGCCGCCTAGCAACGATGCTGAAGAATATCTTTCCCTCAACACTGAGCAGCGAGATGTTTCTGAACTGGTCGATTGTCTTCGACTCTTCTTCCTTTGGAATCCACACCCCTTCTGCAAACCGCCACTGCTGAGCAACCTTTCCCCTCCTCCATATAACCTTCAGGATCTTCCAGAGCCTGTGTTGTAGCTTCAGGCAGTTCTTATAAACCCTGTAAGGTACCCCACTAGGTCCTGGGGCTGAGCTTGCTCTGGCCTTTTTGATCACCTCCTGGATCTCCTTCCAGCTGGGCTCCTTCCTGTCGAAGTCCAGAGTTGGTACAGGTGGATCACTCAGGTACTGGCAGTGGCCCAGATCTTGCTCCCTGGATCTATCACAGAAGGTATCTCTGAGGTGGCGGTCAATCTCAGCTTTGGAGCAGGTGAGCTGGCCACTCCGCTTCTTCCCGAGTAGCTGCTTTGTGAACCCAAATGGATTCGCTGCAAAGGCAGCCCTTTTCCAGGCCCTCTCTTTCCTCCTTCTCCTGTGCCACTCCGCTCTCCTCAGAGTCATAAGGCTCTTGCGGAGGATGACACGCAGCTCTACTAGAGGACCTCTCTCCTCCTCCCTCGCCTCCTTGAACCTCCTCCTCAGGCTCTTCAGGTCTTGCCTAAGCTGGTGGATCTTGTTCGCCCTGTTGTTCATTACGTAGGGGAGGTTCACTGCTTTTTTCTCCTCCAGCCCAAATCTCTCAGCTGCTAGGCTGATGATGATGGTGGTCATTGTCTGGAGGCGTCGATCGGCATCACCCTTAACCATTGTTCCCAAGATGGTGTCGGCGTCTTCATCAAACTGGAGCCACTCCTTCTCCTTGTTAGCTTGGGGCCATTTTACCCGACGATGTTCTGATGTTCTGCATGGGTTCGGAACTTGTGTCACTCTGAGGTTCTGGGCACTGTGGTTTGACTCCGGGCCTAGCTCCTCCTTGTCTCACCAGAGGTGTTCCCTGCGCGCTGTGATGCAGGTACCGTCCGCACGCATCTCATCTTGGCCTGATGGATTTTCAGGCCATGTGGGTTTTTCCACACTTTGCCGCAAAAGCATTGTGCACTCGTCGTCGTGTATCCTTCGCTTTGTGTCGGTATCCTTTGGTCTGTCCGAGTGGGATCCTCTCGGGGATCCCTGGGGGTGTAACTCCATAGGTAGATCTGTAGCTTTGAAAGTGGGTTCTTCCTCTCAGAAGATGCAGGTCGGACTGCTAACCCTCCCTACCCCGTTGCCGTCTCTCCGGGCTGTCCGCTGTCTCTCCAGCTGCCACCTCTCTGTTCTCGGTTGTCAATCAGTCTATTCCTGATCGTATGTTTGTTCCAGACAGAGGCTTGTAACATACATCAACTTGATGCAACCTGGACACATCATCAGTGTTGTTACCTGGGGTCACGGAGGGTTTCGGGTCTTTCAAGCATCATACACTCTCACCCATGCGACCCAGCTGGGGTTGATCAGGCCCCAACTTGTGTCCAGGTAGCCCTACCTCACCCATGGTTCTCCTCTCCTTATCCACAGCCACCTTGAGGCAACTTTTGCTGACTCCGTGACCTCTTTAATGGCCCTTCGCTTACTGGCCCCTATGATGCCCAGGATGTTGTACGGCCTGCAGAGAGATTGGCCAGCAAACCCTCTGCATCCCACCTCAATGGGCTCACACCGCGCTTGCCACCCATTGTTCCGGCACTCCTCCACTAGCTCAGCATATTTTGCCCTCTTCCTCTCATTGGCCTCCTCGATGCGGTCCTCCCAGGGTACAGTGAGTTCCAGAAGAACGATTTGCTTGGAGGTCTCTGAGATGAGCAACATGTCAGGCCGCAGCGTTGTGGTGGCGACAGTTTCTGGGAATTTCAGTTGCTTCTCCAGGTCAACTTTCAACTCCCAGTCTTGTGCTGTTGCTAGCAGGCCAGATGAGGTGGCCCTGGCAGTTAATGGTGGCTTCTCCCCAGCCCGGACGAAAGCAATGTTGTTCTTAGCTGAGCGGAGGCGTTTGCAGTGGCCAATTCCACAGCTGATGGTATTCGCTACGGCCTTCAGGACTTGGTCATGGCGCCAACGGTAGCGCCCCTCACCCAGTGCCTTTAAACAGCAGCTGAGGATATGTTCCAGGGTCCTCCTCTTCAGGCAGAGGTTGCAGGCTGGTGACTCCACCAATCCCCAGCTGAACAGATTGGATGGGCTCGGTAGTACATCGTAGACAGCCTGGATCAAGAACCGTATGCGATGGGGTTCTGCTTTCCACAGCTCTGCCCATGAGACCTTGCGGTCCACTGCATGCTCCCATCTTGTCCAGGCTCCCTGCTGCCGCATTACAACCATCCTGCTGGCTCGCTCCTCCTCTACTCCTGCCCGCACCCCATTCTGCACCAGTGATCTCCTGTCCTTCCCCTGTGCCTTGTTGTAGAGAGATGTTGTGCCGCTACCCAGGCCAGCTCTCTCATGAGTCACTGCTCCCACCAGTGCCCTGTGCATTGAAATGTCACCAAATATGTACAATACATAAAATATTATTATTTTTACAGTAATACTACAATTAGTTTTACTGTAATACTGCAAGAAAAGGGCCAATTTTTAGAGATATGTTACAGTAATTTACTGGGACGTTCCACAACTGTACATACTGTACTGTAAGTTTGACGGACCACAAATGATAGTACACTTACCTGTTCTCTTCTCTGAATGTCCTGACAATGGAGGCCACAGAGAACCTGCTTATATTTGGTTGAACACATAGTCCTGCTTCCCTCATACTCATTCCATGAACCAGAACATGGTCTATGATTGTTGCTCTAATTTCATTGGAAATGATGGCTCTTGTTCTTCCTCCTCTTCCTCCTCCTCCTCCACTTCCTCCTCCGTCTCTTCCTCCTCCTCCTCCTCCTCCTCCGTCTCTTTCTCCTCCTCCTCCTCCTCCTCCGTCTCTTTCTCCTCCTCCTCCTCCTCTTCCTCTTCTGTCTCTTCCTCCTCCTTGTCATCCTCGTCCTCTTCCTCTTCCTCCTTCTCTACTTCCCTCCATTGTGAGAATTACACATGCCATTTGGATTTGACATGGCTTTATATCCTGATTACTGATTAGGTGCATTACTGATTTGAAACAGGTGTGTTCAATTTTGAGTGCTTGTGTGTTACCAATGACAACAGCGTGTTGCTTGTGTTTCACTTTTGGGGGCTGTGTTGTGCCATTCTGAGTTGAAGTGCACCACAGTGCTCCATGTGCTTTGTGAATGACAATGTGTTTACAGTTTCGAAAAAGAGTGATTCCGATTTGCTAGTTGTGTCTAACCACATGAGAAGTGTTTAAAGTTCTGCAAACTGTGTGATTCAATCAATAAAGTGGTTTGTACACTTGCAACTTTGGTTTTGCAAATGGATTTTAGTGTTTTAGCAATTCAGAAATACTGTAATAGTGGATACATACAAGCAGATGACAAATACGTTATAACCGTAATTAAACTACTAAACTATACCTGTTCCATCTCTATACAGCACTCTGACTCTGTAGGCATTATTGTCCGACGGGTCGAAATGAACACCGTTACTGAGAGTTTCTGATATTATTATCATCATTGTGTGAGATGAAATTGTCCTGAGACTGCGCGCAAGCTCTTGAAGCTCCGCCCCTGTGCCGTGCTCATTTGCATTTAAAGGGCAAATACTAAAACAGGGCGTTTTTCTGAGCACCAAAAAATGACAATTTAAACATGCTGTAAAAAACGATCTGTTGGGTATTTTGAGCTAAAACTTCACATACACACTCTGGGGACATCTTGTGAAAAGGGGCATAATATGGGACCTTTAAAGCAGAAAGAGAAAAATTAATGTTAAAAACTAAAGGGTCAAGAACCCAACTAAAGCAAACACTGACCTCCATCATGGTGACATCAAACTTTATTATTTTTTAGTAAAAAATTCAGGAAATATATGTGAAAGAACTGTTTCTGTTAAAAAGCTTAATGAAGCTCTCTGTAATAGTCTTTTGCACTTATTTAAATTGGGATATTTTACATTCATTTTATGTTTTTTGTACGGCAGCCATACTGATAGTCATTGACTATTTTTTATGGGATTTTTTTACAGTTAGGGTGTTTGAATAATTCAGATAATAGCTGTAAAATAACAGTGTTTTTCTGTAAAACATTTAACAAAAAAATCTATTTAAATTTTTTTGCAATTCATTTAAATTAGGATATTTTACTTTATTTTTACGGTTTTTGTTTGGCAGCCGCAGCTGCCAGTCATTGACCGTTTTTTTTAGATTTTATTTTTTACTGTGTAGGTTGTATCAAAGCAAAAAAAAATTACACACGTTCTTTGTAACAAACGATATTATTACTTTGGGTTAAGGTAAAACGTTGTGTTGGAAAAAATGAAAATTTTGGTTTGACATTAAATCATGTCAGCATATTATAATGATATCTGAAGGACCATGTGACACTGCATACTGGAGTAATGATGCTGGAAATTCAGCTTTGATCACAGGACTAAATTACATTTTACAATATATTCACATAGAAACCAGCTATGTTGAATTGTAATACTATTTCACTTTTTTGTAATGTATTTCTGATCAAATAAATGCAGCCTTGGTGGGCAGAAGAGACGTCTTGAATTACTTTAATAGATCTTAGGGAACATACTAATGTCACATCATTGACCCATGACATACTTGAGTATCTGCAGTTTGTAGTTTGAATCCTTCAGTTTGTTGTTGAGCAGCTGGACTCCTGATTGTCCTGGGTGATTGTAGCTCAGATCCAGCTCTCTCAGGTGTGATGGGTTTGAACTCAGAGCTGAAGACACAAAACCACAGCCTTCCTCTGTCACCATACAGCCAGATAACCTATAGATACATAAAACAAATAAGCAACCCTGCATTTATCAAATAAATAAATGAAAGCAAAAATCACAGTTTTACCTCAGTATCTCCAGCTGACAGTTCTTCAGTCCATCAGAGAGCAGCTTTACTCCTGAATCATGCAGGTCATTATTACTCAGGTCCAACTCTCTCAGGGGCAAATCTGAGCTGAGAATCGAGGAAAGGCACTCACAACTCTTCTCAGTGAGGTTGCACCAGCTCAACCTGCAGGAAAACATTTCAAAATTGTCTTCATTTGCATGATACTGTGTGTTTAATATACTGTATTACAAAATTTATGGATAGTGTCAAAAGGAATTTCGCCCCAAAATATAAATTATTTTATCATCTTGCTTGTTTATTACATCAAATTGCTTCAAACTTCTGTAATGCCAAATATCACGAATACTTTCCTCAGAACTTGAAGTTTTCTGTCTGTATTTTCCATCCCATCTAGGAGATGATGGAGTCCAGAGTCCTGCAGGTCACTGCCACTGAGATCGAGCTCTTGTAGACGATGTGAGATAGTCTGGATCACAGAGACCAGCTCCATACAGCTGTCCTGGCCAAAATGACACTGGGCCAACCTGAATGAGTACAATATGAGAATTACATTTCAGGCTAGCCAGTAAATGTTTACACAGCAATGGAAACGGTAATGACCTCAGTGTCTCCACATGACAGTGTGGGCTCTTGAGCGCAGCAGAAAGCACCTTCACTCCTGCCTCGATACTGTAATTGTGACTCAGGTCCAGCTCTCTCAGAGGACCATCTTCTAGTTGGAGAGCTGAAGCCACCGTTTCACAGCACGTTTCTGTCAATCCACAGTCTGAAAACCTGCAAGGCAAAAAAACATGGCAAGGTGTTTACTAGTCATGAAGAGTTTACCTTCACATTCAATAAATACAGATCACAATAAAGTTAAACTAAAATCTAATACGCTGCACAAATAAATTAAAATATAGAAAGGGGGGGGGGGGGGACGGGTCTTTAATATAAAGCTGATAAGGTTTTATGAATTCTATTGATTTTTTTTATTGTTCCTGTTGATCAAAATTTAAACATTACAGTTTTTCTCAGTCGCTTTGGTGCATTTCTCAGAAATGAAATTCTCAAAACTACTTGTTCAACTTCCACATCACCTAGTCACTTGTGCACATCATAAAACCAGTTTCTCATTCTTTTGAACAAGTCGCGATTGCTTTGGTACATTCATGCAATTGATTATGTCCAATTGTCTGTGGTTTTCTACATTATCAGTTGTTAATGCCATGTTGCTCAAAATGTATTGAATAATTCTCTGTGCAATAGTCTTAACCCTCAATACATCTAGTCATTAGTTCATTGTATAAGTCATTAAATGCAAAATGGTTGATCTAGTTGTCATAAACTGTCAAGCATATTTTCTACACATTTCCAATAGTCTTTTGTAAATGTGCCATGAATTGATGAATTGTGCAGGTGAATCTTGACTTTCACTATTGAAGAGAAAGTAGATCAAACAATGAGAAACCAGTTCTCTGAAATAGCTGAAAGTTGCACTCATGAACCTTCAATTGTCAAGCATATGTCAAGTGCTGCATGCAAAAGCAAAGTTCTGCCTAAGGGGTCTTTCCCGTGTTTGCCTTTCTAATGTTGTCCACCTTTGTGGCCCTACTTCTTTTTCTTTTCTATATCACAATAATATTGTAATGGGTTTTTTTTTGTCAGACCACTAGTAAATGTGTAACTGTGAATCCTATACAGCCTCTTTCAATCAATAACTCATGTACAGTAGTGTGTAAATTTGTACTTTTGAAATGGATATATGGCATACAGAAGAAGCGCACCTTTGTACATTTCAATACAGTAGCTGTCTTCCAAACTGTTGCCATAGTTTACATCAGGTAATACTAACAGAGTGCAGTGTTTTATTGACAACATGTCTAAGCATTTTGACTATCTTGTTTGTGAACAATGACACATGGACTTTTCATTCTTATGGCACTAATATGTTCATCGAAATGAATACTTACTTTTGAGAGATGAACTAAAGATTTTGTGTAATGTACAGGCTTTTGCAGGTAATCCAACGTGTGCTGCTGTTTGTACGAATTGTATTGAGAATGCACATACTTCTTTGCAAATATTAAGGATTATTTGAGAAATGCACCAAAGCGACTGAGAAAAACTGTAAAACAGAATCATTAAAAATTAAGACAGAAAACAGAAATTGTGGGGTAAAATAAAAATGAAATTAGGAAAATATTAAACAGTAAACTTTGAAAAAAAAATGGGGGAGAAATACATTAGAATTTAGGAAAGAAATTAAACAGAATATTACAATTAAGACAGAATTTTTTAGGGGGGGGGATTTAAAATTAAATTTTAATATATTATATTATATATAATATTATTATATTAATATTATTATAGTTCACTAGTGTAAAAGCTTCTGTTGTTGTACGTCACACACATCAAGAAGATGAACGAAGGTCTTACGGGGTTGGAACAACATGAGGGTGAGTAAATACTGACAGAATTTTCATTTTTGGGTGAACTATCCCTTTAACAGTACATTGGATCCGTGCATTAGCTCTAAAAGTGACAACAGCCTAACAAACCTGCTGCAGTCCGTCATTAATCATAATCAAACAACAAATGACAAAGGAAAATCACTTACTGACCTTGACTGAATAACTTAAGTAGCTTAAATACATATTACTCTGTATTTAATGTGTACAGTAAGACTATGCAGACTTATATGCAGTGTTATTTTACATTTGATTATTTAATTTTTGTTGTTGGCTGTTACTTATCTGAATACCACTGTTAGTAGCAGCAGACCTAAAACAATATGTTGAAAATTAAACAGAGTAATACCCATTATTCGGGTAATTTGCGTTTGCGGTGTTAATTGCTGGGCAGAAACAGCAACTGTAAAACAGATATTAACTCGAAGTGATCCAGAACAAGGCCAGAACAAGCGGTCAGTCCGTGAACAAGACAAGAGCGCGCAAGTCGTTTTTCTGAATATCCAGTTCTCCTGTTGTTTCAGTGTAGTATCTACCACAAGGTAAGGTTTTTTTCGATTCTTTGGTTATTTTCTTTTTTTGCCTTCTCACAAATTTGTATTTTAATTAGACGCGTTCCCACTTTATATAACAGCCGCTCTGAATAGTATTGCAGTTTAAATTTTATAGCACTTAAGTGAGCGCTGGCCAACAGCTAGTTTCGATTTCTCCCATTATTCGGGTAATTTGCGTTTGCTGTGTTAATTGCTGGGTAGAAACAGCTGTCCTCACTCAGGCGTTAGTACGCATTATATCTATTTAATGTGTGCGCTGTCGCGGAAGCGGCAGCGGAAGCGTTCAGCCTCCTCGTGTGAAGACCGACTCGGGTAAAGACCATCGACTCTACCTGTTTGACTCCACCGAGCAAGGACTCCGGCAAGGCACTTAAGTATCGTCTTCTCTCCTTTACCTTTCCCACTTCTATCGTATTTCCCTTTCACAACATGTGTTTTCAATACATCCCTGTTGTCTCTCGACAACGTTCACTCATCACGCACAGAAGGCAGCGCAATACTGCTAATCTGCGTCCCATTCTCTTATCCACACACACACCTCTCTCTCTTTCTATGGATCTATGGAATTGTCAGTCAGCAGTCAATAAAGCTGACTTCATTCCAGCCTTTGCATCTCATTCTACTCTTAATATATTGGGCTTGACTGAGACCTGGATCCGTCCAGAAGACTCAGCAACCCCTGCAGCTCTATCTAACAACTTCTCTTTCTCCCACACCCCTCGCAAGTCTGGGAGGGGTGGGGGTACTGGTCTTCTCATTTCTAACAACTGGATATACTCAACTCTCTCTGCTCAATGCAATAACAACTCGTTTGAATATCATGCAATTACACTTACAACTCCCATTAGGATCCATATTGTAGTTATTTATCGCCCCCCAGGTCAACTGGGAAGCTTTGTTGAGGAGCTGGACGTGCTCCTGTCCTCTTTCCCTGAGGATGGCACCCCACTCGTAGTCTTTGGTGATTTCAACATTGATCTAGGAAAGACGTATGCAACAGACTTCATCTCTCTTCTAGCCTCATTCGATCTCAAACGGCTTATCACCACAGGTACTCACAAGTCAGGCAACCAACTGGACCTAGTACACACGCAACTGCATCACAGACAACATTTTGGTGAAACCTCTCCATGTTTCAGATCATTTCCTCTTTACTTTCAATCTACAACTCACTACCCATGCTCCACCAACTCCCCTACCAGTTACTTTCAGACGTAACCTGCGCTCACTTTCTCTTTCCCATCTTTCCTCTGCTGTGTCATCTTCTCTTCCCTCACCCTCACAATTCTCATCTCTAGATGTGAATACCGCAAAAGATACTTTTTGCTACACTTTAACTTCTTCTTTAGACAATATCTGCCCTCTCTCCTCCAGGCCAGCACGCGCTACTCCCTCTAACCCCTGGTTATCTGAGGTTCTTCGTGAACACCGGACCAAACTCAGGGCATTGGAGAGGAAATGGCGCAAATCAAAAGACACGTCTGACCTGAGTATGTATCAGTCTCTGCTCTCTTCCTTTTCTGCTGATGTTCACACTGCAAAATCTTCATATTTCCAGAGCAAGATCAACAGCGCCTCTAACACACGAACACTTTTCAAGACATTTAACTCTCTCCTCTGTCCACCCCACCATCACCCACCTTCTCTTTAACTGCTGATGACTTCGCTAACTTCTTCACCAACAAAACAACAACCATTATCAGTCAGTTCTCAACTCCACACACACAGAAACCCAAACCATCCTCTCCCACTACCAGAAACATTCTCTTTACCTTCTCTCCGCTAACCGAAGAAGAAGTATCTAAACTTCTCCTCTCCAGTCATCCTACCACCTGCCCTCTAGACCCCATCTCCTCACACCTTCTACAAGCCATCTCTCCCACACTTCTACCAGCACTCACACACATCATCAACTCATCCCTCCACACTGGCATTTTCCCTATAGTATTCAAGCAGGCTCGGGTAACTCCACTGCTTAAAAAAACAACATTAGACACATCACTTTTAGAGGATTACAGACCTGTCTCTCTCCTACCATTCATTGCGAAAACACTTGAACGAGTTGCTTTCAACCAAGTGTCATCTTTCCTGTCTCTGACCAACCAGCTGGATTTCAACCAATCTGGCTTCAAGAAAGGCCATTCAACCGAGACTGCACTACTGTCGGTCACAGAAGCCCTGCGGATTGCAAAAGCTGCTTCCAAATCTTCAGTTCTCATTCTGCTGGATCTTTCTGCTGCCTTCGACACTGTGAATCATCAGATCCTTCTGTCCACCCTCTCATCACTGGGCATCAAAGGAACTTCCCTCCACTGGTTTGAGTCCTATCTCACAGGTAGGTCCTTCAGGGTTACATGGAGAGGCGAGGTATCCAAAGCGCATCAACTGAATACAGGGGTTCCTCGGGGTTCAGTTCTTGGACCGCTCCTCTTCTCCATCTACACCACATCATTGGGACCCATCATACAGGCACATGGTTTCTCTTACCATTGCTATGCTGATGACACCCAGCTCTTCCTCTCATTTCAACCAGATGATCCCACAGTAGCTGCACGTATCTCAAGCTGTCTGGCGGACATCTCTGCATGGATGAAGGAACATCACCTGCAGCTCAACCTGGCAAAGACTGAAGTTCTCGTCCTCCCTGCCAATTCGTCTCTAGAGCACGACTTCACTATCCAGCTAGAGTCATCCTCAATCACCCCATCAAGGTCGGTCAGAAATCTTGGAGTAATATTTGATGACCAGCTGACCTTCACAGACCACATTACAAAGACAGCTCGATCATGCAGGTTTGCAATGTATAACATCAGGAAAATCAGGCCTTTCCTAACTGAGCATGCAACACAACTTCTCGTCCAGGCCCTGGTAATTTCTAGGCTTGATTACTGCAATGCTCTTCTAGCTGGACTTCCATCATGTGTTACTAAACCTCTACAAATGATCCAGAATGCTGCTGCTCGTCTTGTCTTCAACGAGCCCAAAAGGGCTCACGACACTCCTCTGTTCATCTCACTGCATTGGCTACCACTCGCTGCTCGCATCAAATTCAAAGCTTTGACGCTTGCTTACAGATCTACCACAGACTCAGCTCCGTCCTACTTTCACTCCCTACTACAAGTCTACGTCCCTACCAGAAGCCTACGATCGGCCAAGGAGCGACGGCTCGTGGTGCCATCACAGCGAGGCACTAAATCTCTCTCCAGAACATTCTCATTCACGGTTCCATGCTGGTGGAATGATCTCCCCACCCTCGTCCGTAATGCAGAATCCCTGACAGCATTCAAAAGACAACTGAAAACTCATCTCTTCCGTGAGTACTTAACATAAAAAAATAATAAAACAATTCTCTTTTAAATCTTTCATTCCCTTTTAAATCTTCCCTTGTCTGGCTTTTGCTACTCTGAGCAATGCCTGAACTTTGTATTTTGAGCACTTCTTGCGTCGTTCTTCCCTCTTCACGATGACTCGCTTGCTTTAGTCCTCAGATGTAAGTCGCTTTGGATAAAAGCGTCTGCTAAATTACTAAATGTAAATGTAAATGTAATACAGCACCCTTCATTTGACTCTACTTACAGGGCTTTTCTGCAGCATCTCAAAGCTGGCACGAGTCTCCTGCATCCGGGATATGTGTTGTTGAATGTCTTTGGGTCAAAGACATCCAGCACCTCTTCTGACATCAGAAGCACATAGACCAGCGCTGAGCAGTTCGAGTTGGACATCATTCTCAGCTGGCCGCTCTCTGACCTCAGATATTTCATGATTTGTTGGTACAGGGTTCTGTCCTGCAGTTCCAGTATGCAGAAGAAGTGGTTGATGGATTTATTCGGGCACTTGTCATTGTTTTGCAATTGCTTGATGTATTGGATGGTTTTATTGATGCATTTTTTACTGTCAAGCGTTTCGTCCAGCAAGCCGATCAAGAGTTTCTGATTGGACTCAAGAGAAATGCCCAGCAGAAAACGCAGAAAGAGATCAAAATGCCCTCGCTCGCTGTTCTTAGCTTTATCAATTGCCTTTTTCAGCAAAATGTATAGCATTTGGTCTTTCTTAGGGCATGAATTCTCCAGGAAGAACTTCAGCTCCTCCATGTTCAGCTTCAAGTAGCTGAGGAACACGTGCAAAGCAGCGAGAAACTCCTGGACACTCAAATGTATGAAGTAATAAACCTTTATCTCATGCAGGACAGAGTCTTTCTTGAAGATTTCAGCGCACAGTCCTGTGGATTCATCACTTGCGTTGATGTCACACGCTTCCAGATCCCCCTCGTAAAACATGACGTTCTCCTTCTTCAGCTGTTCAAACGCCAATTTAGCGAACTTGGAGATAATTTCTTTGTTTAACCTCAAGACTTTTGTGCGGTCTCTTTCGAAATTCCCCTCGTACTTCTGGTCCTTAATGTTCATCTGTATCAGCAGGAAGTGGATGTACATTTCGGTGAGTGTCGAGGGAATGTCCTGCCCGTTGTTCTTGATGAGAATATCTTGAAGAACGGTGGCCGTGATCCAGCAGAACACGGGAATGTGGCACATGATGTAGAGACTACGAGATGTCCTAATGTGCATGATTATTTTGGAGGCCTCCGCTTCATCTTTGATCCTTTTTCTAAAG
Organism: Siphateles boraxobius; assembly: GCF_051911475.1. Classification (NCBI taxonomy): domain Eukaryota; kingdom Metazoa; phylum Chordata; class Actinopteri; order Cypriniformes; family Leuciscidae; genus Siphateles; species Siphateles boraxobius. Next base: position 357,933 of record NW_027508713.1, on the reverse strand, counting down.
TACTCCTCTCTCTGCTGGTCTGTGAATCCACGCACCTCTGTAAATAATCCTATGTACTGTGGAGGGATCTGATTGGCCGCCGCTGGTCGTGATGTCACCCAGACGAATGCAGACGGAAGTAGTTTTCCTTTAACAAGGCTTGTAAACAAGGCATCAGCAGATGATCGTTCATTCACACAGTTCACTGACTTACAGCTAGTTCAAATCCAGGCGACTCTCATCAAGCCCATCAAAGATGAACGCCATGTTGCATTTTTTATAAAACTTCGTGTTTTCCACGTCTTTCAACTCAGGATAAAATTCCACCAGAAGCTCATGGAAACTGACCTCTTTGTCATCTTTAATCAAGTTGATCTCTCTGAATGGAAGTAGAAACATACAGTCCACATCCTGATTGGCTTTTTCTTCGGCCCAGTCCAGGATAAACTTGTGCACGGAAAACGTCTTTCCGATGCCAGCGATGCCTTTGGTCAACACAATGTTTCCCTCTTCCTTTTGCCTCAATAAATAGAATATATCATTGCAGTTGATCGGTGATTCGTCAAATTTGGGTGTTTTTAAGACTCTGTCAATCTTGAGAACTTCATGTTCATCATAGACGTCTGTAATGTCCCCTTCAGTGATGAAGAGTTCAGTGTAGACTTTGTTGAGATGCGTTTTGTTGTCTTTTTTGCCCTCAAAAACACGTCCTGTTTTGACCTTCATGTTGTTTTTATGACTTTCCAGGATTTTTTGCAAGACATCGTCCTCTAGATCAAATCAAAAACACAACAATTGTTGTTAAACAACATGATTTCTGCCTAAAATCAATAAAGGTCCCATATTGTACACCTTTCTGAAGTTTTATTTTAGGTTTTGATGTCCTTAAGAATATATATTTGTGGTATAAGTATCAAAAACCATCTCAATATATTTTTACAGCTCCTTTCTCAGGAGCTCTGCCAAGAACAGGTCGATTTTGGCCTGTCTACTTAATATTCATGAGACTCTATTCTAATTGGCCTGTTGTTTTCTGAGTGATGCACGGCCAGGCCAACCACAAGTAACTAGAGTCATGTGTAAAAAAAAAAAAAAAAAAACTAGGGTCACGTGTGCTGTAGCCTGCTGTGGCTTGGTGATGCTCACAAGCAGGGTTCAAATTATGATTTCATATTTGTGGGGGTCTCTTTAAAAAAAGAAAAAAAAGTAACCCATGAGCAGGCGTGTTGTATGTCATAAATAAATAGCTAAATACTGCACTTCATTATTTTGAGTTCAACGTAGGCTACGTTTATTAGTACAGGAGTAGAGAATATTTGGCTGGAGTTCGTTACCTCTAGGGGGGTCTGGGGGCATGCCCCCCCCCCAGGAAGAAAATTTTGTACATTTTAAAGATAAATTCATTAACCTGGTGCACTTTGAGTCACCCGAATCCGCTGTTAAAAATAATCCAACCGCCCAAACATATGATATTCTTTGATTTAGATCTGCATCTGATCATCATTACAATTTTTCAAATTCTCAATGTTAAGCATGATAATATGGTAAAATATCACACTGAAGTAGGCTGATTTAAAAATAACATTTATTTAAATTAAAAGTTATTCTTTGGCCAAAATTACATTTCCTTAATATCCTAAACAGAGGCTTTTTACTCCCTTCAAAGTTAATTTGTCAATGTTTCTTACATCACTGTTGGCAAACACTCTTATCAGAATAATTTTTTTACCTTTAAAATAGGGCATTTTTCCCTCTAATTTTATGTAGCCTATGCTCCATCTTTCTTTTAAAACATTCCTTAATTTAATCAATACATTAAATCAGAATAATAAGACAGTAGGCTGTTACCAATCAAATTAAATAATTTACATTGAAAAATTACAACTGTAGTAAATGCCCTAAAATGTTTTCCTTGATTGATTTTCTCTAAAGAGAATTACGTTGTTGAAAACGAAAGTAAAAGAGTGACGCTCATTGCGTTTTACCATAATAAGAGTTCAGTGTCTTTATTAAAATCAACACATTATAATGATTTATCTGTCATCCATCCTCGATTAATTTGAATGTAGGCTAATTTTTTTTATTATTTGTCTCGCCCGACCCGCGCAGCACTATCGGCAAACTATACGGTTTGAGAATGGCCACAGGCCAAGTTTTGTTGAGAGCCGGAGGCGGCTGCCTCGTAATTCCATGCAGGAAAACGTCTCGGGTTATGACTATAACCCTTGTTCCCTGAGAAGGGAACGAGACACTGCGTCGAGAATCGACACTTTGGGGACGCTCCCTTAGCGTGCGCCTCTGAAGTAAGAATGAAACTAATCCAATCCTGATTGGTGTTGCGTCATGACGTAACATGTGACGGCACATAAAAGTGACGCCGGCACACACACACATTGGCCTAGCGATGAAGCAAGACGCTCTCAGGCCTCGAGGAGCGTGGCAGGACGACGCAGTGTCTCGTTCCCTTCTCAGGGAACAAGGGTTATAGTCATAACCCGAGACGTTCCCTTTCGAGGGAACTCAACACTGCGTCGAGAATCGACACTTTGGGGAACGAATGCCCACTAGGCCACGCACCGAAAACAGGCCTGCCCTAGAGTGAAACTGATCTCAGGCACTAGCTAGGACGAGAGCACATGTGCGCCATGCGTACTAGGAAGGCGCAGACTAAAAACCTGATAAAAGTGTGTGGGGTAGCCCAACCGGCTGCCTCACAGATCTCCTGGAGGGGGCACTCCCGAAAGGAGGGCCCTAGAGGACGCCATGCGTCTAGTAGAATGAGCCCTTGCGGCCAAAGGTGAAGGCAAATTGCGCACCTTGCAGGCCTACTTATGGTTTGTATAGCCGGGAGCCCCTAATAGGTGATCCAAAACACACTACAGTAGGTCCGACCTCCTCCAAGAAGAGGACCTCTCAAGGTAAACACTCGGAACTCTGACTGGCAGAGCAAGGAACCTCTCCTTTTTTGCCGACACATGATGTGGAGGATGAAATACTTGCAGGACCATGGACCTAGCCATGAAAAATTGCACTTAAGACACATAGCTGGGTCTCGGATGCAGGATGGCCTTAACTCCGCCGGGGGGACACCCCAAGCAAGCTGGCGATAATGCCAGGGCTTGGAGATCTCCCAGTCTCTTTAAAGAAATAGCTAAGAGAAAGGCTATCTTGAATGTGAGGTCCTAGGTGAAGCCGACTGGAGGTATTCGAAGGTAGCCAGGGATAGCCTTTCGAGAACCACCACCAGGACCCAGGAAGGAACCCTGGACCTGACTGTCGGTCTCATCCTCCAACACCATGGAGAAATAGTATGACTTGTTGGTGCCTCCCCAAAGGCCCAACATTTAGTGGTGCATGGAGCGCCGCAATGGCAGCCACGTACACCCTACGTGTGGATGGGGAGAGATTTGCAAAAAAACGATCTTGAAGAAACTCCAGAACTGAAGCCATTGGGCCATTGGGCCTAACTCAAGTTCTCTACACCAAGTAGAAAAACATTCCACTTGAGGCCAGGCCATAAAATCTCCTAGTAGACGGAGCCCTAGAGATAAGTATGGTTTTGACCACCCCAGATGATAGACCAGCATCTAGGTACTGAGCCCCCTCAGAAGCCAGACCCACAATTTTCACAGCTCTGGAAGAGGATGGAATATAGTGCCCTCCGCCTGAAACAACAGATCCCTCCTCAGAGGAATCTGCCATGGCGGAGCTATCAGGAGTGAAATTAAGTCTGAAAACCATACTCGGGCTGGCCAAAACAGGGCTATCAGAAGAAGACTGATGCCCTCCTGACGGACCCTTTCCAGGACTCCCGGGAGCAGAGCGATCGGGGAAAAAGCGTACAGGCGAAGCCTCGGCCAGGCCTGTACCATGGCATCCAACCCCAGCGGGGCTGGATGAGTGAGGGAGAACCAAAGTGGACAGTGGGACGGACGTCCCTCGAGACGCAAACAGATCCACTTCCACTGGTCCAAACCTCTGCCATATCAACTCCACCACCTCTGGATGGAGTCTCCATTTCCCGGGCCTCAGCCCCTGCCTCGACAGGATGTCTGCTCCCTGATTAAGAACCCCCGGGACATATATCGCTCTTATAGATAATATTTTCCCTTGGGACCATAAAATGATCTGATGCGCCAATCTGGATAGAGGGCGCGATCTGAGTGTCCTTTGTTGGTTTAGATAAGTTACCACTGAGACGTGGTAACCTTTGATGTCTGTGAGGAAGCTCCTCAGAGCCCTGAACACAGCCAACATCTCTAGGCAATTTATATGCCAAGAATGATGATGGTCCTGCCACAGACCCCTGGCAAAGCGGCCGTCCGAGACCGCGCCCCAGCCAGCGAGGGAAGCGTCTGTCGAAACATTTTCCCGGCGACATGACGCCCCTAACACTAGCCCTTGGGACAAGAATCAAGGTTTCTTCCATATTAATAGGGAACGAAGGCATCTGCACGTAACCTTTACTATTTGGAACCCTTGGCTTTGAACCACCACTGAAGGGGCCTCATGTGAAGCAGGCCCAAAGGAATTATGTTGGATGCCGCTGTTATTAGGCCCAGCAGTCTTTGAAATTGCTTTACAGTGATGGCCTGGCCTAGCTTTATCCCAGACACCATGGCCAGGATGGATTCGATACGAGCGGGAGACATACGTGCCCGCATCGTAACCGAATTCTATACCACGCCCAGAAGAGCAGTCTTCTGAGCTGGGTCCAACACATTTTTCTTAGTGTTGAGCCTCAACCCCCGGTTCTGAATGTGGCCAAGGGCGACATCTCGATGCCGAACTGCCATTTCTTGTTACTGGGCCAATATGAGCCAGTCGTCGATGTAATTCAGTATACGGATGCCCTGAAGCCTCAGTGGAGCCAGAGCCGCATCCATACACTTTGTGAACGTGCGGGGAGAGAGTGCTAGGCCGAACGGAAGAACCCGATATTGGTATGCTTCCCCCCGAAAGCAACCTCAGGAACCTCCTGTGACATGGAAGGATGGAGACATGAAATAAGCGTCTTTTAGATCCATCGTGACAAACCAGTCCTCGGATCTGATTTGGTCCACGATAATGGGAATAGTAAGCATTTTGAACCTGAATCTCCTCAAAGAACGATTCAAAAGCCCTAGATCTAAAATTGGCCTCAGTCCGCCATCCTTCTTTGGAACTATAAAGTACCGGCTGTAAAACCCGGACTCCCTGTCTGGTAGGGGAACACATTCTATGGCCCCTTAATTCCAGTAGAGTCTGTACATCTTGTTCCATAACCCGAGCCTGTTCTGGAACCACTGCAGTCGGTACCACCCCAGCAAACTAGGGAGGTCGGTGACCGAACTGCAATCTGTACCCATATTTTAAAATATTTTATAATATACAGGACCCATATAGATATATTTGGAAGGCGTTGCCACTCTTCTACAAAATCTACTAAGGGGGCAGCCATATAAGCACCATATAAGCCCAGCCAACCAGTGCAGAGGTGTCCCTGCACGGTCTATTGGGCAGCGCCGGGGCTTAAAGTGAAGCTGCCGGATCAGGAGAAAGATAGCTCTCTAAAGCTTCCTCCATCTGCGGCATCTTGCCATAACCCGACTCTCTCGCACCCACCACATTCGAATAAACATATAATGAATGTGGTGAGATACGTAAAGAGTGGGGTTTTTCCCAGGATCTACACATATATATATATATATTTTATAAAGAGCTGGGAAAAACAGTAAGCCCCGGCTCTGAGGTTGTGAACGGTGCTGCAGGAATCTCTCGTCTAGTTCATTTTGACGGGGATCATCCTGCTTATTTTGTGGCCAGCTGATATATATATATATATATTTATTTATTTATTTAGTCTGGCCACAGCACGCATCACAACCTCCACGAGCTCTACATAAGCAGAAACATAAGCCGGCGAGTGTGACTCATGTTGCTCGTTCCCGATGCTGAGCACATCTACTTCCTTATAAACCTCTAGTTCTCATCCGCGAGATCCTTCTGCGATCTCCACGATCTAAGCCGTCGTGCCGCCTCAACGGACGTGGGACCCGAATCGCGGGGATTGCGAGCCTGGCCATCATCAGGAAATAATATAGCCAAGCAGGAGCGCAGCACTCTAATAGGAAGTGCTTCACAGTGTGCACAGGCAGCCCTCTCGAGAGCTGACAGTGCGTGCTGCGCCCCTAAACAATACACACACACACAGCTGATGCGTGTCCCCACCCTTAGGCATATATATATTCTTGGGCAGGGGTGCACACACTTAGTGTATTGTTCACTCGCCATAATATAGAGCTTATTACAGACAAACAACATCAAATAAGACAGACAGTTTCACAGAGAGCGCTTGCTGAAGAGCGAAAAGCTAATGTGTGTGTGTGCTGGCGTCACTTTTATGTGCCGTCACATGTTACATCATGACGCAACACCAATCAGGACTGGATTGGTTTCATTCTTACTTCAGAGGCGCACGCTAAGGGAGCGTCCCCAAAGTGTCGATTCTCGACGCAGAGTTGAGTTCCCTCGAAAGGGAACCCTGAAAGGAGTTCGCTAAAATATTGGTGGGGGCCTACCTAGCGTCCCTCCAAATCATTTTTTTTGCTAGTAGCTACTTTTGTGTATTTAAATGTCTGAAACCTAAAATAAACATTATGTGGTTGAAAACACTGAATAGTTGTGATATACTGAGCGCATCTGTCTCTGGCTCAGCGCCAGCCAACGCGCGAAAGCACTTTTGAATTTAGCAGTTGATCACGTGATGCACTGACTGTTCTAATCACACCGCTGTGAACGTACGTGCGAAAGGGTTAACAAATATGCCTTGATTATTGAAGGAAAAAGTGCTTTATTTGTAATTTAAAATGATGGTGCTGATGATTTTTAGAGCCCCCACAGGTGTAGGATTTTACTGCTTTCATGGGAGCTCATACTCTCTCTATGGGAGCTCAGCTCCCACTGGCTCCCACGTAATTCGAACCATGCTTACAAGTAAGGTAAAAAAAACACCTGTAACGATGGTGATAAATTATTTGTTATTAAAGCATAAACATTCACAAACCACTGTTTTTAACATTTAACATAAAAGCAAGCATAGGCTACAACGTGCATGGTTTGGCATGACAGAAATAGCGCAAAGTGCACTCCCTTAATAATTCCTAAAAAGCTGATATCTCAGTTCATCACAATCTCACAAAGCTCCGTTATTATCAATGAAGCTGACTGCACAATAAATCTTTCATAATGTCAACACTTCGTTTGTTATAATCAGAGGATTTGCCAGCATGCAGAATTCAGCACTGAACAAAAAACTCAGTTTTGAGCAGTGAGTGGATTCTGTCTCAAATGCATCTCATTGGCCATTGCGTTCAAGAAATCAACACGACATGTCAATCAACGACATGTTTCCGTGTTGTTGTTGCTCAACAACGATGTTGTCTGGGTTTGGGCAAAAGTAGTGAGGGATTGTGAGCAGTGTTCAGGGTGAGACTGAAGGCAGGGACTGAGTAGTTCTGACATTACATTTATACGGAAGTCACAACGGCTTGTGAAAAGGCACAACTTCTTTATGCAGGCTGTATGCATTTGTTTGTGGATTGATTGTTTTGAAACTTATATGGTAGTTACATCGCACCTAGACCTTTGTTATCATGAAAAAAACCCCAGTCAATTTCGTTTTTGACAATATAGGACCTTTAATATGTTGGGAATCTTAACTTGTTAAGGTTCAGCAATCCATCTTCTGTAAATGCAAGTCAAATGTATTACAAGAAAAACAATGTGGCTATTGTTTTTATACCTTGTTTTTCAGAGGTCTGTCCCCCTGCTGGATTTTGTTGTCATTTTGAGGATGGCAGCAAGCATCAGAAACAACGGCAGAAAAAAATGCACACCCATTATGCATAAATCGTTTAGCTATTCAAGTGGTAACAAAGCTTTAGATGTGTAACAATATATCATGTCACAATATATCGCAATAAAATACAATGTATCGTGGAGAGTGACAATATGTATCGTGGACAGTGACAATATGTATTGTGTATAAGTCACCCAAAATAAAAATGACTGTGTGTGAAAAAAATCAAGTTTACAGAGTTTTAGTGTCAGTAACATTAAACTATTATATATAAAATGTTGAATATAATGTATAATAATGCAATGGGGGAATATTTGTGGGTCCTGATAATGCCAAATCTTGCCAGTGACAAAGTGGTTTTCAGCACCAAGTCCAAGCCTGTTCATTTTACACCCTCAATGTAATATCGAATTTAGCATTTTAATGAACAGTACATTTTTGTTAACCTTTTATCATATGCCTGGAGAATCGCAATAATATTGTATCTTGAGTTCAGTATCGTGATATGTATCGAATCGTGACATGAGGTTATCGTTACACCCCTACAAAGCATATTTTTTCAAAGCTTACAAACTATTTGCAATTTCATAGTGACACATATTAACTGCATTAGTGCTATCATCTTACCAATTACACCAGTAGTTGAGTTCAAGTTGATGATTATTGAGCCATGGACGACGCTATCAACAAGTACTGGCGAAATTGCAGTTGCACCTGATTCAGCTTTCAGATCCACATTGACTAGAGTGTGAGGGGGGCTGATTGTCTGCACTGGGATAGAAACTGAGAGATTTAAACACTTTCTTGCATTACAGCTTTAACTGAGATTAATGACATTTACTTCATTACCATTCCTCTGTTCAGCTTGGTTACTCTGGCGGTCTATCTTTACAGCTTCATCTGATCCACGACACTTCTTCAGCTCATCTACAGCATCACAGGTGTCTTCTCTCGTCAGTTCATCTGCCGTAACTGCTCTTTTTAGCCTCTTTGCTTCGTTATTGTCCAGCTCAAGCACTGCTTCCTGAAGCTGCTCTGGAACGGACGCCATCGTGTCTACTTAGGTCTTGATTAAAGCTGCAGTAGGGAGTTTTGAGAAAACGTTGACTTAGGCTGAAAATTTGAACAAGCACAACTTACAGGTCCCACCCCCTTGCTCTCTGCATGCACTACAGCCCTCCCTCCACATCTCCTCCCTCCACAGCCCCTCCCCCACAGCCCCTCCCTCCACAGCTCCTCCTCCACAGCTCCTCCCTCCACAGCTCCTCCCCCACAGCTCCTCCCTCCACAGCTCCTCCTCCACAGCTCCTCCCTCCACAGCTCCTCCTCCACAGCTCCTCCCCCACAGCTCCTCCCTCCACAGCTCCTCAGCTCCTCTCCCACAGCTCCTCCCTCCACAGCTCCTCCCCCAGCTCCTCCCTCCACAGCTCCACCCTCCACAGCTCCTCCCTCCACAGCCCCTCCCTCCACAGCTCCTCCTCCACAGCTCCTCCTCCACAGCTCCTCCCTCCACAGCTCCACCCTCCACAGCTCCTCCCTCCACAGCTCCTCCCTCCACAGCCCCTCCCTCACAGCCCCTCCCTCCACAGATCCTCCCTCCACAGCTCCTCCTCCACAACTCCTCCCTCCACAGCTCCTCCTCCACAGCTCCTCCCTCCACAGCTCCTCCCTCAACAAACACTCCCTCCAATCCCCTCCCTCCACAGCTCCTCCCTCCACAGCTCCTCCCTCCACAGCCCCTGCCTCACAGCTCCTCCCTCCACAGCTTCTCCCCACAGCTCCTCCCTCCACAGCTCCTCCCTCCACAGCTCCTCACTCCACAGCTCCTCACTCCACAGCTCCTCCTCCACAGCTCCTCCCTCCACAGCTCCTCCCCCACAGCTCCTCCCTCCACAGCTCCCCCTCCACAGCTCCTCCCTCCACAGCTCGTCCCCCTCAGCTCCTCCCCCACAGCTCCTCCCTCCACAGCTCCTCCCCCACAGCTCCTCCCTGCACAGCTCCTCCCTCCACAGCTCATCCCCCACAGCTCCACCCTCCACAGCTCCTCCCTCCACAGCTCCTCCCTCCACAGCTCATCCCCCACAGCTCCTCCCTCCACAGCTCCTCCCCCCACAGCTCCTCCCTCACAGCTCCTCCTTCCACAGCTCCTGTTTCTCCGCCATTAGCACAGCTGCAGCACACCTGCAATCTTGAGTTTGAACGACGGTACGCGCTGTGCAAGAGAGGGGTGTGATCAGTGCGTATACGAGCGTGATTGACACTGCTAAGACATTCCTCCTGGCTCTGATTGGTTGTTTCTGACCGGGAGCGGTGTATTTCTGCAAATGGCAATAAGACCACTGGGAGGAGCCAAAGGAGCTTTATTTTTTCACAGATTATCTGGTTTTTTTTTTTTTTTTTTACAAAAGTTACCTACAGCAGCTTTAAGATCAGACGAGACATACCAGAGACTTGCTTGGTAGTTTGCTCCAAATGTACAAGAGGATAATTAAATCACGCATCTTAAAATGAATAATAATAATAATAATAATTTGATAAACTCACGGAGTACCCACTTTTAGTAATACCAAACAAAGCCCTAACTTCACTGTTGAATAGCTACAATCAACAAGTTATAAGAATATAAGAACAGAAGCAGATTTGCTAATGTTACTGTACAGACATTCTCGTGCTTACGGAAAGGCTCACCTAAAGGCCCATTCACGCCAAGAACGATTTCTATAATGATAACTTTATTTGCATCCCCTCCAACGGACAATAATGTTTTGTTTATTCTCCATGCGCGTTTCCGTTATGGTCTGTGATATGCAAAACCGATTTGGTTGAACGACAATCAATTTATTAGTAATTTAATGTATATTAAACATAACGTTTTAGTCAGTTTAAACTTAAGACACAACGCTGAGTGGATGCAAAGAGTGTTCTTTTTTATCAAATACGAAAGGTTTCTTATAAAGCACAGTTAAAAAACAACCAAGGCTGAACAACAAAAAGCAGAAAAAGACAGATAGAGAGATAGATAAAAGTAACATAAAAGTTGGTAAATATAACACAAACGATACCTGCTGTACTGCAGTTCTTAAAGGCTTCTGTTACTTTCACTTTAGAACGCCGCTTCCTTCCATCAGCCTTTGTATGGAAGAAACAAAAACATTGTCAAAATTCGCAATGTCGTGTTTGACCTGAGGGAGGCGCTGATACTCGACTCATATTATTGTTCAGTCGAGCAGCAAAAATATGACTAGTCAAACATTGACTATATATTCATCAGGGTTAATCTTAAACCTGGTCGATGTGCTGCAGTTTGTTAACCCTTCAGGACTCGATGGTGTGACTGTAAAACCAGTTAAAAAAAAACAGGGATTTACTGAAGCTATTCATCAATCCTAAATATAGCCTAAATGTTTCCCACAAAGCAATGATATAATAATTCCTACTCATTTAAGGTTTTAGAACATGAAATGACTCCCAGAAGAAAACATATGCCATGGATAAATCAGATATCACGACTGTTCGCCGCCTACAGGAGCTCGTCACCATCAGATGATCATCGATTTCCATTTTTGGAAATGCTTAATCAAATCTGTATTCTGGCAGTATGCACACACAAAATATAAAAGTTACATTTTGAGAACAGCATGTGTGATTTTTTAAATGAAATTTGAATGCAAAATATAAATAAATAAAAAATAGGTCGCAATAATAATGCATCCATTATTGTAAGAGAAGTGGCATCAGAAAATACGTTTAGAGTGGCCGGAAATAGAAATAACATGGCATATATTCTTTGTTACACAGCTTTTTGTTATAATTTTTATTTTTACTTTCATTAATGCACTACAACATTTCGTTTCTCCACGTATTTAATCCTTCACTATGCATTTTGTTTGGTTTATTGTTCTCTAATGAGGATTAGTAGATATGAAATAAATAAAAGTCAATCATAAATGTAACCAAGTTAAACAATAGTATGTCTCTGATGATTTAACCCAAATAATGCCAAAGAAACAGATTTCAAGGAGTTTCATTCGTGATTCAGGTTAGACTGATAATCAGCCTGATGTCCATGAATGTCCACAGTGTTTTATGGTCCAGCGGTGGCGTAGACGTATGTGTCCTGCCCGTCAGAAGTCCTGTCTGAGAGATGAGATGAAAACCTGACGGTGGAGTAGTTGAGATTATCAGAGGGGCTGCTGGGTAATTGTGCTAAAGCATAAACAGAGGTGTCGTGCTCATCAAATACAGGAAAGACCAAACTGTAATCAGGATGATCAAGTGTGTTACTGATCTCATCATAATCAGAGACAGTATGACTGACCTGACAGAAGAGAAGAGAGAAGTGTAAAACAAATGGTTAGATTAGAACCCACACATAAAAGATCAAACTCAAACAGACGATGAAACTCACTTCTCTATTTGGTTTCATGTCTCTGTTGGGCAGATGCTCGGTCGGGCCTTGATTGTCATCTTTGGGCTGCTTTCCTGTTTTATGACAACAGATTTAATGTTTTGTGGCTAAATGAATTAAACACCTTTATTTTGACAGTTTTGTGACACTGAAGTCTAGTTTGACTATGCAAATGAGAGGTAATATAAATGATTCGTGAGAAAGACGGGTTACCTTCTTTCTTTTGTCTCCATCTGAAGTACATGAACAGTGAGAATCCAAAGCCTATCAGGGTCCCTATGACCACCAACATGATGAACATGGTGAAACCTGGAAAAACAGACAACAAAACCATGTGAATATGACTCTAAATGTCCTACTTCTAAGGAGACTTGAGAAAAAAAAATGTCCATGGACAGGCATTCAAAACTCATACCTGATCCTGGTTGAGATGCATTATTAGATGAAGAGAAACTCAGTGACACTGCATGTGATGTTGTTGATGATGATAAAGGAAACACAGATGTGATGGGTCTGATAGATGCACTATCTTCAGTCGCTGGTTTGCTGGTGTAAACTGTAGCTGTTGTGGTTGGTTTCGATGATATCGTCGCTGATGTGCCTGAAGAACAAATAAACATTTGGTTTAATGCATGACAGTCTCCAGTTTATTGCAGGAATGACGAGAATGCAAAACTAAGATTATGCAAAGCTTTTTACATATTGTGCATGCTTATTCAGAATAAATATACAGTTTAATTTCCACAGTCTATTAGTGGCAGAAGATCATGTGAACTTCCCCTGGCACAGCTGTTAGTAACGCTTCACTGATGTCGAGGGTGTGGTGCAAATACAGCACTGTATGTGTGACCATGTGTGTTTAGCATTTTCACAAGTTAAAGACATCACTATCAGCCATAGGCTATCAAAAGGCTGACGGCATCTTACCGTTATTAATGTGCAGATGTGTCACTGAAATCCACTTGTTCTTCTGTCGTCTCTCTCCAGCTCCACACCAGTATATCCCAGAATCCTCTAGTGTCAGATCAGTGATGGTCACAGTAAAAACTGCAGATTCATCATCCCTCAGAGAGAATCTGCCGGTACGGTTTCTTTCTGATGAAACTTTGATAGCCGATGTCTCACAGAGCGACGGGTCGTTTCCTTTGCACATGAACTTGATCTTGTTCTTCAAATCACTGTTATAATGGCAGGAGATGTTCAGATGCTGTCCAGTCACTCCAGACATGTGAAACACTGAATCAGGGCATAAAGGAGAGATTTCAGCATCTCAAAGTCTCTATACGGCGCAGCAGAACTGATGTCCATCCTCGAGTCTCAGATCTGTTATAGTGACAGTACGGGCTGTTTTATCAGATACTACTGTAAATAATGTCAGCTGTTCTTTCACACGGTTTATCACCGGCTGCTCCGCTTACACACACTGATAATGGAATGAATATAAAATAAAAACGCTTTTCTTTGATACAGAAAGACCTGGACTTCTGAATCAGATAATGCCACTCTCTGACGAGCTGTTGAAAGTAACTGATTTAAAAAAAAAATATTACACACACCTAAATTTTAAGGTGCAAGTAATGAAAAATAAAGTATCAAAAAAGATACTGCAAATCTCGAATTCATAGGATTTAAAAAAAAAAAGAAAAGAATGATAGGCCTTGAAAAATGCTAGACGAAAAAGTCTAAGAATTTGCAGTTATACTTTGTGTTTTGAATGAACGATTCCTCCATAACTGAACAGCGTGTCATGTGATGTGTCAGGAAGTGATGCGGGTCAGTATCTGTGGTGTGAACACTCGCTCATGATTCTACAGAGGATACTGTGGTTTCTGTTATCTCGCCTCTTTACATCTTTAAACACACAATACACTGCTCTCTCTCACACACACAGAGACCTCTCTAATGTTACTTTAGTAATATACTAGTTATTATTATATGTGTTTTACACTATATCTGTGTGCACTGTCCACTTCACTCATACAGAATATTCTGACTTACCAGGTTTAATTTCCAGGTTAATCTCTTTGAATTTATCAAGTTTTAGATATCCTGTCCTCACACCACACCAGTATTGGCCTTGATCCTCTGTTCTCAGATCAGTGATGGTGACGGTGAAGATGCGGGTCGTTCTGTTATCGCTCAGAGAGAATCTCCTGTCTTTAGCTGGAGATCCAGATTCAACAGGAATGTCTTTATTATTCAGTAGGCTTACTTTACATTCTCCTCTGCAGAGATATTTATTCTTCTCTTCATATCCAGACTCATAAGGACAGCGTATTTCAGCGTTTCCTCCTTCATAACCGGTGACAGTGAAGATCTTCGTCGTCTCACATGCCAAGACTAAAAACACAAGAGAGAGAAACTCAGCTCAGAGCAAACATGGACCTGATTGAGAACAGGAGATGTGTCAGAAAGATTCAGAAACACAGAATAAACTCTTACCTGACATGATGAGCATCAGGAGAAATATAAGAAGTTTATGATCACAGATCGCGATCATTTTCTGCTTTATCTGTGAGCCGCTGGTGGCCTGTGTTATGAAGAGCTGCTCTCTCTCTCTCCCTCTCTCTCTCTCTCTCTTACTCACTCTATCTCTCTCTCTCTCTCTCTTACTTACTCTCTCTCTCTCTCTCTCTCTCTTACTCACTCTATCTCTCTCTCTCTCTCTCTCTCTCTCTCTCTTACTTACTCTATCTCTCTCTCTCTCTCTTACTCACTCTATCTCTCTCTCTCTCTCTCTCTCTCTCTCTTACTCACTCTATCTCTCTCTCTCTCTCTCTTACTTACTCTCTCTCTCTCTCTCTCTCTCTCTCTCTTACTCACTCTATCTCTCTCTCTCTCTCTCTCTCTCTCTCTCTCTCTTACTTACTCTATCTCTCTCTCTCTCTCTTACTCACTCTATCTCTCTCTCTCTCTCTCTTACTTACTCTCTCTCTCTCTCTCTCTCTCTCTCTTACTTACTCTATCTCTCTCTCTCTCTTACTTTATCTCCCTCTCTCTCTCTCTCTCTTACTCACTCTATCTCTCTCTCTCTCTCTCTCTCTCTCTCTCTCTCTCTCTCTCTCTCTCTCTCTCTCTCTCTCTCTCTCTCTCTCTCTCTCTCTTTCTCTCTCTCTCTCTCTCACTTCCGGTGTGATTGTTGATCGAGGGTGTGTGAGCGTGGTGCAGAACGGTGTGAGTGAAATTATTTTTTCTCTTTATTCTTCTTATCTGGTTTCTTATTTTTGTTGTCTGTTTTGTTATTTGTTTAGTTATTTGGAGGGTCGGATGCTGTCCGTCAGTCGGAGGCATGGCGGCCCAAAAACACAGGGGTTGAATACACTCACGAGACGCCACGCAATTAAGGTAGCATCAGCTGTGAGCATTGAGGCATGTTGTTTGGCCGTTGGAGAGTTAGTTGGACATTCTAGCGTCTTGTCCACGTCTAGAATGAACAATGCGACAGTAGTTTTTTTAGATAGTGTAGACAAGGCAAATGAGCTGGTTGAGCAGGGAATTGTCATCGATGGGGAGTTCATTTCAGTCCTACCACTTTCTATGCCAGCAAAAAAGGTAATCATTTCTAACATACCACCTTTTGTTAGTGATGTAATTTTAACTCAAGCGCTGTCGCGCTATGGTAAATTGGTGTCACCGATAAAAAATATCCCAATCAGTAGCAAATCGCCGTTATTGAAACATATCGTTTCTTTTAGGCGCTTCGTGTACATGATTATTCCGGATGACGCCAATTTAGATTTAACTTTGAATTTTCGTATTGAGGATTTTAGTTATTCGATTTTTATCACGACTGGTAAAGTCAAATGCTTCGTATGTGGCAATATAGGGCATTTAATTCGGAATTGCCCAACCAAAAATGTTGATGGAGAAAAAAGTAATGAAGTAGTTGTACAGGGTAAGGAAAATGATGGAAAAGAAGTTAATGTGGATGTTCAAGAAGAAGGTTCGGTAGTGGTGCAGAATGTGGTAGATCGTTCGGTAGAAATTGAGGCTGAAGTAGCTTCATCTCAGGTTGAACAAGCAGATCCAATTCTTAAGAATTTACCAACAAGTAGTGTTTTAAGTGTTTCTGATAGGGTGGTTAATCCTTCAGAAAGCAAAAAAGGTGCAAATGGTGAAGAGTTTCAAATCAGTGTAATGGCTGAAGAAGCACAGTTGACACCAGAACAAGAGCAGTTTACTTTTAAGACACCACAAAAAAGAAAGATGGAAAATAAAGTGCTAGATGCAAAAATCAGTAAGACAGCTGAATTACGAGATGAGGATATTCAAGAGACGGAAAGTGACAGTGATTCTTCTGAGTGCAGTGAGGTTCTTTCTCAAAGTGAATTTAATGTACGTAGTTATGATCTTGAGGACATTAAGTTGTTTCTCAGGTCAACAAAGAATAAAAGAGGTGTAAAGGTGCAAGAATATTTTCCTGATTTGAAACAATTTGTGGATCGGGCAAAGAGTTTGTTGGCTAGTGATTCATTTACCAATAAGGAAGTGTATAGGTTGAAGAAAATAGTGAGGAACATAAATATCGCTCAAAACAATGATGTTGTATAAGTGGAAGAAAAGGAATATTTTTTCCTGTTGGTATGGCGTATTGTGTTCTTTCTCTTTCTTTGTTTTCATTATGAATGAAATTCATATTGCATCTATGAATGTTAATGGGGCAAACAATTTAAAGAAAAGAGCACACATTTTTGAGAAAATTGAGCAGAAAAATATAGACATAACTTGGTAACACTTTACAATACGGGTGCACTAATAAGCATTAATTCATGCTTAACTAATGCACAGATAATACTGAATTAATGTGTAACTAATGATTGTCTAAGCTATTCATTAATGATTACCACATTAGGAACTAATTAAGAGTCTGTATGGTTAATGTATTAGTTTATACATGAATTGTTATTAATTAAATATGTAATTGTGAATAAATTCCCTAATAACTCATTTTTTTTAACTAATAGTGTTAATTAATATGTTAATTACCAGAATGAGCCAAAGCCTTGTATTTCAACTTCCAGATAATACAGGTACACATTAATACATGATCAATTACTTCATTGTTAGTGAAAATTCATGTGTAAATTACTACAATTACTAAATGACTAGTTAATAATTATGTGCCTCAACCAGTAAAGTCATAAAATAATGATACCTTTGCAAATCATTAGCTAATGATTAATTAAAGCAGACAACTGGTAGTTGAAGTGCATAGCTTTGACTAAATGTGGTAATTAACACATTACTTTACACTATTAGTTAATAAAATATGTTATTAAGGAATTAACACACAATGACACATTGAATTAATATCAATTCATGTATTACTTAATCTATTAATCATATAGACTCTTTATTAGTTGCTGATGCAGTAATCATTAATTAATGGTTTAGTTCTTCATGAGTCATACATTCACTCATGATTATCTGTGCATTAGTTAATCATGAATTAATGCATATTAGTGCACCCGTATTGTAAAGTGTTACCCATAACTTTTTTACAGGAAACTCATAGTAGTGTGGAGAATGAGGTTGACTGGATGAAGGAATTTAGTGGATTATCCGTGCTAAGTCATAACTCAAATATAAGTGGTGGGGTGGCTGTCTTATTTAATAAAAAGTTTAAACCAACTGCGTATGATGCAGTTGAAGTTGTGAAAGGCAGACTGTTAAAAGTTAGAGCTTCTTATGAAAATGTGGTGTTTGTTTTTATTTGTGTTTATATTCCAACAGCACCTATAGAAAGATTACTTTTTTTGGATACTCTTTGTGCAACACTAGAAGATTGCGGTTCTGAAGATTTTCTTTTATTGGGCGGTGATTTTAATTGTACTGAGTTGGATATGGATAGGAAACATGAACCTCATATGGCTTCACGTAAGAGGTTAATTCATCTAATTGAGAAATGTGATTTATGTGACATTTGGAGAATGATAAATGGTAATGAAAAACAATACACATGGGCCCACATGCGTGATATTTATATATCACTGGCAAGATTAGATAGATTTTATGTATTTAAACATCACTTAAATGTATTTAACAAATGTTTTATCACGCCTTTGTCTTTTACTGATCATAGTATGGTAAGTTGTAGTTTTATTTCAAATTCAGTGAAATCCAAAAGTGCTTATTGGCATTTTAATACGAGTCTTTTAAATGATAAATTATTTATTGAATCGTTTAAATTTTTTTGGGAATCTTTTAAAGAAACAAAACGTCTTTTAAATCCTTACAGCAATGGTGGGATTATGGAAAGGTACAGATAAAGCAATTCACACAACAATATACTCGAAATGTTACAAAAGAATTTAATCGTTCTGTAGATTTTATTGAAAAACAATTAATAGATTTACAAAAGTTGTATCAATCCTCAGGTGATAGTAAAATTTTGGAAACTTGTTTTAGGAAAAAAGCTGAACTTAAAGAGCTGTTAGAGTTTAAGGCACAAGGTGCTTTAGTTCGTGCTGGTTTTTTGGGTGTTGATCAAATGGATGCACCTTCAAAGTATTTCTTTGGTCATGAGAAAAAAAAATGGGCAGAATCGTTTAATTCATGCCCTACGTTCTGAGGATGGCAATTTGTTATATAATCCCAGACAGATTTGTGATGTAGCGATGAGTTTTTATCAATCTCGGTACAAAAGTGAACTTAAGCCGGAAAACAAAGAAAAATCTCCTTTTCTAGAGGATTTACCAAAGATCTCAGAGGAGTCCAGTGAAGAGCTGGACTGTAGCCTAACCCTGGGAGAGCTGTATAAGTCACTCCATGAGATGGAGTATGGGAAAGCTCCAGGTATAGATGGGCTTCCAGTGGACTTCCTGAAGGCTTTCTGGTCGGAGTTAGGAGTTGACCTGCTAGAGGTATTCAACGACAGCTTGCTGAAGGGTGGGCTGCCGTTGAGTCGCCGAAGGGCAGTAGTTACTCTCCTTCCGAAAAAGGGGGATCTGTTGGAGATCAAGAACTGGAGCCCGGTATCACTTTTGTGCACTGACTATAATTTACTTTCTAAAACTTTGGCTAAGAGAATGACTAAGGTAATGGGACAGGTGATCCATTCAGATCAATCATACTGTATACCTGGTAGGTCAATATTTGACAATATTTCTTTAATTAGAGATGTTATACAAGTTTCCAAATTATTTAATATCGATTGTGTTTTTTTGTCTCTTGACCAAGCTTTTGATCGGTTGAGCATGGTTTTTTATGGAATATTTTAGAAGCTTTTGGTTTTAATTAAAATTTTCTAAACATGATTAAAATTCTTTATAGTGACATAGAGAGTATAATTAAGATTAATGGTGGCTTATGTGCTCCGTTCAAGGTCAAAAGAGGTATTAGACAAGGTTGTTCGCTATCTGGAATGATGTATTCTCTTGTCATTGAACCCCTTTTACAAAAAATCAGGAAGAATTTGGATGGTTTCAAGATACCTTTATGTGAATTTGATTTTTGTTTGTCAGCTTATGCTGATGATCTCATAATAGTAATTAACAAACAAAGTGATATACATGTTTTATCTGGACTGATAGAGGAATTTGGAAAATGGTCATCAGCTAAAGTCAATGGGAAAAAAAGTGAAGCGTTTTTATTAGGAGATTGGAAGGAAGGGAAACCAAGTCTTCCTGAAGGTTTGTGCTGGAATAGGTGGGGGTTGAAATATTTAGGAGTTTTTTTGGGAGATGATAATTTGTTACAAAAGAATTGGGATGGTGTTTTACAGAAAGTTAAAGGACGTTTAGATAATTGGAAGTGGCTTCTACCCAATATGTCCTATAGGGGTAGAGCGCTTATTGTAAATAATTTGGTTGCCTCTTTATTATGGCACAGATTGGTTTGTATTGATCCTCCTGTGAAACTAATAGCCGAAATTCAAGCGGCTTTTGTTGATATTTTTTGGTACAAACTTCACTGGATTCCACAGAGTATTTTATTTCTACCTAAGGAAGAAGGAGGCCAGGGGTTGATCCACTTACAGAGCAGGATTGCAGCTTTCCGACTGCATTTTTTACAAAGACTTCTTGATGGACCGATGAATGTGAGTTGGAGGGCAGTCAGCTGTGCCCTACTTAAGACTGTTGGAAACTAGGGGTGGGCGATATAGCCTAAAAATTATATCACGATATTTCAAGAATATTTGCGATAATGGTATTTATGACGATATAGAAAAAAATATATGAAACAAAGTTTTATTGGTGATTGCAGCTGGCTGGCAGCAGCATTAGTGCAAAAAAAGTATAACATAACTCCTCAACATTTTAGTTTAACAATAACTAAAGTAATAACTTAACAATATTAACAATAACTTCAGGAGCCTGCACAATATTGTCACCTAATAAAATTGACCTAAACTTATTTAGGTCAGTGCTAAAATTATTGCATTGCCTCTAATTCTGTGTGTAAACAAAAAATGGATATACAATGAAATGAGTCAAGTAAACACTTTAGCCATCCATCCAACGTGGCAGACACATCACATTCAGAGATTCTTTGTCAAGAACACCAGCATATTCACTGGCGTTGGCTTAAGAGCTGATCTTTGACAAGTTACTACATTCCCGCCAGTGCTGAACAGCCTCTCGGAGGCAGCACTGGTGGCAGGGATGCATAGGCATTTCTTGGCTAAACGGCTGATCCGAGGAAAGTTCACCTCATGCATTTTCCACCACATAAGGGGATCACACTCGCTGTCTGCTGGTGGACAGTTCAAGTAGCTGTGTAATTCAGCTGTGATTGTCTCTCTCTCAGACACGGCTGTCTTCTCTGTTGCTGCGCCCTTGAAAAAGCTTCCAAGGGTCTTCTTTGGTCTCTTGGAGGCACCTTGAGTCAGTTGGGTGTCTTCTGCTGTTTCAAGAGGGGGTTCAGCTGGGAAATGCCTCTGATAGAAGGGATTCCACCTCACGAGCTGCTCTGGTTTGGATAGCTTTGCTCTCACTTTCACTCATGTGTTCAGTGCGGAAACGTGGGTCAAGCAGAGTTGCTAAATTGATCAGTTCCTCGGTCACAGTGTCTCCGTACTTGCTGTTCATGTAGTCCAGTACAGACTTCTTGATTGTCTTTGTGAGGTCTGTGTCATTCTCCTTTGCCTGTAGGATGTTATTAGTGAATAACTTAAGAACAGGCTTTACGCATGAGATGGTGACGTAGTCTTCAGCAGAGAATGCATCAGTAAATTCAAGGAGAGGACCTAGAGCCTTGCTCACAGAATCAAGGACCTCTACATCTTGCCACGTTAGCACCAGGTGTCTGGTGGACCTGTCAGCAGCTAAAACCTGTGTGATGGCCTTTTCTTGTTCCAACAGCCGCTGGATCATCTTTTGTCTTGATCCTCATCGTGTGGGAGATTCTGTGACCAGTTTGTGCTGAGGTAAGCCCATTTCCACTTGAGCATCACGGAGTGCCCGCTGCCGCTTCCAGCTGTGAGCAAATGCAGCCACAATCTTTTTTCCAACTCCCACTGCTCTGTCAATCCTGGAATATTTCATACTCCTCTCTGAAGATAAAGAAAGACAGTTAGTCTCTCTCTCTCTCTCTCACACACACGAAGGCTTACTTGAATATGTGGTTTATGTGGACTCTCCATAGACCGTAAACATATTGCGTATTGTGCACGTTCAAATTCATTATTTCAAATGTAGGCACGCAGCAAGCGCGCTCATAATAGAAGTGACACGCTCGTTTGTGCCAGGCACAGCGAGATTTTTTTCTTTTCTTTTCTCCGTAAATAAATATTGTAGCAGAGCTACAGCACGCGTTTTTTGGCAGTGGAAATTGCATTACTGAAACTTCCTCGTCGTTGAGGAGAGCGCGGTTCATGGTTGCATAGCAACGACAGACGCCATGGGAGAGCAAGCGCTTTAGAAAGACGTGATATGTGAACGGACAGCTATAGTGTGTTTTAAGCCATTTGATTTACGAGGGCAAAGGCAATGTCCCTCATAAACCATGTTTATGGTGTAATACCCATGTCATCATTATACACATTTGTGCCCTCATAAACCATATATTCAAGGTAAGCAGGCCAAGCACACGCTCAGTTTTTGTTTGGTAAATGAAACTTACCAATAGCAATGTGCAGACAATGCCCAAAGCATGACAGTCTGGTCCAGTTATTGAGAGCGATGGCTTTAACAACATCGGCCCCGCTGTCTGTTGTCACACACACTTTGTGTTTGTCGCGGCATGTTTCATACATCACAGGCAGGGATGTCTTTGAAAAATATTTTCTACCTGGGATGCTGTATCTTGGGTCGAGCTTTTTAACGAGTTGCTTAAATCCCTCCTTATCCACCGTTTGGATTGGCATCATATCCTTGGCCAAACAATATTTAACCGCATCAGTAATTTCCATCCACCGTTTACTCTTCTTGTCATATGGAGTGCAACTAGCGATTGCTCCAGCGATGCTTGGTTGAGTCATTTGTTTACTTTTTGGCCGCACATCACTACCTGCTAGTGTCTCGTCGCGTATCTTCATAGCCTGGTTATACTCGACGGTGTGTTTTTGCTTTAAGTGGTGAAACAAGTTTGTTGTGTTTCCACCTTTAGCATTAACATTTGGTCACTCACACACATACACACACACACCCCTCTCTCTACAGCCACACACACACACACACACACACACACACACACCTCTCGCTACATCCAGACTGTGGTCACACACACACACACACACACACACACACACACACACACACACACACACACACACACACACACACACACACACACACACACACACCTCTCTCTACAGCCAGACTGTGGTCACTCACACACACACACACACACCCCTCTCTCTACAGCCACACACACACACACACACACACACACACACACACACTCACACACACACACACACACACACACACACACACACACACACACACACACACACACACACACACACACACACACACACACACACACACACCTCTCTCTCTACAGCCAGACTGTGGTCACATACACACACACACACACACACACACACATACACACACCTCTCTCTACAGCCAGACTGTGGTCACACACACACACACACACACACACACACACACACACACACACACACACACACACACACACACACACACACACACCTCTCTCTACAGCCAGACTGTGGTCACACACACACACACACACACACACACACACACACACACACACACACACACACACACACATATACACACACCTCTCTCTACAGCCAGACTGCAGTGCATTACGTCTCCGACAAGATTTTATTCTGTCCTCCATGCGGTGCCATCTCACACCAGGAGCATTTCAGAAGCAACGCGACTGGATGCGCGAGACCATGTGATTTGCCTGTCCGAAGTGATTTTTCTTGATTTTTGGGTTTCTATCTTACAGTCTATGGTTTCTATGGTTTCTACCAAGGATATATTGGTGTGCAATACAATTGGGAGTCATTACAGGGTGTTTATTTTAAAATGTACAGTGTTTATTTACTTTTATTTTGTATTTACGGTGCGGCTTGGACGTGGCGTCCGTTGAAAATAGACTTAGCACCTATCTTTAGTGAAGCGGTGCGGTTCCCTATTATTACAGCACATGTATTATTTTTATACATGGTGCTGATCAAATCAAATGTTTTCCCTCCAATCCCATTTTCCAATAGTTTTAGGAAGAGTCCTTCGTGCCAGATCGAATCGAAAGCCTTCTCAAAGTCAATAAAGCAAGCCAAGACTTTGGACTTATTTTGGTATACATGTTTATCAATGATTGTGTGAAGGGTGTAAATGTGATGTTCTGTGTTTGGGCAGAAATCCAATTTTACTTTTGTACAGAATTTTGTGGGTTTTGAGAAAGTTTTGCAATCTTATATTAATAATCGAACAGAATATTTTCCCCAGGTTGCTATTGCATGTGAAATTGTCTACGCATGTGTGAATGATGTTTTTTGCGTGAATTATAATTGAGAGTATTCTGCTTCCATACACTACCGGCCCACCGAGAAAAATCCAGACTCTCCCGATTGCCACTCCGCCCCTGCTCTCTCTCTTACTCACTCTCTCTCTCTCTCTTACTCACTCTCTCTCTCTCTCTCACACACACCTCTCTCTGAGAGCACAGAGAACAGTCTCTTCTCTCTCGGCTGACACACACACACACACACACACACACACACACACACACACACACACACACACACACACACACACACACACACACTCACACTCTCCGTCTCTCTCATTTGCTCCTCCTCTCTATGTAATGCAGTGTCTACAGCTCCCTCTATTGACATCTTCATTAAATAAGTTCAGTCCAACACATACATTTATTCGTTTAGAAATTAGCAGACACCAATACATGTATACTCTTGATCTTCAAAGAGATTTAGGGCAGTTTAGAAAACATAAACATGTCAGAATAAGAAGATTCTAAGATATATTTCATCGGTTCATCAACACTGATCATCATAACTAGAGACAACATGCACCATTCAAAAGTATTGTACTGGTTTAACCTGAATATTCGATCACTTGGTTTCAGTATGATCTAATAATGACATTAGAGTCCATGATCAGAGGACAGGCATTTTCAATAAAATATTACTTCTATAAAAATATTCAATAAAATAGTATAACATTGTATTACCAAACATTTATATTTATTTATTCAGTTGTTCTGGCAAATATGACTCTTGTGTCAAATATTGCCCTTTTGACCCTTGTTGTGTCAATTTGCATACTTTCTTTTATCGTGGTGATTATCAGAAAAAAATGACTTTATGGATGACTTTAGATTTCAAAATTAATTATTACTTTAAGTAATCTTAATACTGTGCTCTTTAAAGGCCATTAAACCCACATTTGGTCTAAAAGTGGTTCATTTGAATGACATCATTCATATAAACATATAGAGTTTAATGCCAACAGAGTTTATATGACTGTAGCAGACGATTGGTTGTTAAAATAAAACAAAAAGGATTGTCAAAAATCCCAACTAATTGAAAAAAAAAAAACTTATACAACATATTAAACTGCATGCATGAGTCAAATCAATGAGAAAACAGAGCAATTATGATGTGTGTCTTCAGTATTCAGTGTTTTGAGGCTATTCAGCCAGTGTGTAGAAATCACTGTCAGAGGGGCTTGTGGGTAAATGTGTCGTGGCGTAAACTGTGTTTAAACCAATGGACTCCTGAGCAGAGTCCGGAATCGCTTCATAATAAGCAGAATTGACTTCCTGAAAGGGAAATATTCATTATATTTAATAACATGATATATAATTATAATCTTTATAAATTTCTTTTGCTTTTTTACACAAACACGGTTCTACATAGTTTTGGCAATACTGTATAGCAGAAGTCATGTGAACAGAGAAAGACTGTATGAACACTGAGACATGCAGTTTTACCTCATCACCATCTCTTGCGTTTCTCTGATCCGATGAGACTGAACCTGTGGATGGACAAAATGATGAAACCATGACAGTGAACATACAGAAGTTAAAATATTTCACCATAATGTTTGGTTTCATAAAACCAGAGCATTTGAGTTTGTACCTTCTGTCTTTTTACACCTGCACTTGAACAACAACAAACTCAGTCCTACAGCTAACAACAGAATCAAACACGAACACACCGTACTGATGATGTAGAGATCTGAAAAACACACACATGACAGTAAAAACTGAGATTTGATGCTGCCTTCACATGCTATCGGAAATCTCCCACTTCTGAAATCGAGGCTTTTTTGTCAGAAAGATCACACTATAAAATCGATTAATTAAAAAAAGCATTTAAACCGATTGCCTTAAAAAAAACTGAAAAAAAGTGAAATAGGAATAATACGTTGTACTGATAAATGCTTCGCTATTATACTTCATTTCAGAAGTTAAATCACATTTTAAAAGCAAACTATTTATTACTTCCAATAATATAAATGAAGTGCCCAACCAATGGCAACACTGATCACCATAATGGCGAGATAAAAGTTTTTCTCTCAATTTTCAAATGCAAAGATTACTGCAGAAGTGGAGGAAATGAGTGAAACGTCTATTAAGAATTGCCCCGCATCAAAAATGTAATTTTTTTTTGCTTGACAAAATGGTACTCAAACCAATCAGTTAATCTTAACTCGGGTTTTCTGAGTAAAAAAAAAAAAAAGCAGAGTATGCGAATAGTACAGATTACTAGATTTCAACAATTAAGTTAAGACATTAAGAAAAGTTAAAGAAAACTAAGAAAACTAAAAAAAAGTTAACTAAAAGTTAACTAGTAAAATATTCTTGCCTATTAATTGGCAAAATCGTAAAGCCAAAATTATATTTAGCGTCCTCTTCATTGACATCCATATAAACATTCACCATGCTATCGATAGTCAGCTGACAATTCTGGAATTTCGGGCAAATACAGGCTTTTTTCGCTGTGTATAAAACATACATTATGCTTCAAAAGATTATTCACATATGGAAATATTAGGGATGGCTCGATACCACAATTTTGGCTTCGGTACGATACCAGAACCTAATACTTCGGTATCGATACTAAATCGATACCACAGGTAAAAAAATAAATAAATAAAAAATGTCTCAAAATTTAAGTGACACTTAAAAAACACTGCTTGAAACTCTCCACTAGCAAATGTGCTAAGAAAAGATATCAAAATGTAAAATACAATAATCATAATTCAGTCAGAGAGCACAAAGTAGGTTAAATTTTTATTTTGAAAAACAACAACCTGAAATTATACAATTAAAATAGGTTAATATCTATAGTAATAGATTAACATATAATAATAATAATAATAGAATAATGAAATGACATGTAAACCATTCGCTTTCATGCATCAACAGAGATTATCAACATTTATTGCATTTATTCATCTTGGTTTGGTTACTGTTTGGGTTCATATTAGTTTAATGCATTGCTAAACATGTATTAGTATATTTAATTTTCTAGGTCATTTAATTACTGATTGATATAGATTAATACATGCTATAATACTGTTAGGTCAGGTTACCTAATGAATGTTGACAAAATGTAGCTTAATTATTATTAATATTTAAATTACTACTATTACTCTCTCTCTCTCTGCTTATTCCTCTAGGGGTCGCCGCAGAGGCACTAATATGCCATTCATTTTACTATCACTAATACTAAAATTAATATTATTCAAATTTTTATTCTTTATTCATTCAAATAATATATGTTTGTTTAAAAATGCAAAAATTATGAGACCTAAACTTAATTGGTTCTAGCGTATCATGCAAGCAGATTTGAGCTTTGGTGTTTACCGTCCGTATCATAAATAATTGATAAGCTCTTACGTATATGCACTGTTCAGTGTTCAATAAAAGCCTAAATTAAATCAGTTGAATGATGGACTAACTTGTCGATCTCTGCACTCTTTGAACAAGTCAGGATGAGCAACTAACGAGTCACGTGCTTAGGCAGATTTGATGTGTTGCCTCCCCGTTTGCAGAGTGGTGCATTGAGATCTGTTTCTTTACTTTTCTCATTACTTTTGTAGGCAAAGTAATGCCGAATTTCACTCATACTGCTCTCTCTATTTATTAATTTCAGGCGTGTAGAAATTCGAATGAGTTTCGTTTGATCCATCGTGTTCCTCTGTTGTCACCGTTTGCCGGTTTCGCATGACCCGCGTCAGTTTAGGTAGCGCACTGCCGCCTAGCGGTGAACTTCAAAACAGCAGCGCATCAAATACCAAATTGAACAAAATTATGATATTGTACCGTTTGAAATTTAATATATACTGCAATACCGGTATACCGCGCATCCCTAGTAAATATGCACTTCTTTAACGAGAAGGCAAGGGAATGTGGCGGTTGTGGAAAGAAATAATAAACAATACCATTCACAGCAGCTATCGATCTCCCCTCGCCATGTTTAAAGTAGGTTGAGATGGGAAATGCGGGCTGATATACAGCGTTTTAATGGAGGATGGCGAATGTTGGGAAAATATCCTTGCACTGACCAATCAAAGTCAGAGGAGGCAGACAAAGCCTCCAAAAAAATACTTCCAATTTGCTGTTCTAAACTGTCATTAATCCAAATGTAGAATAATTCTATATATGTGTATATATATATATATATATGTGTGTTAAAGAACTCACCAGACGGGACTGAAACATCTGTTTGTTCTTGATTTTCGATTGTCGCCCACATACAGACGATAGATAGGTAGGACATCAAAATTTCATTGTTTAATTGACATTTCATGTACATTTAATGTGTAATTTGTTGCTAATTGTTTCTCACCTGAAACATGAAGCTGAATCTCTGTGAGAAGGGGAGTGTAGATAAGTGTGTTGGTGTGTATCCCACAGAAATACACCCCGGCATCACGTCTTCCCACATCAGCAATACTCACAGTGAAAACATGTTTCTGCTCGTTTACATTCAGAGAAAACTTCCCATTGGTGGCCGAATTTCCTAATGCAGTAATAATAGGCTCTAATGATCCATTCTGCACTTTGAACAATTGCTTGCCAAGATCTTTATATGTATCGGGATATTTGCAGTGAATGACAGCGGTTCCTCCTAAATAAGCAGTCTGATCCTCTGATCTCCCACAACACGACTCTGAAAACAAGAACATTTTAATTTATAATGTGTAACAAGTCCTGTTACTGTAAAATCAAATCTCAGGAATAAACGTACGATGTTAAACCTATAGGCCTGACAGAGGCAGGGCTCTAAAGTCTCACGCATTGGGCGTGAAACACGCATTTCAATCCGTTCACACGCTCACACCTTGTATTTCTCACGCAATTAATGGACGAGACGCAGACAAACGGAGGGAAGTTCTCTGCCGAAGTTCAAAGCATCTGTCTCGAGTTATACAGAGTTAAATGCTAGCTACCAGCCAATCAGAAATTAGAATTAGTTGTTTCCGGGTAAATTATGTGTTCCCGCTGCATCGTTCGTTACTAGACAACACGCGCACACACGGAGTGGAAGTTGAAAGAGCACGATCTGATGAATGCGGTTTGCGGATATCTTCATTTATTTTTTTATATTTTTTTAGCATTTTGATTTTACGATTCCCGGACGATATCTCTTGCCTGTGATCAAAGACAGTGAGAGCTGATGTTGAGGAGGATAGCCAAATTCGTGCTAAATTATTTTTGATGCATTCAAAAACTCTCCAACTGCTTTTAAAGGGGTCATCGGATGCAAAATACACTTTTATATAGTATTTGCAAATATATGTGTCTTTGCAGTGTGTGGACACAATCACCATGCAATGAAAAAAATACATTCACTTTTTTTTAATCCTCAAAAAGCCAAAAAGTTGTTGCTCATTATCATTTAAAGAGACATGCAGCGAAAGGGTCACTGTGAACAGAGCTGTTTTTGAAGAGGTAAAAAGGGTGTTGTTTTACACAACCATTGAGAAATTTTAACCAAAGTATGTTACAAACTTTACATGAAGACCCAAAAGAATCATACCAACTTGTGGAAAATGGGCATCCGGTGACCCCTGTAAAGGTGACCGTTTGGGTCTTGACATACATGCTCAGGGCAAGTTGTTATGACACAATGTTATGTACATTGAGCACTGATGTTCCGTTGGCTTGTTTGGGGTCACATTTATTTTTATTTTTCAATAAATTTGTATTTTTTAAATATAACTATTTATTTTAGTTGGATCAATTAGTCTTTTTTATCAGATTTAACAATTGTTATAATTTCCATTTGTGCTGGTCAATTATGAACAATAGGCAAAATTGAACTGCTAGCAAAAATTGAAGCGAATTTGGTTGGGTCGAGGGACCGCTGCTGCAAATATTTGGGTGGCTCCTCCCCTAAATCTCACTCTAAACTTTTGATAAAACTTGAGAGCCCTGCAGAGGAAATGTGTAACATGGTAAATAAATATCAATTCTTACCTTGTTTCACATTGAAATTCACCGTCTGAATCGTTTGTCTGCCGGCTTGACATCTGTACGTCCCGCTGTCGGTTATGCTCAGGTTTCTGACGAGTACACTGATCATGAACAGAGATTTATCATCAATCATAGAGAATCTCTCTTCTGGGATCCATAAATCATTCTTTACTTCTGTCATGGTTGTACATTCACTGCCAGATACTTTGCAAAAGCTTTTTGCACTTTCTCTTGTTTTCTCATATGTAGTTATATATACACAGTTGATGATCATACTTCCTCCTGTGATGCCAGTCCCGGCGACAGCAGCTTCACCCATGTGACCTGTCAATCAAAGTTCAGTTCCTCTTTTAAGAGCCTTACAGTGTCATACTAACAAAAATGTAAAAATTCACAAATAAAGAGGACAGGCAAAACACATAATAGCACAATGCTTGATAAGATTGCCAGATGGAGGTCAGAAGTGAGAAGGGAAACCGCTGGATAAGTTTTGAGGATGATTTATTTGTGCCACATGGTGGAAGTCCCACAATAAATGTGCAATAAAAATGAAATAAAACAACAAATAAAAAAAACTGTACAATATTTACAACAAGATCAGCTATAGGACATAATACACCACAACGCTCCGGGATAGCAAACGCACGATACACAATAGACTGAAACGCTACACAGATCTGTGTAAACATGACAGACCATGTTAAATTGGCATTGGTGTATGTGCGTGTGTGCGTGTGTGTGTGTGTGCGTGTGTGTGTGTGTGTGTGTGTGTGTGTGTGTGTGTGTGTGTGTGTATGTACTCAGTCCATGCGTATTCACAAGCTTACACGTGACAATACTCATGATTTAATATCAGGTGAGTAAATAGTTAAAGTCTGAGATACTGCAATTATAAACGTCTGACCTTTAATCAGGCAGAGAGTGAAGAAGAGGAAGGTCTTCATAATCACGAATGATACAACCGTGAATCCGCTTGTATTGTTCATCAGTCAGAGACACTGAAAGTTCTTCCGTTGCGTCTGATTTTGTGTTTTTATCTTGTGCTCTTAAAGAGTTTTTTATTAAATAAAATGCTCCACCTCTTCCTTTTCCTCCTTGCTAAACTTCTGACTCACTGTGATGAAATACGCTTGCTGTCACTGACACACAGAAAATTAAATCAAAGACTATCTTTCTGTTCTTTTGTCTTGTGTGCAGGTTTGAAGCTTCTGCCAAACAAATTAGCACACATTTTACACACACACACACACACACACACACACACACACACACACACACACACACACACACACACACACACACACACACACACACACACACACACACGCACACACACATATAGTCTGAAGAGCAGAAAAACACTCCCGCTTGCTTCCAAATGGCTTAATTCATGATGCCACTGTTTACTGAGCGTTACCTAATAAATAATTGTCAAACCAGAAAACAAAACAACATGTTTAATGTTTAAACAGAAGGCGGTGATCTCAAACAGAACAAGTGCAGTATATAAACTAAATAATCAGAAGTCCAACACTGACTAGTTAAAGCTGATTCTGCAGGATCATTTCCCTGTAAGATGATCACTATGAATATAAAACACCTGATCATTGATAAACATAGACCAGTATAAAACACACACACACACACACACACACACACACACACACACACACACACACACACACACACACACACACACACACACACACACACACACACACACACACACACACACACACACACACATACATACATAGTTGAAGTGTAATACAAAATATATAATACAGATATGATAAGAACAAGGAGCATCATTCATTCAGCATGCATTAATATCTCAGTCTCATAACTGATATGGCAACAACACTGCTTTATTTCATATGGTCCTCCTGCTCCAGATGAGGCATATCTGAACATGAACAGTGTAATTAGACAATATAAATAAACAGTTGCAGTAAGACAAATTCGCAATGAAAATACATAAAGAAAATACATCAGTAAGTGGTTGATTACTGTACATCGTGTGTAGAGCTGCGTTTGTCATTTCTAGACGCTTCTGGATGTGAACAACTCCAAAAACGTGTCCAGTCGAGTCGTTTTCTTGGAGATTTCTAGCAGGTGTTGTGCTCTTGTGTTTGTTTATCTACAGTTTACCTGTAATTTCACGCGAGTGTGACAACATGACTTAACTATAGTAAATCGATAAATATCCGACAGTAAACAGTGCAGATCAAACTTTACATCCAAACAAATGCTATTTGAGTTTTTCCTCACAAATAACTTCACATTTTTTAGCCATTGTTGAGTAACCGCCATTAACTTCATTGTGAACATGTTCCACTTATCACAAACAGGCAGAAACTCACACAACGCTTCTTGTAAATTGTACATGTAAATTGTGCTTGTGCTGTCTTACTTTACAATAAATGGCTCTTGATTTAACATTTTGTATCTAATGAATTGGCATTCATAGTTTTAAGTGTGAGCCTTAAGTGCCAACTTCATTTGGGAGTCACTGTACACATTAAAATGTCACTGTAATAATGACCAGCTTCCATAAAGAGCAACACAATACAGTGATAATCTCACTGAACTAGTCAAGTCTCTCGCGGTGACTGACCGCGCTGTAAATCTCCTCGTTATTGAACGTCACTTTAGCGTCACTGAGAGACTCTTTGTGCTTCTGGAAACGCACAGACGCGTACAGGAGCCCATCAGAGGGGGTTGTGGGTAACTGTACTGTGGAATATAGCGTGTGGTTTAGATCAGAAGAGTCTGTGGAAAGTTTAGCGTTGGAATATAACACATCGTCCCCAGTTCCTGAGGCTAAGCGCTGTCTGACGTCTCTGATATTCTCATATTCACACACAGCCTGAGGCGCCTGGAAACAAGAGATCAAAACTAGATTCAGTTCAGGAAATAACAGGCAGATTCACAGAGAGAGGGGTTTTCCAAATTCACTAATACAGTGTAATGAATTAAACATTCACCACATCTATTTTCTAATCGCATGTTATTGATTCATTCATGCATATGATTCATATTTTATATTTTTGCATTGCATTCAGTTTCAGCTCCATTTCTGAGTGCCACGCCCACATCTCAACATCCAATCAACAACGACAGCCAGAACCAAATCTCCACACCCCATCATCTTTATAAATCATTTCGCTCGGATGAATGCAATATGGAAGAAAAGATTTGTCACTTCTTTTTCATCATGACTTAAAAAATTTTGTTTTTTGCTTAAAAAAATATTATTTGCTTATTGCATATTTAAATTTTCCATTTATTTTCACCCCTGAACATCTGAATGTGGGGTCTCTGCTGGTCATTCACATGTTCTGTATTTCATATAGTTCTAGTTCTGCTTCATGTGCAAAATACAGTCAGCAAACTGTTCAATAAACAAGAAACTAAACGCCTCTCACCTTTCCACTGCTCATCTCTGTCCCGTCTGTGGAAGAGTGCTGATCTGCGGAATAACACGAGTAAAAACCTTATTTCTAATGCGCTTTATACAATACTGACTGTTTCAAAGCAGCTTCACAGTAATAGACAGGACAATAACAGTGTTCTTCAGTTATGAAAATACAATTTAATCTGTAAAGCAGCTCTAAACAGACAATATACAGTATGTCACTACCCACACAGCAGCTTAAAAGAGCATAAAAGTGTCATTATTCAGCTCAGTTAATTCAGGCCAGGTTTTGTTCTCATCCAGTGAGGTTTCTGAAAATTACTGAATATAAGAATCTTAAAAAAAAAAAAAATCAAAATTAGATAAAACAATACTATAAGGGTGGCTTTAAGAAACAAAATATGAGTTGTTCTTGTTAATTAGGACCTGGAGAAAGAAAATGATTGTCTTGATTGTCTCAAGAAAATGTAATCTAGAAAGTTTCAGATCCCTTTTCCTTTAAATCAGATGACAACTAGCTTAGACTGCTAATGTCATTTGAGTTCACAATTGCATGTAAAACAGTAGCAGGTCACAGAAGGCCAGCAGAGCATTAAATCATGTGTGTGTTTGCGTGTGTGCGATCCTCACCTCGTGGCTTGATGTATCTTAATTTGTATAATAACAGGACTGACGCTCCAATCAGCAGTAAAGACACACAAACGCAAGAGATGACGATTCTGTCAGAGAAATCTGGAGAACAAGTAGACGTGAACAGTTTAATCTCTAAGAATAAATCTCTAAACCCCCATTTTTCATTAACACACACACACACACACACACACACACACACACACACACACACACACACACACACACACACACACACACACACACACACACACACACACACACACACACACAGTATAATAGTTTAGTTTTAGTTTTGGTATAATGTAATATCATTTGCATCTGTGAATTTCCTCTAAAATCTATTTGTGGCTGTTTCAGTTCTCTCACTTCTGCTTTCAATCTGAGGAGATCACAAACCACAAACCTCTTGTTGAACCATCTCCTCTGGAAATCTACCACTATTTGTGAGTTCAAGACCATCACTGATGCGAATAATTACCTCAAAATAGAAACATGTAGTTCAAGTTGAGCCCCATTTAAAGTTTTGATGTTGATCTTAATTTTGTGGCATAGAGCATTGACACGAAAAATAATTTTGACTCATCCCTCATTTTCTTCGCGACAAGACTCCTAATATAATAATGTTAGGAGAGTATAAATGCAAAAATGTGAAGCTTATGGTTCTATATTTTAATTTGAATGTTACAGCGCTTAATAGTATTTTATCAAATTTAACTTGCATTGAACCCAGAATATTGCTTTTTTACCAAAACTTGTTGTTTATGGCATTAGTTTAAAAAACAAAAATCAATTATAATTAGCAGCATAACAATCAACTTTGGAAATAAAGGGAATGCTTACTCTTCTTGACTTCTAGATTGACTTTAGTGATGATGTGAGCTCCACACCAGTATATCCCAGAATCCTCTTCTCTCAGATCAGTGATGTTTACAGTAAAGACTCCAGTAGAAGCTTCATCACTGAAAGAGAATCGATCGTCTCTGATCTTCTCCAATGAAACTCCATCCTTCACACACATGGAGGGTTCATGTGCTTTGCAGAAGCATTTCTGAAGTTCATCATGATGTTTGCACTGGATTGACATGTCGTCTCCTTCATACTTAGTCAAGTTCAGGTCTGGAAATATTAGAAATATAAGGATATCAATTCACAGCCATAGTTTCACATATTCAGATGTATAAATCTTCCTCACCCTCGTTCATGATGACGATCAGATGAGTGTAAAGATAATTCACGTCTCTCTCTAATGTCACTGCACACCAGTATTTCCCAGCATCCTCTGCTCTCAGTCCAGTGATGGTCCCAGTGAAGACACTTGCAGTGACGTCATCATTCAGAGTCAATCTGTCAGTCTTGGTCTCTTTCTCTTCTCTCACAGTCTCATTGAGAGTATTTCTATCTCTAGTGGAGCACTTCCCCTTACAGAGAGACTTTGACTTTGATTTATAGATTGAATCATAAGGGCAGAAGATCTCAGCAGATTCTCCTTCACGTCTCACTACTGGAGCCACTGCAAAGAAACAAAATAATTCATTTAACACAAATATACTGAATTATCAATACCATAAAGCTCATATAAGCTGCAAATGCCTGGAGGCCAAGGCGGAGCTTCGGTGACACCCGCGGCGCTACCATTGGGCCTGGGTGGACCTGGGCCAGAGGAAAGCTTTGAGTGAAAGCTTCTCAACCAATCAGCAGCTTCTACCCCACGTGTGGACTCTTAAGCCTGCCCACAGGCTGCATCGTCACCAGCAAGTGATCCAATGAAATGAATGACGTTGGCGCGCAAGATTTTCAATGAGACAGAAACAGACGGTAGCTATTAGCTAAAATGAAGCGTAATATAGCAAAGCAAAGCAGCTTGTTTTCATTTAAATTTAGCAAAAAACACTCCGAGGAGCAGGAGGAGGAAACTACTGCCAATTTTAGTAACACGTTTACAAATGTAGAGTTACCATCCTGCTCGGCCGCCCTCTCTCCATCAAGTCCTCCCGTAGCCACCCCCTCACACCATCAAGCAAGTAGGCTAACAGTTAGGCTAACAGTTAAGCTAACGCAGGGGTTTTCAAACTCTAAAACAGTGGTCCTCCCTTTGACACGACTTACCCAATCGGTAAGTTACCCCCCCCCCCCTCCCTCCCTCCCTCCCTCTCCCCCACTCTCAAAAAAAAAAAAAAACACACACACACACATAGCAATGTCAGACTCTTAACTCCTCACTTTTATTTTTGTTTGACTTAACATGAAAATAGCTGAAAAGTGCATGTAGGCCTCGTTTACACTGTCAGTGAAATTTGACCCGATTCCGATTTTTTGCTCATTTGAATGTGACACAGTGACAGATCGGATGTGTTCTGTGACCATGTAAACAAGAAAAAAACGCATGCATTCGGATATTTCGAGATCGGTTTCAGGCCTCATTCATATGTGGAAATAAATTAGAAATAAATCAGATATGTGTCAATGCATTTAGACAACGTCTCCGCGGTTTAATGACGAGAGAAACCCCATCTGCAAAGGAATGGATTGCCTGACAAAACGTCATAGAGAAAACGTGAATGTGGACAAACGTTGACACATATCAACATATCAAAGGTTGGCTTGCTCATCCTAAAATTTCGGACCCACTGCTCCTCGTTAAAGCCTATATTTAAACACAATATGCTTCCACCAGTCCTGAGATTTCTCTAGCACACAATAACTGAAGCGCATGCGGCCATGCGCAGGCTGCAATGATGGCACTTTTCGTCCTCCTCCGCCTCAAAATCATGGTGATGTTTGGAGAACTTCGCATAAATTGCAGATTTAGCATCAAGCATGTTTCGAGTTCGTCCATCTGTGCAAGATAATTTAACCCTTTAAGCTAGGGTGACCAAACGTCCTATTTTCCCAGGACATGTCCTGTTTTCACGTCCTGTCCTGGCTGTTTTTTATAAAGTGATGAAAATGTCCTGGTTTTCATTATTTTTCATTGGGCCATTAAAAAAGAAAAACATGATAAAGAGCAAGAAGAAAACTAAAGATATAAATATCTTCTGTTAGTTAGTTTTTTGTTAAGATTTCCATTACACGAGAGTAGATGTTAAAACTTCATGCTGATTTGTACTCGGCTTTCGCCAAGATGAGCACCAACTAAGACATAGCTTTACAGTAACCTATGCTTCTCCATCCATTTACGCTTCTTTCCATGTGGTGATGTAAATCTCCTTCTGTCTAGTGTTAACACGCGTCAGCACACACAACGGCTGCAACCACAGTACGGTCCCCCCATGACAACCATCTGGATTGAGCTGAGTAGGGGACATCTCTAGGGTCTTCAAGTGGGCACCTTCCGTCCTCAGTGTTTCGTCGACTAGCCCACAACACCTCAAGAGGGCTCGACAGTGACTCTGGCGTCCCAGAGTCACCCCCCTCCGTCCCCCACTCAACTCAGCCCAGCTTACTGACCTCTACTTCCCTCTTGCTACTGAGACCTAACCACAATCTCCCAATCTCTCCGCAACCCAACCATACGTGCCAACCCGTTTGACTAAGGCTGTTGAGCCCCACTTGTGCGTTAATATGCAGTTTCAGTGGCAACGGTTCAGTATGGCATACCACCTACCACAAAACACAATATCTGCCCAACCACCCGTCATTCACGCAATATATACAGGAACGTAATGACTGTAAATACTATACAACCTATACAAATAAACCAACAATTGCTGTTGAGACCTAACCACAATCTCGCAATCTCTCTGCAACCCAACCATACGCGCCAACCCGTTTGACTAAGGCTGTCGAGCCCCACTGGTGCGTTAATATGCAGTTTCAGTGGCAACGGTTTGGAGGTATTTTTTTAGTTATTTATTTATTATTTATTTATTTTACTAATACAGAAGAGACATTATTTCTATCATTATTTCATTCATTATTTTTGAAACCTGTCATAATAAAACATGTTGAGTGTAACCTCTGAGAAGCCTATCTGAATTTGTGTCTTTGGTTATAGATAGTATTTTGTAATGTAACAATTTTCTATCCATACAGAGGAGGCATAGCCTACTCTAAATGTATTGAAATTAATAAGGCATCTTTGAGTAAACTTCGAGCATCATTTGAGTATCTCATTGCCGGGCAGAGTGTCCTGGTTTTAGATAATCAAAATATGGTCAGATAACTTTTTGGAACTACTTGACCTGACTTCCAAATATGACCCAGAAATAAAAAGGCGACTGGATGAATTACCCAAGAATGGTAAACTACTGCACCACGTTATACAAAATGAGATTGAAGGAATCTGGAATCAGGAAATTGCAGCATCACTCCTTGTCAAAAAAATAAAGGCAGATTTGCATTATGAGACGGACACATATTATGCGATTTTAGCAGATGAGTGCAAAGACTTGTCAAAAAGAGAGCTAGGGGCAGTATGCGTCGGATACCTGCACAACGGCACATTGAAAGAACGGGCTGTGGGATTTGTGGAAACTGACAACATGACTGCACAGGCAATATCGGCTAAGATTTTGGATTTGGGTTTGACGGCGCATCAGTCATGTCGGGGAACAGAGGAGGGGTACATGTGATACTGAAGATAGATTTCCCCACGCTTTATATGTCCATTGTAACTCACATAGACTTAACCTTGTCTTGTGCACAGCAGCTAAAGTATCTCCTGGCATTTCAACGTTTTTCGATATAATAAACAGCTTGCATAACTTGGAAATTCAAAAACAGATGCGACCAGAGCAAAAAACACTGGAGCTCGAGAGATCCTGTGATGTGAGGTGGAGCTCATGGTCAAATGCAGCCAGTAAGGTGTTGACGCTCCTGGGACCTATTTTGGAGACCCTCGCCACATTCTCCGAAAGTTCTGGCCAAACAAAACTTGAAGCTGACTCCCTACTGCACCAAATGCAAACGAAAAAGTTTTTGTTTCTGCTTGTCACATTCAACCAGTTATTTGAAGTCAGCGACTACGCCACTATTGGCTTGCAATCTTCCACATTATCAGTTACAGATTGTATTGATCTGATTGAAGGGCTCAAGGACAGCTACACACAATTCAGGAATGAAAATGATGCATTTGATAAAGTAATGGCACTGGCAGATGAGCTGATGAATAAACATGAGATTGTGCGCTGGGATATCAGTGGATCAGGCAAGAGGAAGTTGGCGGCCAGGTTATACAATACACACGTTGATTCTACTCTGGGCAAATCATCACCTGTACAGCAAAAGCCGGAGCTACAGAAATTATGGAATGACATCATGGACAAACAGATGATGGAGCTGAACACTCGTTTCAAGCCCGACACATACTGCTTTATGAGAGGCGCTGCTGCCTGCTTGCCACGGTCAGACACCTTTGGTGACATGGCTCTCATCCTCTCATCCGCACACTGTGTTTGTGCAGTAGCTTCAAAGAAAGGCAAAGGCCAACAAGACAGAGAAAAAAGAAACACTCGTAGTAGTGCTCGACGCATGCCCCCGTGATATTATCCCCAACATGAACAGTCTCCTGCGGGCCCTCCTCACATTGCCTATGACGACATGAATTGTGGAGAGACTCTTTTCAGCTGGCAATCGGATTAAAACAGGCACCAGGGCAACAATGTTGACAGATAGACTGAAATCTTTGTCCCTGCTTTCATTTGAAAGGGAATTGACTGATTCACTGGAAAATCAAGACATTCTTGCTGTGTTCAGCACGAAACCCCGCCGTCTCCTGCTGTAACAAGCCCCATGTCCCGCTATCTCGGATGCTGTAGTTTATGGTTAGATATGTTGTTCATTTAATTATTTCATGTTGATACAGTTCTTCTATCATTCTGAATAAATACAACACAGTTAAATAATTTTCTATAGTTTTCCTGCTGTTTTTGTTTAGCAGCTGTGTCAGATTCAATGCTGCTGTTATTTCATGTCGATACAGTTCTTCTGTCATTCTAACTTTATAAGAAAAAGTTAAATAATGTTGGACAGTTCCCTGCCCGTCGTGCTGGGTAAATAACTGGAGAGAGAAACAGAGACCCTCCAAAGATATAATTCCGTTTCAGTCTTTTTGTGTATTGAACATTCAAAAGAGATAAATCAAGTTATAGGCTTACTGCCGTCTTTGTCTGCTTCAGCACTAAGCTGAGGACAGTGACACAAGAGCCACACAGGTAGGCTACTGAGTCGCTGTACACAGTGCCGCAGAAAAGCACTGAAACGGAGATGAAGGGGAACCCCTTTTTTTTTTTTTTGCCTTATTTTAACTGGCCCATCCAGTTTTCTGGAGGCCCACCTACAATCAAAATCCTGGCGCTGCTAGTGCTCAGTGATGAGCAGTTGAGGTAAGAACGATGGTCCTAGGTGAAGTCGAGGGAGCGAGAAGCAAGGTGAAGCTGGAGACTAGAAGGCCAGAGGCGTCCAGCCCTGTGATTGCTGAGGCAGCCCATACAAAAATGTAATATATGGCCATATATGTACTTATATTTTAAATAGCACAACATATATCTATACATATATTTGACTTATCTAAGAACACAATATATGCCTGCAACATATATGAACATTTATGTGTCCAAACATGTGAAGAAAATATTTGAGTTCATCCATATATGGTACCATATATCTGCATATATTACAGTATAGTATTGGTTTATCGCATATATGGACAACATTAAGTATAAATATGTGACATACATATTTGTTTCCCACATGTTTAAGAAATGTATGTAAACATACATGAATGTGATACTGATGCATTGAAATAAGTACATATATGCGTCTTACATATATTTAACATTTATGTGCATATACGGGAAAATATATGGCACTTACATGAAAACTGACATTTTTGCTATATTTTGAAATATATGTTTCATAGATGTCTATGTGTTTTATATATATGAATTATATATATATGAATATATACATTTCTGTATGGGAGCGCACAGGCTGCAGACGAGGGGATCTCACACAGACCAGTTTGAGGAGCGTAAGAAAGTTCCCTTCACTTCTCCTGCAAGCTCCGCTGTCTGTATGCCCGAAGTGGAAGCCTGCCCGGCGGCTTCTTCCGTGGTAAATGAGGACTCGTTGCTCGCTTATGATTTTGACTATATAGAAAGTGTGGTATAAGTAGAGGCAGCTATTTATAAAAGATCTGTTTCCTGGTCCATACAGCTAAACGTTGAATACGATGAGCTAGTGGAGCTTATGACTCGTTCTACAGCCAGACTGAGTTTCGAATGGTCCGGCTTGAAATGTGAGATGAAAAAGACAGTCGATTAGACGAGTGATATCTGCAAAGTCAAGCAGGTGTTACTGAGGCCAGCAGGGGGTGCTCACCATGTGGTCTGTGTGGATCCTAATGCCCCAGTTTAGTGATGGGGACACTATACTGAAACAAGCACCGTCCTTTGGTTAAACAGAAGTCCTGACTCTCTGTCGTCATTAAAAATCCCATGGCACATCTTGTAAAGAGTACACAGCAAAATCCCCAGTGTACATATGTACACTCTCGGTGTACATATAGGTCCA
Source organism: Siphateles boraxobius (assembly GCF_051911475.1). Lineage (NCBI taxonomy): Eukaryota > Metazoa > Chordata > Actinopteri > Cypriniformes > Leuciscidae > Siphateles > Siphateles boraxobius. The sequence goes on along the minus strand of NW_027508713.1, from coordinate 316,266 downwards.
ACTACAGGGTGTTAAAAATGAACACTGAAGCAGTGTTGAAGTTAATGACATAATTAAGTGATTAATTAAGTGATGATTGGCCATTAGTGGTGACACCTAATGTAAAGAAGAAGAATTATTGAAGGAAAGAGAAACAGCAAGAACAGAAAAAAAGAGAAACACAAGAAATACTGACTTCGAGCCATTACACATTATTGTACTTATTATTACCATGTATTTATGTCATACATCTACACACATTCTTATTTATATTGAACAGAATTTTAGATGGTAATGCTTCTGTGTTTATAAAACACATGTGTTACTGCAAGAGAAACCATGACATGGGCTGTGTTTTCTGAAAACATCATGAGCCTAATTTGATCGTACAGACCTTTTGTTGCTATCGTTCTATGATCAAGTTAGGCTTAAAATGCTTTTGGGGAACACAGCCCAGGTCATGATGGTTATGTTTAAATTAAGAAGTTACAATCCTGTAATGTCCTGATTCACTCAACCAACATTATAAACTGATTATACAAAGGTTTTATTCATTACAAAAGCTAATTCCAGCTGTGCTTTAATAATCTGAAGGTTTTAAAATCACACACAGATATCAAGAATCTACATATGAATCTCAACAATGGTGACAATCACACAAAAGCTTCATATTGCAGTGCATGATGGGAGCCACCAATCAAAATGCATCCATGGCTCCCATCATGCAGTGCAGTATGAATAAATTATACAGCTGAATTGTCCTGTAATTTTCATTGTTTTTCCTGTTTGCATGTTTTTTTTTTTTGCTATTGTTTTGTTATGACTTTAATAGCTTGTTTTGTGATGTTCAGAGTTGATCTGTGTCACTAGTTTGTTTATTGTCACCATTGTTGTGATTCATATGCTGATTCTTGATGTTTGTGTGTCTAAATACAAGAGCTCCAGTGCACAAAGATTTTTCAAAATTGTTCATATTGCTGTTGGATCTCAAACTGTAGAATCTCAGGGCTACAATCACCAATACTAAAACCCAACATCAATCATATAGTCAAAGATTTTGACTCTGACTGACATCAGTGAATCAGGTCACTACGTGATGATAATGTCATCATCACAACATATTGTTAGCAGGTTTTCTCATGCACTAACAAATGTGCTTTATAAACACAATGTTGTAGAAGCCAGAGAAAAACTAACAATAAAAAATGAAAAGGTTCAAGAGCCCAACTAAAACAAACACTGACCACCATAATGGTGACTTGAAATGAAAAATTCCATAAAACATTCCGTCTAAACTTCTGTTGATTCTCAATAACTTTTGTAGATGTATGACAGAAATAAAGTCACACTAGTAATAATAAGTGCAATAATGTGTAAAGGCTCGAAGTCAGTAGTTCTTGTGTTTCTCTTTTTTTCCGTTCTTGTTGTTTCTCTTTCCTTCAATGATTCTTCTTATTGATTCTTCGTGTCACCACTAATGGCCAATCATCACTTAATTAATCACTTAATTATCTCATTAACTTCAACACTGCTTCAGTGTTCATTTTTAACACCCTGTAGTTGGACCTATATGTACACCAGGAGTGTTCATTTAACACTGGGGATTTTGCTGTGTAGGGGTGTAACCCCGGTGTCCTGGCCAAATTCCCTCCATTGACCATTATCAATCGGCTCAATCAATTGGCTTGATCACTTTCTCTCCTCTCCAAACTAAAAGCTAGCTGGTGTGTGGTGAGCGCACTAGCGCCGTTGTACTGTGGCTGCCATCGCAACTACCATTGTAACCTCCTGCAGGCTTGGGTACAGTAGTATCCTAGAAGTTTTATACATCTGTTCCAGCCCTGTTTCTACTTGATAATAAGACACACCCAATCACAAGTGTTTAGCAGTAAATACAGGTGGAAATAGGATCTAAAACATTTTGTGTTCTCATTGAAACCAAAAGGATACTGTTTCTAGATATTGATTACAAAAAATCAACTAAATGCAGTTGATGCCACACCAACCCAACTAAATCTGACAACATGGATTATAAAATTTAGCTACAGTAATGTAAGAAGGATCAGGTAATTTAACCTATATAATGGAAAGTAGAATAATGGGCACGAATTTCCCAAGATGTTTATATTTTTTGTAGCTTTAAGTTTATCCTAAGCAGATACAGTTTGACTCTATGCCATTTAACAGATAGTTACATCATGACTTGCTACTGTTATTTACTACAATGAAATCATCTGAATTCACTCACTGAAGAGGTTGAGCTGAATTTTGGTGGTCAGGGAGATGAAAGTCAAATGTGTGTCTCTGGTTTCTGCTCCACACCAGTAAACTCCAGCATCTCTCACGCTCACATTACTGATGCTCACTGTAAAAACTCTCTCTTCATTTCTCTCAGATGAAGGACTCATTTCTGTCACTGCAGATGTGCTGATGTTTTGACAGATGTGATTATCATCATCTTTACAAAAATGAACTTTATGTTCCTCTGGGATCTGACAGGTGATGTTGACTTCTTCACCAAGATGAGCAGATTCAGTCACAAACGTTACATCTGTAAATAAAGACAAATTACATAAATATACATAAATACATAAATGCCAAATAAAGTGTGTGGGGTTCCTCACCGTCTCTGACGTCCAGCTGAAGTTCAGTGAAGCTCTCAGTATAGTGAGACACATTCACTCCACATCTGTATGTCCCTGCATCTGCAGCTTTCAGCTCTCTAAAAAACACCATCAGGACTCCTGCTCTGGTGTCGTCATATAAAGAAACATCTCCATTCTCCATCCATTCATCCTGAACTCCTGGATTCTTCCTCTCTGAACATCCATCTGAATCTTTACGGATGTATTTTGGCTTGGTTTTGTGTTGAGGATGTTCACACTTGATCATCATACGACCTCCTGATTGGCCAGTCGCTCTAGACACGCCCACTTTAACTGTAAATCGTATATTGTAATAATTTATAATACACCTTATTTACTCAACATCCATCTCACTGTAAATACATAAATGTTAGATGGCTACATTGTTTCTAATACATTATCTGAATTCACTCACTGAAGAGGTTGAGCTGAATTTTGGTGGTCAGGGAGATGAAAGTCAAATGTGTGTCTCTGGTTTCTGCTCCACACCAGTAAACTCCAGCATCTCTCACGCTCACATTACTGATGCTCACTGTAAAAACTCTCTCTTCATTTCTCTCAGATGAAGGACTCATTTCTGTCACTGTAGATGTGCGGATGTTTTGACAGATGTGATTATCATCATCTTTGCAGAAATGAACTTTATGTTCCTCTGGGATCTGACAGGTGATGTTGACTTCTTCACCAAGATGAGCAGATTCAGTCTTTGTCTTAGGATATTTAACATCTAAGCCAAGAGAAATTACATTAAACATTGTAACAGACATTTTACGTATGCCAGATAAAGTATATCTGGTTCCTCACCATCTCTGACGTCCAGCTGAAGTTCAGTGAAGCTCTCAGTATAGTGAGACACATTCACTCCACATCTGTATGTTCCTGCATCTGCAGCTTTCAGCTCTCTAAAAAACACCATCAAGACTCCTGCTCTGGTGTCGTCATATAAAGAAACATCTCCATTCTCCATCCATTCATCCTGAACTCCTGGATTCTTCCTCTCTGAACATCCATCTGATTCTTTACAGATGTATTTTGGCTTGGTTTTGTATTGAGGATGTTCACACTTGATCATCATACGACCTCCTGAGTGGCCAGTCGCTTTAGACACGCCCACTTTAGCTGTCAATCACAGCATCATACCTAATCAATTCTTCACGAACAAAGACCTCAATAAAATGTTATACCAGATTTGACTGAGCTTGTTCTACTTACTAATAACATGCAGATAAACAGTATTAATAATGGAGTAACTGTACGAGTGTCCTCTGATCCAAAGTCCACATAAATAAACTCCTCCATCATCTGGAGTTACAGCAGAAATTCTCACACTCAAGACGTTGTTATGAATGCTGACTTTTCTTTTCTTATCCCATGTAGTAGTGGAGATCACCTCATCAATAATGTTATTTTTGGTTTTGAATAAGGTTTTCCAATCATTCCTTTGATCCCAAGAATATTCACAGCTGAAAGCAGCAGTTTCTCCACTGTTTACATTCACTGTCTTTGACACTCCACAACACGAATCTGTCAACATTCAAAGTCTTTGTTTATAGGCTGGAAGAACAAAGATAAAAAATTGAAACAAGGAAAACAGTGACAAAATTTATTATTTGTTCTACTCACTCATTATATGCAAATAAACAGTATTAATAATGGAGTAACTGTACGAGTCTCTGTTGATCCAAACTCCACATAAATAAACTCCTCCATCATCTGGAGTCACAGAAGAAATGTTCACACTGAAGAGATTTGTATGTCTGTCATTAGAAATACTGAATCTTTCTTTCTTATTCCATGTGTCAGTGGCGTGTATCAACTCTTCAATAGAGTCTTTTCCTTCTTTGAATATGATCTTGGGATCATTAATATGATTCTGTGAATATTCACAGCTGAAGGTTGCAGTTTCTCCAATATTCCCCATCACTCTCTTTGACTCTTTACAACATGAATCTGTCATTCACAAAATTAAGAAATATATTTTACATATATAAAAGCTTTAAAATGATCAATAGTTGTACTACACAAAGAACTCAATCTTAAAATGACTGACCTTCTTCCACTTTCAAAGTCATATAAATGAACTGCTGGCCAACAACTCTTATCTTGTATCTTCCAGCATCTTGTTGAATTAAATCTCTGATGTAAATCATGAGGTTTCCATCATTGTTACAAAACAGTGTGAATCGTCCTTCATTAATCCATCTATCATGTTTCTTATAATTTATTATTGGTCTCCACTGTAATTTGGCCATATATTTAGCGGAGTCACTGAACCAGAGTTTCCCAGAATCAACAAGAAGACTTCCTCCAGAATATCCAGTGACACTGACGCATCTCACTGCACCTGTCAATCAGATTGATACTGTGATCAGAAACCTCATGAACAGAAAACAGCATCATTACTGCAGTGATGAAAGAGAAAAGCTCTGACCTGAGATCAGGGAGAAAGTGAAGAAGATGAGGAGGATCTTCATTGTGAGTTGAGTTCAGTCTTCTTTATGCTGAATGTTCTCTGTGTGAATCTCTCTGTCTCTACATCTGTCTGCTTTAGTTCCTTCCTCTTTCTTCAGCTCTTTATCAGTAATGATCAGCTTTACTGGCTCCTCCCACCATCAGCACTGACTGAATATTACATTAATCACACTGAAAGAGCGCCACCTAGTGGATATGAGGAGCATGTAAGACAGTTCTGGACTGGACGGTGTGCAGGTAAAACAGATTTGAGTATCAAGAGTGTTCAAATATAAACATGACATTGCTTTTCATGACAGAAAAACATGATTCACACTAGAGCAGAAGTTGTTTCGGATCACTGTTATTTTAAGCACTACACAATAAATTCAGTTCATATGTGTTGTGATCCAGCCATTTTCTGAAGCCATAAATAGCTTTGTGTGAGAAGCTGGTTTAATTTTAAGTAATTTTTTCATCCCTTTTATTCCACCAGTTGACACAGGTGCATTGATTGGGAAACTGGGGGGAACTGCAACCCCTTTGACTTCAGAATCCAATCCAGAATCCAACCGTAGTGAAACAGTAGTAATACGTTTTTTATAAGCACTTCTGTTTATTTCAATTCTGTTCACACAATACCAATACCACAATATCCAACCTCTATTTATGGTCATGATACTTCAAGATTATCTGTGCATTATACCATTGGATGCGTCCATCTCAAATTACTGACCAGTTTTACTGGAACGCAGTACATTTTTTTGTGATGTCATTCCCAGCTACGACACTAGGTGTGTTTGACTTCGGCTGGATGAAGCGATCGGTGAGAGTTGGCGAGGACAGTCGGGAGGAGTTGAAATCAGAGAAGTGAAGTCGGACACTTTCCGCTTCCCGTAGTGACGCTCACAAATGTTGATTCTCACAAATGTTGATTTATATCTTACTAAGGTGTAATTTTATACTCATGTAAGGCCGTCTAACTCGATCCAATGGCGGTATTTGAATTAGTGGTGAAGGTCTTTGCGTGTTACTGTCTTTTCTCGCGGGAAAGTATTTTTGGTTAAATGCAATACATTTTCTCATATGTATTTTCTCGTTATTTCATCTGACTCCATAAATGAAAAGGCTTTAATGATATATGTGCATCATTAAATGTGAGTGAATGTTTTACTATTCTTTTAAACTCTTGAATGAAAATAATGTCAAAGTCAATTAGAATAATCAAATATCACAATTTAATATGTCAGGTAAATGTATCATTACAATTCCATGATCAATTCAAAGAAAATCAATGCAAAACATCAAAGGCTCTAGAACAAAGAGGAAAGAGTTTACCCGACAAGAAATGCGTGAGGCTGAGAGACTCGCAACTCTCAGCCTCACGGGCCGATCTCAGATATAGAAAAGGCCCTGAGCTCTCGCTGCGTTTCATTATATATTCAGACCCCATTTCAAATCTAAACATCATTCACAGTTGAATTTTACCTGTAAGTCACCATTTGCTAGCAGTGGAAAATTAGCATTCAGTCAAATGGTCGAAGGTGTTAACTCAAAGGCACACTCTCCAGTATTGGAGGGTGTGGAAGATATTTCTAAACTTCTTTTAGAACTTTATTACCTTTTGGTTTACTTCTTTGGGAATGAGACATTTGTACCAGTCGTACCGAGACATTTCAAATAATATCAAATATGTATAAAACTAGATGATAATCATTCACATTAAACCATTTAGATTCTTGTGTAAGTTTGGGAGATCTCTGCCAGGATGAAGAATGGGGGAGAGAAATGTAGATTAGGATGAGGGAGGTGAGACCTTCGTCTCAATAGTGCATGAGGGGGAGTTCAAATGTTAATTTCCTTTGTTTTCTCAGAGAGTGGCCCTCTCTTAAAGTCCTTCAAGTTTTTCCAGTCTTACACTCATGGACCATGCTGAACATATTAAACAGTTTGTGAACCCTGTTTTGTTTTCAGTAGGGATGTTCAATTCCGGATTTTTTGGAATCGATTCCGATTGCTGTTTCTGGAATCGAAAGAATCGATTCCTCACTGTTATTTTCGATTCTTTTTTTTTTTAAATACCAACACCGTGTCTAACATTCTCGTGTCTCACGCTCGTTTCACACATAGGCTACTCCGTTTGCAGTGCGTATGCGGTGCGTATTTTTTTACGTACCCATGTTAACAGGTTAGAGCTTTCACACTGCACTCGGGTGCGGTCCGGCGATCCGTTCCATGTGCGGTGCGTATACAGCAGTGCAGAGATCGTTTCCGCACCGAGTCTATTTTTGCTGTGCTGCACCGAACTGAATTAAAGTGGCAGCGCATTTTTCACATTAAAATAGACATAGATTGACAAGAAACTGTAATAATTTCATGATATACGCATAATTACAGTTAATGTGTTCTACAGTTACTAAATTACAGGGTCAAGAAAAAAAAAAGTATGATTATAGTCTCAAAAGTTGTAAAATGCCATCATATATGATTTTTTTCCCCTCAAAAAATACATGATATATATTTTGGGGAGGGGATCGGGGGAAACTACATGTAAAACAAAGAATCACAATGATTCAAATTAATTAATTCATACTGTTTTAAACAACGTCAAAGTTAACGTTTGGATTTAAAATCAAAATTACTTAGCCATTTTTGATTTTGTGGCACACAGAAACTGTGGATCAGTAGCGCACTGCAAACACAGCATATGTGAAATCACTATAGAACGTGCTGCTCCTGTACCGTATACGCACCGCAACACGCACCGAAACACGCACTGCATACGCACTGCACACGGAGTATGTGTGAAACGGGCGTTACCGTGCCACACAGCGAGAAACTCTCTACACGGTGCGTGACAAAGCGACCGTTGCAAATCCATTTGTCCTTCCTATTAGATGTATTGCGAGTGCTGCTTGGTCATAAATAGAACAAGGCATTTACTCCGGGGGTTTGTCACGTCGTGCTTCCTGCGTCAGGTGTAGACAGTAGACGCAGGCGTGATTTTTTTTCCCAAACCACTTCAGCGGAAATCCCGCCCTGCAGCCGATTATATTGGTTTAGGTTACAGTGACGGGTAGGTTTAGGGATCAGTGTTTGGTGTAGGCAATCAGTACAGTGATTGACATGACCAATGAAAACTTTTAAATCGGCTGCAGGGCGGGATTTCCACTGAAGTGGTTTGGGAAAAAAAATCACGCTAGACGCAGTGTAACGCCGCCTTCACACTGGGAGTTGAAATCAGCTCCGATACGGCTCCGAAACGACCGGAAGTCATTAATTTCCTATGGAGATTCGCAGACCGCATGCGAATGGGTCCGAAACGGGTCCGACCGAGTGCGGTGCGAAGAAAATCGTGTCCGTTGGTCATCCGGATGCGTTCAAAAAATTGAACTCTTGCGAAAATCTACGGACGGTTCCTATCCGACAATTCCAGCGGAAGTTAGCGTTGCTATGATACTGATAAACAAACCTGAATTCTTATCGTTATAAAATCATTATTTATTTTATTAAAAGTTAAGTTGTCATGTCATTTTTTTTATTTTCATGATTTGCTAACGTTATTAGGGCAGTTAATACAATTAAATTGAAGTCAGACATCGAACTAAATGTGATATAGTGGTATAAATTATACCACTATATCACATGTTTTAGCCGACCTGACATGTCAACGTCCTGAGCAACTTTCCTCACGCAGCAGCCTTCCTATTAATATCTCTATAACCCTCATCAGAGAGATCATACAGAACTGACAAAATCAACCATTCTAATCTCTCCGCCATCTTTGTTCTACCCGCTTCCGACGCTTTTCACTGTGTAGTACGACGTCCGTTGGGTGCGTATTGCGTATTACGGAGCTGATTTCAACTGCCAGTGTGAAGGCGGCGTAAAGACAAGGAATATGTTCATATACAAATATGCGGTAGATTCTATTTACATACATACCTACCTACACACACACACACACACACACACATATACATACACTTGTATGTGGATAGATAGATTTTTATTTATTTGTGATACATATATTTCATCCAGTACAAACTACAGTTAAAATTCCTGTTCAATTATAAAAGCATTTTGTTCAGGAACAGACTCATGCACACTACACATTTTATCATTGGGGATGTTGTTTTATTATATGCAAATTTTTTATTGCAAATTTGCCATTTAACTTAATTTTTTGTCAAATCTAACGTAAAGTTGTGCCAGAGTACTGATGTTGACCTTGGAGGCATTCTTCTTCGCGTGAGTGTGATTAATTGTTGTTGTCAATTGATTTAATACATCTTCTTCTTGTCCTAAACTACGAGTAAGTTCAAACCCCCGCCCAGCAACCGATTCTAAAGATTTCATTGGGTCAGTCATTGCGCTGATTGCCTACACAATGCTGAAATAATCATCCTACCCTAAACCATACTTTGTGTCACGACTGGATCCATTTATTTAGTCTGAACTTAATTTCTTTACAGTTGACGTGATTGTGTTGACAAATAAATCGGCTACAGGCCGCCGTTTGTGTTAAAAGAAACAACCTTAATGGAATCGATTCCCACCTTTGGAATCGGCTTTCAATTCCCAACGCCTCGGAATCGATTCTTTTTGGAATCGATTCCCAGCCCTAGTTTTCAGACAGTTTAATGTAACTTTCAAAAAAGTCCAGGACAAACGTTACTGTCACTCGTCAACAGCAGCTGTCACAGTTGCTAGGCAACAAGAACAGTGCTCAGTAAACTAGACCATCCCATTTAACAATGCTCTGTCTGAGTCCCTCGAAGGATTCAGCCATTGAATTGGGACACAGAATAATTACACTCGAATAATTCTCACGGTACTTTGATGGCGTACGTCAGAATAACAAGGAATCAGTGCCGTCTCAAGTCGGACACACTTTCTAACTGTCATGCACTGCTTCAAGACAGACGCTGATGAGTCCGACTTGAAAAAACTATTTAATCTAAACCAAAAGAACAAGAAGATGAAACTGGCTAAATGCGTTCTTGTCTCATTACATCTCCACTTTAGTTGTCCTGTAACTGGACAGTGGAAAGTTGTGTCCAGAAATAAGTAACTGAATGGGCATTAATGAAATACACTTTCTGTGATTCTAAGGCTTAAAATCCACATTAGATGATTAACAGGAAACAATTGCAATTTAGCATTTATTTCATAAATATAAATGGGATATGATTTTATAGCTCAAGTTTAAGCACATACATAATAATAATTAAAAACAGAACATGAGTGAACTCAAAGGAAAAACAACAATCAAGTACTAAAACAGCCTTTCTCACAATATATTTATGACTGAAATCCTGGGATGTACAAATCCAAAGCTGGTCAAAGAGCATCAGGAGATTCAGAAAGATGAGAACATTAACAGCTCTGGATTCTCAAGTTACATGTTCCTCATCATGGCTTTGGTTGAACTGCTACTAAAAAAGTATTTATTAACTATGCGTGTCAAAAGCTGCTGTGTATCTGCATCTGGAGTGGAAACTTTACAGTATATTCTGAAGTGTCACTCGGGGGTTTTATTTCCTGTCTTCATCGCGACCTCAGTAAACTGAGCCTGACTAACTATTTTAAACATGTGAAATAAGCAACATGAGCACCACTGGAAACTTTAAAGTGTCTCATGGTTCAACAGACAGCAGGACGTTTCTACATTAATAATAACAAGTGATGATCTGTGATCTCCATTATAAAGCAACTAGTTGAGTCTTGTGTGGTAAATGACCGTGGTGTAATCAGAGTAAAGTTTGTTCTTACTGACAGTGACTGAAGCTTCACTGAGAGACTCTTCATGATTCTGGAAACTGACTGACGTGTAAAGGAGCCCATCAGAGAGGATTGTGGGTAATTGTACAGTAGACCGATCTGAAGTGTGAGTGTGAGCGTCACCTCTTCTCGTATGACTTAATTTACACACAGTCAGAGTAAATCCACCAATCAGCAGCAGACTCACACACAAACAAATACTGATGATCGTTGAGACATCTGAAAATAAAACACAAACACATAAAGAGAAATCAAGAGCTAAACATTAATGAAATAATAGCTACACAGATATTCAAACTGATGACACTCAGGTCCAATTTACATTAACATGAATATATCAGACGAGCTCATGATGTGATGTCTAATCTGTAAACATAAAGCTGCTCTGTTTCTGGTTTTGTTGCTATTTAATCATTTACTTTGTTTTTATCTGTTTTATATTGAGAATTGACCATGAAATCCAACTCAGTGTGCTTTTATATCCAACACAAATATATATTTTAACACTTAAAGGTTATATTGAGTATAGAGCAATTGTGAGCCGAAACAAATAAATATATAAGCATTAATATACACTCAATATATAACATTTTCTTAATTATATTAATAATGTAATTTAAAATTAATTATATAATTATATACATATAAAATAATATGTATTAAATAAAAGATTTAAAAAAGATTTTAGCAACATCACCAAGGGAGTTTTAATGCTTTTAATGAATTAAAATTGAATGAATTAAAGCTTCATTAATTCTATTTTTACTTATTATTCATTAAGGTTGAAATACTCTGCAGTAGAACGAGTGTATTTCAGTCTCTCATCTGCAGATCTGCACACGTTCTGCTTCATCTCTGTTTCTGTCTCTGTTGAGTCTCATTGGTCTTATTGTGGGTTTCCTGAATAAAGGACGTTAATTCTGCACATCCAAATTAAACTGAGACTGTAACGTTTTGTCAGGCAGGAAGATGACGAGAGGCTAAACGGATCTAATATGCAAAACTTTTAACTTTTATATATAAATCTAAACAAAAATACAAAGAGCAAACAAAAATACTGTAACAATGTGCACTACACACAAACAATGACAAACAAAATTGAACACATACACATATATCTGTGATAATCAGATATAAACTAGGAGCAGGTGAAATGAAATAGTAACCATGACAACATAATGAAAACATGACAAACAACGAAACTAAGGCCCTGTTTACACTAGTGCATTTTCATTTTAAAATGGTATCTAGACTACCAGAGGTGTATAGTCAAGGGGTCAGAAAGTAAAAGTCCTGCCATATGTTTATTCTACCCATGAACTCAGCCTGCTGATTTCACTAATTAGTTCTATTTCCTCCATGAAAAACTGTGCTAATTAGCAAATCCAGGTGATTGGAACAAAATACTGAGGAGGACATTTACTTTCTGAACCTGTACTTTACACCTCTGTACACTACCCTTGTGTTTCAGTGTAAACGGACCTAAATGGAGACTTTTGAAAACGAAGGCATGGCTGCCCACATTCGCTTCCTGATAGCGTCTTCTAGATCATTGCGTATCCTTCCCTGATTCGTCAAGCCAGTCACATGACCGTTACGCTACCAGAACATGACAATATGAGAGCCGTCTCTCTCAATGGCTCTGTAACAGACCAGCATCGACGACCGTGTAAACGATAACATGGAGACGGAACTGCAAGCTTTGCTGACTTTGTGGTCCTTTCTAGCAGCCAACGTGCAGTTAAACTCTGCATTTTATAACACTGCAGATGCCTACATGTGCAAGAGACAAGCTATTATTAGAGCAACCGCAGCGGTTTACACTACACGCATGCCCAGTGTGCATGAAAGGTCATGTGACATTTGTTTTCGCTTGTGTAGTGTGGATTAAGATATTTTTTTAAAGTTGAAATGTCAGTATGGGCAAGGATCATTTTCATAATTTTAAGCATATGGTTGTCATTGTGTTAACGTACCCTAAGAGTCCATGAAAAAGCCTTGGTTACGTATGGTAACCCTCGTTCCCCTAGGAGGGACGAATACATACGTCATGACTGACGAATGGGGGATCTCGCTTGAGAAACCAATCCACTTCGAGTGTAAACCAAACGAGCCAATGCACATTGGTGTGCAATAATTGCATCGCATCTTTGTTTTTCCGCTGAGGAGCCGGATTGTGACTCCGGGCCATACAGCCGAAGCAGAGCAACTGTGGCAAGGGGACGTACATCTCCGTTTCCTCCTCAGGGAACGAGGGTTATCATATGTAACTGAGACGTTCCCCTTCGTAAGTCACTACTGCGTAGGTCATGACTGATGGACTGACTCATGCCTTTGGAGAAGGGGACCCTGCGGAAGCCACATCCTACCCTGGAGGGAGGTACTGTGGTGGTTACACATATGGACTAGCCGAGCAGGGTAGTGCAACATATGGCAGTCTCTGTGGTGGTTCCAGCCTAGTTCAAGGGGGGAAAGAACACCAGCAAGGACCACTACATATGGACACCCAGCCTAGCACAGGTTCCACAATGCATACGAGTGTAGGCCTGGCGTCAGACACTCCACAACGTCTGACTGCCGCAGGGGTGACGGAGGAACTCAACAGGGTTAGCCATTTCTGGGGAACACTACTGGAGCAAATAGACACACGTATCCGGCCCAGCAGGGTGGGAGTGGCGTTGCAAGCCGACACTAAGAATGGGTCCTTCATGCTACTGGCCACTGGTGGTGGGGCGATTCAGAAGGCGAGGAGGATTCAGTGTAATTGCTCCCATCAGGAACCTGACAAACAGGTCATGCTTCCCCAATAACCTTCATAATAATAACCTTCTTAATTACCTTCAACGGTATTGTGATGTGTGGTAATAGCGGCAACATACACTTTGAGGTTGAAGGGGGAGACAGCCTTTGCTCCATCTTGAAGGAAAGAAAGCATGACTCTGATCGTGATTGGACACCATCCAACGAACAGGTTCCACTTCAGTGCATAGAGGGGCCTCATTGAGGGGCTTAAACCACAGTCAGTCACTATGCGCAGCTCAACCTCAACCTCAAGCCAGAACTATCCTTGTGCATTGAGTGTTTTGGCCTTCCACAGACTTGCAGTGTGGCCATCACATTCAGGGAAGAGGTGGTCTGCAATTAGCACAGTCACCTCACCACCATAGGCAGTGAGAGAGGAAAAACTTTTTCTGCAGATTTTGGCATGTTTGGCTTGCCATATTGGCGCCATTATGCTTCCATACTGCAGGCACGGGGGCGGGGCAAGGCGTTACGTGTCGCACAGCGCCCCCAGTATAGGCCGGGAAAGTGTGGCTATCAAGTCTGAATCTGATTCAGCATGAGTACACACACCATTATAGTGGGAACTCAGGATCATCTTTATATCCAGAGTGTAAAAGCCCTCTCTCCGATGTAGCGATCGACACCTGATCCTCGATGCACCGAATGAAATGCTTGGTCCCTCATGAAAAGGACCAGAAATCCCACCCGGAAGCTGCCAGGCTTGCGAGACAGTGAACGTGGCCATCAAACTCGACGGCACACGGCACGCTGAGCACTCAAGCCCTAATAAGAAAGGCAAGACGAACAACATGCCAATGTGGTCATGCTCTCATGAAAGAGCATAAACCACCCACGAACGCAGTCTTGGCATATCATTATAAGCTCGCACCACGATGCACAGCAGCTGGTGCAATTATCGCATGCATTGTGCATTCGCTCGTTTAGTTTACACTCTAAGTGGATTGATCGCTCAAGCGAGATCCCCCATTCATCAGTCATTACGTACGCAGTAGTAACTGACAAAGGGGAACTAAATTGAAACCAAAACTGAACGTGACAGACTCCGAACCTTCAGCTCATTTCTGTGGTTTTGATCTGGAATAAACAGTCTGTTCATCAACACAATAAAACACCTCCAGTCTCTTTATACCAGGTGTCCAGTATTTCTTCTGTCCTGTTTAGCTTGTCTGACGGGGTTTGTCAAATGTAATGTCAAACCTGCACGGTGCAAGATAAAATATACTCGGTTCAATATATTGTGCTTTTTTAAATTAATTTGGTGCTATTAAATGCAGCAGAGTGAATGACACTTGGGTCTGCTTTGTGTCACATGAAGGTGATTTTTTGCTGCTTGCAAATGGACTCTTTTGAGGAGAAAGCTGACTGCGAGCCAATGATTTCCCACAGGCTTCTTTACATTATAACTGTTTTGAAAAGATGATCTCTGTAAAGCCATGAATCATGCTAATTAACTGAGATTGCCCCCCAGAAGTCTCTATGGTTCTTACATGATCTCTGATCAGTTTTATACATTTATAAACGTTTTAATTAGACATTTGCAATGTGTTTGTAAAAGGGGGTTTTATGCCTGTTTGGCATGAGTTTTTGTTGCATTTACACTGTTTTGACCAGCAGGAGTCACCAGCATGTGGCTTTTCGAACGCTTCGAAACAGTGAATCCTTTGTCGAAGCAATTGGTTCAATTGATTCAAAAATCAATTAAATACCCTTCAGGTAGTCTCGGGTTTGGTACCCCGGGTCCACATGACAGCATACACATTACCAATTTTTTATGCAACCCATGCCCCTATCAAACTAAACTGCGCTGTGAAAGAACCCAAAAAATGTATAATAATCCTGGAGATCTTGATTAGTTGGTTCAGGTGTGTTTAATTAGGATTGAAGCTAAACTCTGCAGGACAGTGACCCTCTAGGAGTCAATCACAAATAACATTAAATCAAAATCTGCCACATACACAGACTGTAGATACTTTAGAACCAGATATGACTGTTTGTCTCACTTACCTATAATATGCAGATGAACAGTATTAATAATGGAGTAACTGTATGAGTGTCTGTGGATCCAAACTCCACATAAATAAACTCCTCCATCATCTGGAGTCACAGCAGAAATTCTCACATTGAAGAGATTTTTATGTCTGTCATCAGAAACACTGAATCTTTCGGTCTTCTTCGAGGTGCTGTAAATCGTCTCAATTGAGTCTGTTCCTTCTTTGAATATGAACTTGGGATCATTAATATGATTCTGTGAATATTCACAGCTGAAGGTTGCAGTTTCTCCAATATTCACCATCACCCTCTTTGACACTTTACAACATGAATCTGTCATTCAAAAAAATTTTTTTTTTATAAATGTAAAATCTTTGAAATAGTTTTACCACACAAAGACTTCTTAAAATGACTGACCTTCTTCCACATTCAAAGTCATATATATTCGCCACTTGTGAAGGACTTCAATTGCGTATCTTCCAGCATCATGTTTGTTCAGTTCTTTGATGTGGATCATGAGTTTCCCCTCATTGTTACAAAACAGTGTGAATCGTCCTTCATTAATTAAATTATCATGTTTCATATCATTTATTATTGTTCTCCATTCAGGTAATTTGGCCATATATTTAGCGGAGTTACTGAACCAGAGTTTCCCAGAATCAACAAGAAGACTTCCTCCAGAATATCCAGTGACACTGACGCATCTCACTGCACCTGTCAATCAGATTGATACTGTGATCAGAAACCTCATGAACAGAAAACAGCATCATTACTGCAGTGATGAAAGAGAAAAGCTCTGACCTGAGATCAGGGAGAAAGTGAAGAAGATGAGGAGGATCTTCATTGTGAGTTGAGTTCAGTCTTCTTTATGCTGAATGTTCTCTGTGTGAATCTCTCTGTCTCTACATCTGTCTGCTTTAGTTCCTTCCTCTTTCTTCAGCTCTTTATCAGTAATGATCAGCTTTACTGGCTCCTCCCACCATCAGCACTGACTGAATATTACATTAATCACACTGAAAGAGCGCCACCTAGTGGAGGTTAAGGTGTCTGACACTGAGAGCTCATACAGCAGGGGTCGGCAAGTAATTTTGGCATCGGACCAAAACATTGTTTTGCCACTAGGTGGCTGGCCAGAACATAGTCAAAGGATTGACTAAGTGAAAAATGCAACTAGAATTGCCTGTGTCAGACTGTTACAGTGTATTTTGTAGCTGATAGTGAGCTGTTTCTCTGTGTTAAATCCTGTATTGGGACAGTCATTAACAAAAAGCCACATTTGTGTGGCGATGTCTGGGTTTTACACTGGATATATTAATAAAGCAGTAGTGACATTCAACCTGGCAAGTATCTTCATTCACCAACTTGCAACCCAGACCGCCTCGCTAAAACATATATATGTGGGGGATGCGGAATGGATAAAAATAACTCAAAAAATAAAAGAGGACTTGTGTAAGCCCATTAATGGCATGTTTGAGTCATGCTCTTAACAAAATATGTTTTATTTCCTCTTTCCATATTGTGAATAATAAATGTGTATCATTTTAATTTGCTTGTTACAGAATGGAGCCTAACTTATTGTAATAGTTATTTGACGTAGCCTACTTTTACACTCAGAATTATTCCTTGGCATTCTCACTTACTAAACTGCATTTTTTTATTGTTTGCATGCTGGAGGTATGCTAGTACGTCGTGTGCTGAGTGATGTTAACATTTAAGCTAGCTGGTGAGTGAAAATGGCACCATCAAAGAGTCTAAAGAGGAAAGTTGACAGCAAAAATGGGGCATACAAAAAGAATGGAGAGACAACTATGCATTCATTTAACCTATGAATGATCAAGCATCCATGATCAAGATTTTATTGTTTGTTTGTTGATTGTCTTATCAATCTTTTTGATAAAAAGGAAGCTGAATTCACGTGTTGATGCAGAGGCCACTTTTGGCCCGTGGACCACCTGCTGCCGACCACTGTCATACAGGTTTCAACTTCTCTTCATAAGGACAAATTACACTGCAGATAATTCATAAGCATTATTAAAATCTTCCTCAAGAGGGCGACATACAGTATAATTTTCATGTAAGTTCACTCCCTAGAGAGCCTGTATTAAAAAAAAAAAAAACCTTTGAAATGCAAACAATAAAATACATGCATCTGATACTTTGGGTTCTTAACATTTTTATCAATTGTGAAAAACATGAACAGCTTTTTTTTCATAGGAGCAAAAAGACCAGATCTGGATTTTGACTATAATAACATCAACGTTTGATGTGTATTCAGCACCTCGGACAGCATCTGTCAGAGAAACATCAGCATCACTGATGACAGGTGAACTCTTTATTTTTGAACATACAGGAGGCGAATAAATCTGTGCCATTTACATTTCATTATTTCAGAACACAAAGAAAATTATGTTCTGTGTCAACTACCATACACCACAACTACATAAAACTAATTTTAATGAAACCAAGAAATGTAATGTTTAGTCTTTGAAATTATAATGTAAATAGGACATTAACTTATATCTGCCACTGGATGGAGCCAGGGAGTTTAATAAGAAAGCTGTTTGTGTGTTTACTGAATGTGTTATAAGTCTATAATAATGCAATAGTGAACAGGACATCACAAACATTAGAGAGGTTGTCCAGAGGTTTTCACAGCATCTTTTCATAGTCTTTAAAAAGTTCAATGCCTTTATTGTCTCTTTAAATCACACTATCCCTCAAATATTTTTTTATTTTCTTCTGTTTTATATTCTGAAAGGCTGAATAGCAAAATCCCCAGTTAAATCAACACTGCTCAGAGTACATATGGTCCCACTCTGGAGTGTTAAAGGGATAGTTCACCCAAAAAGGAAAATTCTGTCAGTATTTACTCACCCTCATGTTGTTCCAACCCCGTAAGACCTTCGTTCATCTTCGGAACACGAATTAAGATATTTTTGATGAAATCTGAGAGCTGGATCACTCCTCCATAGGCTTCTTCAGGGATTGAACTTGCCGGCCTCGAAAAGTTATTAAAGACATTGTCAAAAAAATTATACAAATTTATTATACAATAAAATAGTCCAAGTGACTACAGTGGCTCAATCTTAAGTTTATCAAGCAACGAGAATACTTTTTGTGCGCAAAAACAAACAAAAATAACAACTTTATTTCAACTATTCATTTCCTTCTCTATGGGCCTCTAGTCACTTAACTTAGAGCTCCGTAGAGCTACGTCACACGTAGGCTCACTATTGGCCGACGGTGGTCATGTGTGTGACGCGTGTGACGTACAACAACAGAAGCGTACGCTGTAAAATTAGGGAACTACACTAGTGAACTGACTCGAGGCCCACAGAGAAGGAAATGAATAGTTTAAATAAAGTCGTTATTTTAGTTTATTTTTTTTTTTTCACTTGGACTATTTTAACGATGTCTTTATTAACTTTTCGGGGCCTGCAAGTTCAATCCCTGAAGAAGCCTATGGAGGAGTGATCCAGCTCTCAGATTTAATCAAAAATATCTTATTTTGTGTTCTGAAGATGAACGAAGGTCTTACGGGGTTGGAACAACATGAGGGTGAGTAAATACTGACAGAATTTTCATTTTTGGGTGAACTATCCCTTTAAAGTAACTCTAAACAGTGTTAAAGTTAATGAGATTATTAAGTGTTTAATTAAGTGATGATCACCTGCTGTTAACAAGCAGAATCAATGAAGGAAAGAGAAACACAATAACAACAACTAACTTCAGCCACAGTTTTAGAATAAATCAACTGAAGATAATAAAATACATGAAATCTCTTAAGATCTCAGCAGAGGAGGATTTAATAACTCCACAAACAGCATTACCAGCTCCACTTATTACTAACCAGATTGACTTTATTTATGTCAGACATCTACAGAAGCCCTTTTTGAGAATTAACAGAGTTTCGGATTATTTTTTTTTTTTTTTTGTGAGTTTGTGGTCTTTGTAATAATGTTTACCAAAAAAAATAATTTGAGGCAAAGACAGCCAGGAACAAAAACAATCAGGTAATATATATTTCAGCTTCACAAAGTAGAATAATTCACTAATCTTATCCCAGACCAAAATTGGTTAATTGTTTAGTAAATCATTCTAACGTATGATGATAAATACTGTATCATCTTTGTTTCTGGCTTCCTTTGTAACAATTACGTATTTTTGTAAACATTGTTATAAAAGCCACCAACTCATATAAAAAGTCAAACTGCCCAGCTAAAATAAACACTGATCACCATAATGGCAACCAAACATTTTCAATAACAAATCAATGTCTAAACCTCTGTTAAAGTCCCCCTTAAAGTTAAAGTACCCCATCTATATGTTGTGTTTTTAATTTGATTTAAGACAATGTGTAAATTTATAAGTCAACACCATTGCTGAGTATTTTCTCCTTAAAACTGCAGTGAACCCAAGACAGTTTAAAAAAAGCGGTTTCAAATCGTTGGTATTGATGACATCACAAACTACCTTGTAACGAATTAGGTGAACCAGTGATCTAGAGGTCTACACGCGTCATGTTTCTATGTTTCTAGTCAAGTCAACTCACATTTATTTATTTAGTGCTTTTTACAATACAGATTGTTTCAAAGCAGCTTTACAGAGACAACAGGAAAATGCAACAAAGTTTGTTTAGATGAAAATAGCGTCACAGTCCAGCTTAAGTAAGTTCAGTGATGTTTCTTTTTGTTTTAAAAAAAGTTATTAATTTAGTTTATATATATATATATATATATATATATATATAAAGTGTTCCTGGTTCCAGCTGACCTAATTTATACAGCCTAATAAGAATTTTCTGATTTAATAATCACAATTTATTTGAATAATAGGAATGTATACTATTCTATGTTATTGCCAGGTTAAAGAGATGTGTTTTTAGTCTAGAATTAAACTGACAGCGTGTGTCTGCTTCCCGGACAATGTTAGGAAGACTATTTCAAAATGTTTGTGCTAAATAGGAAAAGGATCTACCGCCAGCAGTCAATTTTGATATTCTTGGAGGTATTATCGACTGGACAGAATTTTGAGATCGCAATAGACGTGAAGGACTATAATGCGTTGAGAGCACACTCAATTCAGTGGAGCTAAACCATTTAGTGCTTAATAAGTAATCAGCAATATTTTCAAATGTATACAATGTTTAATAGGGAGTCAATGCAGTGTTGACAGAACCGGGCTAATATAGTCATACTTACTGGTTCTAGTAAGATCTCTAGCAGCTGCATTTTGGACCAACTGTAGTTTGTTTATTATGCGTGCAGGGCAACCACCCATAAGAGCATTACAATAATCTAGCCTTGAGGTCATGAACGCATGAACTAACTGCTCCGCATTTTTTATTGAAAGCATATGTTGTAATTTAGACATATTTTTAAGATGGAAGAATGCGGTTTTACAGATGCTAGAAGCGTGACTTTCAAATGTAATATTAGTATCAAAGAGCACACCCAGGTTCCTAACCGACGACGAGGACTTGACAGAGCAGCCATCAATTGTTAGACAGTATTCTAGGTTAGTACGTGCAGGGGTTTTTGGTCCAATCATTAGAAACTCATTCCGTTCAGTTCTTGAAATGGAAAGTTTCGTCGGGGCGCTAAGAGATATAGTGCTGAGTATCATTGGCATAATAGTGAAAACTAATCCGATGCTTTCTAATGATATCTACCAAGGATAGCATGTACAGAGTGAACAGCAATGGTCCTAGTACTGAGCCTTGTGGTACTCCATACTGAACTTGTGATCGATAAGACATCTCTTCATTTACTGCTGCAAACTGGCTACAAACTGTCAGATAAGGATGATTTAAACTCTTTAAAGTCTATTTAAAAGAATTTTGTGGTCAATGTTATCAAATTCAGCACTAAGATCGAGTAACACTAATAGAGAGATACAACCATGATCGGATGATAAAAGCAAATAATTTGTGAGAGCACATGAGACCTGTCTCAGTACTATGATACGGTCACGGTTCATGCATTCGCTGTCTCTGTTCTCGTCTTGTGTGTGCGTGTTAGGTGTGGGCGGTGTCGCTGATCACTGCTGCTGATTCCCACTATCCGCGTCTAATCAGCGCGCCAGCTGCAGCTGATCAGCGATCACTATTTAATATCTCTGTTTTCACCCTGTCTTTGTCAGAGAGTTGTGGATGTTCCCGTGTGTTCCTGCCTGTCTCTCGCTGTGTTCCTGCCGGTCTTCAGTTCCTGTGTATTTGTTGTTTGTCCAGCACTCCTCCCCGCTACCCAGTTCCTGGTTCCCGATTTCTGTCTTCATCGCCGTTTTCCCGGATTACTCTTCATCATCTCATATCTTCAGTCTTCACCATTGGACGGTCTGTCCCAGCGTCCCTGTGTTGCCAAGTGCTCATCATCTCTGGACATTATCTCCATCTCACTCCCTCTCACCACCCTGATCACAATAAATATTTTTTACTTGCAATTGAACCATTGTTGTTATTTCACCACAGTACTGTCTAAATCCTGACTGGAAATCCTCACAGATATTTCTTTCTAAAAAGGAACATAGTTGTGAGGATACTGCCTTTTCTAGTGTCTTTGACAGAAAAGGTAGATTCGAGATCAGCCTGTAATTGACTAATTCTCTAGGATCAAGATGCGTCTTTTTAACAAGCGGTTTAATGAAAGCAATCTTAAAAGTTTTTGGTATGCATCCTAATGACAAAGATGAATTAATGATATTGAGAAGAGGATCTATGACCCCTGGAAGCATTAGGGGGGCAGCCAGACTGCGCCCACCCCTCAAACCCAGGACCACCTCGAGGAGCGTACCAGAGACCAGGCAGACAAGAAGAATTTCTAAAAGTAACAATCTTTATTGAATAAAAGCGAGAATTAAAAGTCTTAACGCGGGCTTCGTCTCTCTTTCCAGGGAGGAGGAGGCCGAGGGGTTCACTGCAAGGGCCCGGGTTACTGCCCGCCACAGAGGAGGAAGGAGTCAAACGCCCGTCCGACGTGCAGGTAAGTACCGTGGTAAGTAGACTCTTTTCGGCGTAATACAGGCGGGCAGCGACCCGCGCAAACCAGGGCCGGGGCCACGGGCCAGGAGGGGACTCTCTCCACAGGACAGGTGGGTAGCAGGTTTTTCCCAAGCGTCAACTATTCGGTTGATGTCCGGCACAGGGGGCGATGGAGTCCAGGAGGGGGACTCGCTGCCGGCCAGGAAGGTAGTCGGGTAGGCAGATCCTCTCCGTGTAGGGTGCTCTCCTCCGTGGCGTCACTGAGCAGCAGGTGTGAGGTCCTCCGGATGCCTTTCCGCCCTTGACGGCTCCACCCAGAGACAAGGGTCCCCTCTAACCCAAGATAGAGACAAGTTTATAGGTTCAATTCTATTTCGGTGAAGTAAGGACTTACGGCTGGAGCGGGTGGGTCTGAACAAGCAGCGTTGCTGTGGGGATAGACCTCTCCTCTGAACAGGCAGCACACAGGAAGGCCGAGGCAGACGAATCTTCTATTTAAATAGAAAAAGCCTTTAATACAAGAACGAACATTATCCTTTCGTATAATGGAGAATCGGCTTACGGCTGGACTGGGTTGCTCCACACAGGCACTAGGGCTGGGATGTGTCTCTCCTCCGACCAGGCAGCACCCACGAAGGAGGTGGCAGGAGAATGGCTGGGCTGGGTTGCTCCACACAGGCACTAAGGCTGGGATGTGTCCCTCCTCCGACCAGGCAGCACACACGAAGGCGGTGGCAGGAGAATCTTAAATAGACGGAGCATTTGATACAAGAGCAAACATGATCCTTCCGTATAATGGAGACTCAGGCTTACGGCTGGGCTGGGTGGTTCCCACGGCAACACTAAGGCTGGGGTGTGTTTCTCCTCCGAACAGGCAGCACACACGAAGGCGGCGGCAGAAGAACGTTCTATTTAAATAGACAAGACAAGTTAAACAGGACAATCACACTCCTCTCTCATATCACAGGACCTGGTGGCCGAAATGGAACATACACATTCAACCTGAGGGCTTTGCTCCGTAACGCTGGGCGAGGATGTGGACTGGAGAGTACTGGCGGTTAAGTAAATGTGTAAATCCACACACTGCAACTTCACGTCAAGTCCAATACTTTGTGACCGTTCAATTCGGGCACCGCAATCCACTCTCAAACCTTTGTGCAATAAGGCCAGCACTCACCCACTGTTCAATCCCTCCACTGTTGCGCTGGATCAATACTCAGAAGCTGAAGAGATGCAGAGGACTTCACACCGCATGGAACACAGCGTCTTCAACACTCTTTCACACTCAGCAGAAGATATCAGGGTTTCACAGATGAATCAGTTCACACTCTTGATGGTAATTATATGTGTGGTCAATACACTTCACAATTCCTTATTCAGGTCAATACACAACATGCATTCACACGGATCCGGTGTTTCATTACTTATCTTTCTCTCTCGAGTGATGACATTCTCCAATCTTGACTCAATCTCCAAAGTACACTCACTTCACATCCAATTTACGTTCCAGCTTGTACTCCCACAACCACTGTTGCACCCCTTTCCAGTCAGATCCTCACAGCCGCTCCAAAAATCCCAGCAAATCCAAGCCACTGCCAAAACAATCGATTGCTCCCGGGGAAGTACCACACCTGAATGCCTTTTCCTTTTCCTTTTAACTGCTTCTCTAGGCCGTGTTTCCCAATCACAAATCCCCACACCAAACGCCCGCACCTGGTACCGCTTAGCTAAATCAGCTGCCACTGTCATGGCAACTGACAACAAGCAAACCCGCACGGTGTGTCAGTGAAATTGTCCCGGGGGGGAAACACACTCCCAGCGGAAATTGGTTCCGCTGGATTTGTCACCTTGTGACATACCCCCCCACCAAACTGTTCTAGTCCCTAGAAAAGGGCTCGGCCACCCAGTCTCCGTACCATGTTGGGGGCTGGCCTCGATTACCCCGCTGTGATCGCCTCGGCGGTGAGGCAGGATCTACTTGGCGCGGCTCTGCGCCCAGTCCCCTTGGGACCACTGCCAACCCAACAGCGAGGGCATCGATGGTGTTTCAACCGGGGGGTTTCTCTCTACTGGTTTCGGGTAATTGGGACACGGACGGATCAAATTCCGATGTAACACTCGCTCTGGGCCAGCTCTCCCTTCGGGACGAATGGCATATACAGGCTGGTCTGGGCGAGGTTGCCGCTGTACCACGTATGGTTGGGACTCCCAGCGGTCGCTCAGTTTACCCTTCCCTTGGCGGCGATTGTCCCTTACCAGTACTCTTTCTCCCGGTAGTAACGGTGCCTCCCGGGCTGTTCGATCATACAGCCTCTTATTCTTGACTGCTGCTTGATTTATCCGGCCTGAGACCTGTTCGTAGGCAGTGTGAAGGAACTGTCTTACCTTTGTTGATGTTTAAATGCACTTTAGTGAAGATGTGAGATTCTCCTTCACGTCTCACTACTGGAGCCACTGCAAACAAACACACACGGATATTTAAAGGAATAGTTCACTTTAAAAAAATGAAGATTCTGTCATCACTTACTCACCCTCAACCAGACAGTTGATGGACACAATTTTCATTTTTAAGTGAACTATTCCTTTACCACACATGATTCTGAATATACTGTATTTTCTACAATGAAATCATATGAATTCACTCACTGAAGAGGTCGAGCTGAATTTTGGTGGTCAGGGAGATGAAAGTCAAATGTGTGTCTCTGGTTTCTGCTCCACACCAGTAAACTCCAGCATCTCTCACGCTCACATTACTGATGCTCACTGTAAAAACTCTCTCTTCATTTCTCTCAGATGAAGGACTCATTTCTGTCACTGCAGATGTGCGGATATTTTGACAGATGTGATTATCATCATCTTTGCAGAAATGAACTTTATGTTCCTCTGGGATCTGACAGGTGATGTTGACTTCTTCACCAAGATGAGCAGATTCAGTCACAAATGTTGCATCTGTAATCCCCCAAAAATGCATAAAAAGTTAGCCAATACTTTGTACAATGCCAGATAAAGTATTTCTGGTTCCTCACCATCTCTGACGTCCAGCTGAAGTTCAGTGAAGCTCTCAGTATAGTGAGACACATTCACTCCACATCTGTATGTTCCTGCATCTGCAGCTTTCAGCTCTCTAAAAAACACCATCAAGACTTCTGCTCTGGTGTCGTCATATAAAGAAACATCTCCATTCTCCATCCATTCATCCTGAACTCCTGGAGTCTTCCTCTCTGAACATCCATCTGATTCTTTACAGATGTATTTTGGCTTGGTTTTGTATTGAGGATGTTCACACTTGATCATCATACGACCTCCTGATTGGCCAATCACTCTAGACACGCCCACTTTAGCTGTCAATCACAAATATAATAAAACCTCAAAGACAAATTATGTAATTATAGTTTGATATATTACATATTACATAATTATATTTCACAA
Source organism: Siphateles boraxobius (assembly GCF_051911475.1). Classification (NCBI taxonomy): domain Eukaryota; kingdom Metazoa; phylum Chordata; class Actinopteri; order Cypriniformes; family Leuciscidae; genus Siphateles; species Siphateles boraxobius. Next base: position 290,205 of record NW_027508713.1, on the reverse strand, counting down.
TTTATATATTATATAATTATGTTTTTTTTTTGTTATTGCCAGATTTGATTGAGTTTGTTCTACTTACTAATAATATGTAGATGAACAGTATTAATAATGTAGAAACTGTACGGTTGACTGTTGATCCAAACTCCACATAAATAAACTCCTCCATCATCTGGAGTCACAGCAGAAATTCTCACACTGAAGAGCTTTTTATGTCTGTCATCAGAAACACTGAATCTTTCGGTCTTCTTCGAGGTGTACATCGTCTCAATAGAGTCTTTTCTTTCTTGAATATGATCTTGGGATTATTAATATGATTCTGTGAATATTCACAGCTGAAGGTTGCAGTTTCTCCAATATTCACCATCACTGTCTTTGACTCTTTACAACATGAATCTATAATTCACATAATAAATATATTTTATGAATATAAAAAAACTTTGAAATGGTTTTTCTACACAAAGACTTCTTAAAATGACTGACCTTCTTCCACATTCAAAGTCATATATTTACGCCACTTGTAAAGGACTTCAATTGCGTATCTTCCAGCATCATGTTGGTTCAGTTCTCTGATGAAGATCATGAGTTTTCCCTCATTGTTTTGAAACAGAGTGAATCTGTGTGAATCTCTCTGTCTCTACATCTGTCTGCTTTAGTTCCTTCCTCTTTCTTCAGCTCTTTATCAGTAATGATCAGCTTTACTGGCTCCTCCCCCCATCAGCACTGACTGAATATTACATTAATCACACTGAAAGAGCGCCACCTAGTGGAGGTTACAGTGTCTGACACTGAGAGCTCATACAGGCTTAATCTTCTCTATAGAAGTACAAATGACACTGAACATAATTCATAAGCATTATTCAAATCTTCCTCTAGAGGGCGACAGTATAATTTTCATGTAAGTTCACTCCCTAGAGCCTGTATAAAAAAAATTGAAATGCACAAAAAAAAAAAAGGATTCTGATTCTTTTTTTTCTTGACATTGAAATCACTTTACAAACATTAACAGCTTTTAGGAGGCTTTTTTTTGGATACTTTATGCATAAAGACAATAATAATATCAAGGTTTGATGTGTATTCAGCACCACGGACAGCAGCTTTGAGAGAAACATCAGCATCACTGATGACAGGTGAACTTTAGTTTTTCTGCTTCCTTCCTTTCATCTCTGATTTGGTCATCAAAAATCTGCATGAACAAAGGCTCTATGTAATTATTAAATTAGATTAAAGTTTCATTCATCCAAAGATTCACTCTTTCTTTTTGAACATAGAGGAGGCGAGTAAATGTGTTATGTGTCAACTACCATACACCACAACTACATAAAACTAATTTTAATGAAACCAAGAAATGTAATGTTTAGTCTTTAAAATTATAATGTAAACAGGACATGAACTTATATCTGCCACTGGATGGAGCCAGAGGGTTTAATAAGAAAGCTGTTTGTGTGTTTACTGAATGTGCTATAAGTCTATAATAATGCAATGGTGAACAGGACATCACAAACATTAGAAAGATTCTCAGAGGTTTTCACAGCATCTTTTCATAGACTTTGAAAAGTTCAAATGTTCCATGATTCTGCTTATTAACATAAGGTGTTCATCACTAATGCTCATTCATCACTTAATAATCACTTAATTATCTCATTAACTTCAACACCGTTCCAGTGTTCATTTTAAGTGGACACATATGTACACTGAGGAGTGTTAATTTAACACTGGGGATTTTGCTTCTGTTTTCTGAAAAGCTGCAGTTTGATTAGTAAAACTACATTTGAGATAAACTGATTACACGTTTACCCAATTTTACCATAAAGCACTGGCAATCACTCCATTGTATTGTGGGTGAGTTTTGCAAAAGAACATTATATTCACATTTTCTTCTGAAAATATACAAATCTAGTCAATTTTGATATCTCAGCTTGTTTTAGAGGTTGTTGTTTAATATAATAATGTATATAATGCGTACTTAGGCATGTCTATAATTTATCTTAGTTAGATGTTGAGTTTGTAAAGATATTTTAGTGATCCACGAGCCTCAGCGCGACCGTTAGTCAAACCACTGCTGTCAAGCTCCAAAAATACCCTTCAAATCATCCATACGCTTCGCTGTGCTAAGTCTTTGTTAGAAGTTAAGTTTAACTTCCTAAAAGTCTCAGCATAGTCCAGTAAAAATGCTTAAGTCTATAACACAATAGATGCCTTTGTCTTGGGAATATAATGATATAATATATTGGGAATATAATGGAGAAAATGTACTCCAACATCTGTTATTCATTAATGGAGGATGGAATTTACTCCCTCCACTTTCCCTTCTTCTCTTTATATGTTATACATTGAGAAGCCTTTTGGGTCTCAAGGACCTAGAGAGATCTTGCCGGATACTGACCATTTATAGACTTGTTATATAATGTATATATGCTATGCTATGATGTAATGTACACTGTAAAAAATATTTTAGCAATTTAGTTATTTCAACTTATTTTTTTGAGTAGAGATAACTAGATTGTCCAGACAACAAGGCATTTTAAGTTTTCTTGTCCTCAACTAGACTGAAAATTGAATGAACAAGTAAAATTGTTATTTTAACTCAAAAATGTATGTTTAAACAACTGCACTAGATTTTCTGTTGAATTAACAAGTATACTTGTTATTTTAACTTATAAATGTAAGTTGAAACAACTGCACTACATTTTCTGCAGGTTTTACTTCAATTATACTCTAATGCATTGATAGTAATCTTGCTGTCTGGTAGACTGCATGGTCTTAAAACCTAAACTTCAACCTTTTAAAACCGCTTCAAACATAAATCTTCAACTTCAACAATGTTTTTACAATTATGAGCACAGATTCATTAAATTACACACACACACAAAAAAAATCCTTACACGTGTCTTCAGAAGAAATAGACTGATACAGAGTAAGTGTGACATTTTATATTGTGAAAGTGATTTTTGTGAGTTTTTAGTTCATAATAAGCGTTTTATAGTCTTGTGTTAACAAATAATATAATAATAAATCATACATTCAATTCATAAGTGCAAATGTACATTAGTAAAAGCATTTTTTTCAGAATTATTCACAGTAAAATCTCCAGTGTTAAATGAACTCTCCTGGGAGTTTATATGGCTTGTTAAAGTTGGGAGTGTTAAAGTTAAAGAGCTAATTAAGTGATTCATTGAGTGATGATTGACCATTATTGAAGACACCTGATGTTAACAAGCAGAATCACCAAAGGAGAATGTCACGTAACACACACAGGAGGCAGAAAATCCAATAGCAGTAGTTTTTAATAGGGTGATCCAAATCGTAGTCTTCCAGGCAGGGGTCAAATCCAAATAATCAAGCAGTCCAAAAACAAGAAACAAAACATGAACAGACAAGAAACCAACCATAAAGTGTGAGGACATCTAACAACAACTCCGTACACATACTGACACAGACAGGGAATATATACACAGATCTAGCAAGACTAACAATGAACAGCTGGGAACAATGATTACGGGGAACAGCTGAGTGCTATGGACTGATAAGTGACAGTGACAGACAGAAGCTGGGAAATGAAGTCAAATGTGACGGACACCGTGAGAACGAGGACCTCTAGTGACAAACAAGGGAAGCACAACCAGACACTGTGACAGAGAAAATCTAATTTTCTAAGCCACCATTATGGTGATTAATGTTTGCTTTAGTTGGTCTTGTGACCCTTAAACTGTTAACATTATATTTTGTTTCGGCTGTTGTATTTGAGTTATAACTGCCAGATAATCAAAGAGAAAAGGTGATCTGACGGTGTTGGTTATGTTTTGACATAATCATTACTTGACTTGCATCACAAAGCTCGTTTAAAGCCTTATCTCTGACTTTAAATGTATAATGTTGATTACAACATCACAGTGATTCTACAGTACAATATTTAGAAATGTCTAAATAATCCAAAGGATTTCTTAAAAGTTGCACTGATAAAAAAAAAAAAAATTAGGCACACACATAAAGAATCAGTGTATGAATCTCAACAATGGTGACAAACAGAATATTCAATTAGGAAAAGGATATTACTAAGACATTTCAGATCATAATTTATTCATACCGCAATGCATGATGGGAGCCATGAATGAGTTTTGATTGGTGGCACCCAGATTGCACTGCAACATGCTTTATAATTGTCACCATTGTTGAGATTCATAGGCTGATTATTGACGTCAGTGTGTCTAAATAAAATCATTTTTCAGAGTGTTTTGATCGGAAAAACTTTTAAGAAATATTTTGGACTATATTAAAAAGCGTGTATATAGTTTGCTATAGAATCACTAAAAAACTCTCAAGTAATGAGTATGTTAAAACATAACCAACACCATCAGAATCACCTTTTCTCTTTGATCATCTGGCAGTTATAACTCTGATACAACTACCAAACAAAATCTAATGTTAACAGTTTAAGAGTCACGAGCCCAATTAAAGCAAACACTGATCGCCATAATGGTGGCTAAAATTTTGATTTTCATAACACCACTTTAGTTGGCCAAACTTATTGGATGTAGTTTAGAAAACTTAACTTTAGTTGGCCAAACTTATTGGATGTAGTTTAGAAAACTTAACTTTAGTTGGACAAACTTAGATTCAAAGATTACTTAACTAAATTAAAACAGTTCACTGTACTTTATAATTTGTCAGGTAAACCTTTCCAAATTTGTCAGGTACACTTTTCAAAATAAGTTAGTTAAACTCAAAAAAACCCATGCAAAAAGATAACACAAAATAATGAGTTAAGTCAACAAACATTTTTTTACAGTGTATGGTTCTATTGGTTAGATCTGTATTACTACCCTTAAACTTTCACAATATATTCTATAACCCAGATATCAGAAGTTGAGATTCTTTACCCCAGCACTGGTGATTTGTTCATTTATACCTTTTTGAATAAAGACCAAGATTGGGCACTTTCGTTGGACAATTTCATTTCCAACAGTCTTCTGAAGACATAAAACAGATCTGTGTGAAGAAAAGATCTAAATTTAACTGATTACTCACAGAAAGTCTTTCTTCTCTCTGATCTTCCTGTTCACATGACAATTCAACCACAAACTTTGTTTTCATTCAAACGGACACGCAGCACCATATAAGGATAAAGAGGAGGAGTCAAAACTGTGCTTAAACCTCATTAAAACTGGGCTTAAACCTCATTAAAATTGTGCTTAAACCTCATTGAAACTGTGCTTAAACCTCCTTAAAACTGTGCTTAAACCTCATTGCCTCTGGCATGTATGTTGTTGTCATTTCCCTTTCAAGGGAACTTCGAGCTGCGTCAAACGCTGCGGGAACGCCCCTGCGTTGTGCGTCATGAAGCACGTATGGAATCAGCCCAATGGAGAGATGAAACGTCATAGGCGGGTGACGTCATCGACCAGGAAACTATAAAGCACCCCAAAAACACAAGCGCATTAGCTTCTGTGCTTTCAGTCGCGCTACATGTGAATCTGTCCCTGTGTGATATTGTCTGTCTTACATACCCTGCACCACACAAACAATTTATCCCTATATATATATATTGAGAGATTATGGCGGACGAACAGCAGTTTAGAAAGTGTGTTCCTCCCTGCTCGCGTTATTTAACGAGCGGGGATACACATGATCTTTGTGTTGTTTGTTTGGGAGTTCAGCATGCCCAGTTTGCTCTCGAGGGAGCAGACTGTGAGCATTGCGAGCGTTTGCCGTTAAGGACGCTCCGCTCCCGCCGATCGCTCTTTGAGGAGAGCGGTTCGGTGCGCGCTCCCCGCGGTTCGGGTCCCGCTTCTGCCGAGGCAGAGCGGCGGCGCTTATCGTGGGGATCGCAGATGGATCTCACAGCGGGGTTTGAGACGGGCTCTGCCTTATCTCTCCCTTCACCTGTGAGATCCAGTGCCTCAGTCCCGGGTTCGGAAGCACGCGCTGCGGTTTCTTCCGCTCGGGCTGAGGCACCAATGCTGCAGCTATCCAGTTCTGAGGAACTTGATGTTGTTAGTGTTGAGGGAGATGTGGAGGATTCGCCACCCCACACTCCTGAGAGTGATGAGCTTATGGAGGTGTTAACAAGAGCTGTTGAAAAACTTAATATTGAATGGCCAGTGACTAGACAGGAGTCTGTTTCTAAATCAAAGTTGGATGAGAGATTTTTGCCGTCACGTGTGCAGCCTCCACGCCGGTGCCTGCCGTTTTTCCATGATCTCCACACCGAGGTGTCGAAATCATGGAGAAAACCGGTGTCATATAGAGTGTTTAGTCCCCAGACTTCAACATACGCTAATATTATGGGAGCCAAGGCTCATGGTTATGGTGCTTTGCCTCGTGTGGAAGAGACGCTTGCGAGCCATCTCTCCCCCGAAGCAGCATCGTCTTTTAAGGCACCGGCATTACCCACCAAGCCTTTAAGAAACACTTCGGCTTTGGTGGGTAAAGCATATTCGGCAGCAGGTCAGGCTGCGTCATGTCTGCATACTATGTCAATCTCGCAGGCATACCAGGCTGATCTGCTAAGGGACATGAGTGAGAGTGAGGAGGTCAGTACTGACGTAGTTCGCGAACTGCGTCAGGCTGCTGATTTATCCCTGCGTGCCACCAGAGAATCGGCCAAATTAATGGGTCGTTCTATGGCAGCTCTGGTGGCCGCAGAAAGACATTTGTGGTTAAATCAGACTAATATTAAAGAGAGAGAAAAAGCTTTTCTTTTAGATGCTCCTCTTTCTCCCATGGGGTTGTTTGGTGATGCTGTGAATTCAGTTATCGATAAATTCCAAGAAGAAAAGAAACAAACTGCAGCTTTTAAAAAGTTTCTTCCCCTTAAAGTTCATGTCCCTGGGGCTGCTGGGCGGGAGCAGCCCCGGCCGTCTTCGAGCTCATCACATAGAGCGCAGCAGAGGCAGAGTGTCGCGTCTCGTGCTCCCCCTGCTGGACAGTGGGCTCAGCCGCGACACTCTCAGCCGAAGCCTTCTCCCAGTAGAACTGATCTGAGGACAGTTATATTGGCTAAGAAGGCTTCGGCTAAGAAGAAGTCCTGACGCCAAGCCGTTCAGGATGCTGAGGGTGGTCCCCACCGAGGCGGAAAGGTGTTCACCTCTTTTTACGGTGCCCATTCCTCCTCGGTGCCCTCAGGGGCTCGTTCTGCCAACCCCGCCTTTATGCCGGGGCACAGACGATCCCAGCGAGCGCTTTCCCGAGGGACGCTCGCTCCCTCTGAGGAGGGTCTCAGAGCGGTCAGACCAGTTGTTCCCTGCCGGTGCGCCGTTACAGGGCGCTGCGTCTGCTGCTCAAGTTACACCAGAGGCCAGTCTCGAGAGGCTGGTACCCTTAGTAGAATTTCTGGCAGAGTGGAAAAGCCTTCCAAAAATATCTCATTGGGTCCTGCAGACAGTAGAAAAGGGTTATGCTATCCAGTTCAGGTGTCGTCCACCAAAATTCAGAGGGGTTCTGCACACAGTGGTGGGCCCCGAGCAGGCTCTGGTATTGGAACAAGAGGTGAAAACGCTCCTTCAAAAAGAGGCTATAGAACGGGTTCCTCCTCCCAGTTTGGAGTCAGGTTATTACAGCCGATATTTCATCGTTCCAAAGAAGGATGGGGGGTTGCGTCCAATTTTAGACCTGCGCATATTGAATCGCTCGGTAGGGAAGCTAAAATTCAAGATGCTCACTATCAAGCAGATCGTGTCTCAAATCAGGTCCGTGGACTGGTTTGTCACGATAGATCTGAAGGACGCATACTTCCATGTGTCCATCCTTCCACAACACAGGAAGTTCCTGAGGTTCGCCTTCGGGGGCGAGGCGTACCAGTACAGGGTTCTTCCGTTTGGCCTAGCTTTATCTCCCCGCACTTTCACGAAATGCATGGATGCAGCACTAGTGCCTCTGAGGCTTCAGGGCATTCGTATTCTCAATTACATCGACGATTGGTTGATTTTAGCTCAGACCGAGCAGATGGCGGTTCGGCATCGAGATGTCGTCCTCGCTCATATCAGAAAGTTGGGGTTGAGGCTGAACGCAAAGAAGAGTGTATTATCTCCTTCCCAGAAGACCACTTTTCTGGGTGTCGTTTGGGATTCGGTATCGATGCGGGCGCGACTCTCTCCGACCCGCATCGCTTCGATTCTCTCAGCTGTGAAACAAGTGAAGCTAGGCCAGCTACTCACTGTCAAGCAGTTTCAGAGACTGTTGGGTCTGATGGCAGCAGCGTCCAACGTTATACCTTGCGGCCTGTTGTACATGAGACCGCTACAGTGGTGGCTCAGGACCAAGGGATTCTCCCCGAGGGGAAATCCGCTCCGCACGTTCAAAGTCACGCGGCGCTGCCTTCGTGCTCTGGTCATGTGGAGAGAAACTTGGTTCCTATCCAAAGGTCCTGTGCTGGGGGCTCTTTGTCGTCGCATAACGCTAACGACGGATGCTTCCCTCACAGGGTGGGGGGCGGTCATGAGTGGTCGCCCAGCCCAAGGTCTGTGGCAGGATCATCATCATTCGTGGCACATAAATTGTCTAGAGATGTTGGCTGTGTTTCAGGCTCTGAAACACTTCCTAACAGACCTGAGAGGCCATCATGTGTTAGTTCAATCAGACAACACGTCGGTGGTCTCTTATATAAATCATCAGGGGGGCCTGCGGTCTCGCCGGCTTTACAAGTTGGCCCGTCAGATCCTCCTGTGGTCCCAAGGGAAGCTACTATCTCTGAGAGCAATGTATCTCCCTGGGTATTTGAATGTGGTAGCAGACTCCCTGTCGAGGCAGGGGCCGAGGCCAGGGGAATGGAGACTCCACCCCGAGGTGGTGGAGCTCCTTTGGTTGAGTTTCGGTCGCGCCGAGGTGGACCTATTCGCTTCCAAGGAGACCACTCATTGTCATCGGTGGTTCTCCATCACTCTTCCAGCCCCCCTGGGGTTGGATGCTATGGTGCAGCCGTGGCCGAGGTCACGTCTGTACGCCTTTCCCCCGATTGCTCTGTTACCAGGAGTTCTGGAGAGGGTCCGCCGGGACGGGGTCAGTCTACTACTAGTAGCCCCGTTCTGGCCGGCCCGAGTATGGTTTGCGGACCTGATTTCTCTCCTGGACGGTTCTCCTTTGGAGCTCCCGGTCAGGAGGGATCTACTCTCCCAGGCGGGGGGCACGATACTTCACCCCCACCCAGAATTGTGGAAACTGTGGGCTTGGCCTCTGAGGGGGCCCAGCTCATAGACTCCGGTCTCTCAACCGAGGTTGTTGAGACCATTCTTAACTCCAGAGCTCCATCCACGAGGAAGCTTTATGCCTTGAAGTGGAAACTTTTCACTTCTTGGTGTGGAGAACACCTGCAGGACCCAGTTAACTGCCCAGTGGGTGCAGTGCTGGAATTCCTGCAGGAGCGCTTCTCCACAGGGTTATCCCCCTCCACACTAAAGGTGTATGTGGCGGCACTAGCTGCTTACCACGTCCCTTTCAGTGGAGTTTCTCTTGGGAGACACCCGCTTATAACTCGTTTCCTCCGTGGCACTTTGAGGCTGAGGCCAGCAGTTCGTACGAGGGTGCCGACTTGGGATCTGGCCATTGTATTAGAAGGTCTTTCCCTAGCTCCTTTTGAACCTATCGAAGAAGTTCCCGAGAAGTTTCTCACTTTTAAGACTATCTTTTTGCTTGCTATCTCTTCACTAAAAAGAATCGGAGATTTGCAGGCTCTGTCGGTTTCACCCTCGTGCCTGGAATTTGCACCTGGCATGGTTAAAGCTTTTCTGCATCCTAGACCAGGTTACGTTCCTAAGGTTCCTACTAATATTGTTAGACCTACGGTTCTGCAGGCTTTCTGTCCTCCTCCATTTATGTCATCGGACCAGGAGAAACTTAATTCACTCTGCCCTGTTAGGGCATTAGACGCTTATGTCCACAGAGCTGCCCTGTGGAGGAAATCAGAACAACTTTTTGTATGTTTCGGGCCACCCAGGAAAGGGTGTCCGGCGTCTAAACAGAGAATGAGCAAGTGGGTGGTTGAGGCTATCTCACTTGCTTATGAGTCGGCTGGCCAGCCTTCACCTTTGGTTGTCCGAGCTCACTCTACCAGGAGTATGGCTGCTTCTAAAGCTCTTTTGTCGGGGGTTTCCCTGAGTGATGTTTGTGATGCGGCTGGATGGTCTTCACCGCATACTTTTATTAAGTTCTATGACCTAGACTTAAGCTCTACCCCTGGGGCACAGGTGCTCTCGTCCTCTGTGCGCTAGTCTCACATGACGGTCATTTGGTCCTATGGCGACGTGGGTATTCGCGTTCCCGCAGCGTTTGACGCAGCTCGAAGTTCCCTTGAAAGGGAACGTCTCGGTTACGTATGTAACCCTAGTTCCCTGATAGGGAACGAGACGCTGCGTCGCTCCGCCATACTCCCGGCACTCCCGTTAGCGCTTCCTTCAAGCCTATCAGAAGCTAATGCGCTTGTGTTTTTGGGGTGCTTTATAGTTTCCTGGTCGATGACGTCACCCGCCTATGACGTTTCATCTCTCCATTGGGCTGATTCCATACGTGCTTCATGACGCACAACGCAGGGGCGTTCCCGCAGCGTTTGACGCAGCGTCTCGTTCCCTATCAGGGAACTAGGGTTACATACGTAACCGAGACGATTTGAAAATTTACAATATAAATAAGAACTGAAGGTTTTATGTGCAACTGTGGCTGATATTCTCAGAGTTAGAGTCAGTAACAGAGTCAGACGCAGATGTGAATAATACTCATCACTTCATCCCCCGCGTACGATAATGAAGCTGTTTTATAATCGCGGAATAGAGGCCAACACCGATGTAAAACAAGTGAGAGCAAATGAGTTTGAGAAGTTTGACTTTTAACATTTGACAAATATGCAACTTATTAGCTTAAATAGTGTTATGATTCGGTGTAGAAGTGATGGCACTGAGTGACAATGAGAGAAGATCCAAGTGCAGTTTATAACACAATCCAAAGTCGCGGTCCACTAAGCAGGATGAAGGTCAGAGAACAGAAATCAGTCCAAACAAAAAAATCCAGAGAGCGAGACGTGAACGAGAATCCAGGACACAGTCAGAATTCAAAAACCAGGAAAATATAAAACAGGGGAATACACTCAGTAATGCTGTGAACCACGAGACAAGACAAACAACAGAACAGGGTTATATAGAAAGAGACACAGGGATAAAGAGGTGATGGGAAACAGTTGCACATTATTTCAGATAACCTGGAAGAGCTGAGATATAACAATATTTATTTTTCATATATTACACAAATTCAAAGCATCTTTATTTTGTGTCAATAAGGGCTAAAAACATTTCCTGTTTTTATCACACCTGCAGGAGGCTGAAGGGTTTTGGTTTGACCAAAGGAATATACAGTAAATAGAGCAAAATAAACCACAAGCTGAAGAACATCTCATGATGTTTATCACACTGACCACAGTAATAAAACAACCCTGCAAACACAAAGCACTGAAACACTTACAAGCAAGTGTCTTTAACCTAGTAAAGACTAAAAGTAAAAATACTATAATAGTAAACCTCAAGATGTTGCTTGTTTTATTAACCTGAAATTCCTAACTTAAACAATACAAATGTATTACATTTAAAACACAGACACACTGTATCATTGACTTGTGGACTTATTGTTTTCATTTAGATTGATCTGTTTTTAAAATAGAAAAATTGTCAAATCACACATAAATCATTTGTGGATCATAAACTTTTTACAGTCTTCTTCTCAAATCATAACTCAGTAAATGTTAAAGATGACTTACTAAACTATCTGCTGTTAGTCTTTATTTTCTACTGTTCATCTTCAGTCTCTCTGTTCAGTCTCATGTGTCTCTCTGTGGGTTTCCTGAGTAAGTGTGTTTAATTAAACTGAACCGAGACCCTGAACCTTCACATGTTTTCTGTGGCTTTGAGCTGGACGGGAAAAACCCGTCATTGTTCATCACACAAACACACAAACACCTTCAAAGTTCATGAGAAACTTTCTGACAAAAACTTAAGCTCATATAAAAAATCATTTTCAAGTCTTTGAATATCACAATAATGGCAATGCATTTATAAATGGATATTGATCAGTTTATATGTAAATATTTCAATCAGTCCTGAGAGTGAAAGTAAAATGCATAATGAATTATTCAGATTCCAGACTCAGACGTTATAAACTAAAAGTATAAACTTTTCTCACTGTCTTTTATGATAATAATACGATAATTTCTGGATGTTTCTCTGGAATCTGGAAACACTGATTTCATCAGAATGAAAACTAAATTAAGTCACCCTATATGTTAATGCTGTTTTAATCGATGAAAAAGACTGACTACATTTGGACAATAAACAATAAATTATAGCAATTTTTTTATTGTTCAGTGACTTAAAATATGATTCTACAGTAATGGTTTAAGCAGTTGTAACATCAGAAAAAGATCAACTAAAAACAGAAAAAGAATGAACTAAAAACTACATCAGCAAAAGTATTGATCAGCAAGTTAATGCATAAGGCATTTCTGAGAAGTGTTCAATGTGTTAAAATAATGAACTTATTAAAAATGATCTTTCTCATGATCTTTCTGTAACTACTGTACAAATCTAATGCAGGTCAATGATAAGAATCAATATTCAGAGAGATGAGAAAGAGGAAACTGTCATGTTTAATGCGTCTCATAAAGGTGTTTTAAACTTGTGTCTGTTTAAGAGCTGCTATTAAAGAGGTTTCATGTCTAAAAGCTGCATTTTAAATGTCTCTGCATTTGGAGTGGAAACTTTACAGTGTTTTATAGAAGTGTCACTTGGGTGTTGTATTTCCTGTTTTATTCACACCCTCAGATAAACTGATGACAAACTCTTTACACACACCAATAAACCTCTGATGAAACTGCTATTTTAAACATGTGAAAGAAGAAACATGAGCAACAGAAACTTTAAAGTGTCTCATGATTCAACAGACTGTACTGAACGACCCTGAAAACATCTTTAAAGGGATAGTTCACCCAAAAATGAAAATTCAGTATTTAATCACCCTCATGTTGTTCCAACCCCGTAAGACTTTCGTTTATCTTCGGAACACAAATTAAGATATTTTTGATGAAATCTGAGAGATGTCTTACTCCTCCATAGGCTTCTATGTTAATAAAACTTCCCGGCCCCGAAACTTACGGGGTTGGAACAACATGAGGGTGAGTAATTACTGACAGAATTTACATTTTTGGGTGAACTAACCCTTTAACACTAATTTATGGATTATAAAGAGATTTTTTTATCAACTAACTGTAAACATAAACAAATACTGGTCTGGTGTAATGTGTGCTGATCTGTGATCTGTTATAAGTGAGTTAGTTGAGTCTCATGCGGCGACTGACCGTGGCGTAATCAGAGTAAATCTCGTTCTTACTGACAGTGACTGAAGCTTCACTGAGAGACTCTTCATGCTTCTGGAAACTGACAGACGCGTACAGGAGCCCATCAGAGAGGATTTTGGGTAGTTCATCATTACTGTTAATTTGAACTGATCCAGGATCTGTGAGAGAATCACGTCTGCTGTCTGAACATGATGACTGAACATGAAAAATAGATAGAAAAGGTATATTTAAAAGGAGAAAACATTTACACAATATACCATGAACAAACACACACACACACACACACACACACACACACACACATTACATGAATCACCATTATATTTTTCTTTCTCTTGTTTGATGTTGAGGTTCTTCCTATTTAACAAAAGAAAATGAATCGATCAGTAAGAGAAAGACAAACTATATCAAACTGGAGATGAACAGCAGCATCTGAGACAGAAACTCATTGAGATTTTACAGCTGCTCATTGAAGCAGAACAGAGAAACTTTAATAACTAATTATTAATTTGTCTCAACAGATAATAAATGATCAAACCTCTTCTCTTGTGTCTTAATTTACACACAGTCAGAGTGAATCCACCAATCACCAGCAGACTCACACACACACAAATAATGGTGATCATGGAGAAATCTGAAAATAAAACACATAAACATATTAGTGTTAATTAACCTTCACACATAAGTAAATACATTTTACTGACAATTTATTTTATTAATTAAAGGGGAACCAAGAGATGTACATTAATGAAATATAGAGAGATTTTGGCTTTGATTGAATCAAAAGGAAACACTTCAAATAATTGAAGTGCACCAGTTCCTCACCGTCTCTGACGTCCAGCTGAAGTTCAGTGAAGCTCTCAGTATAGTGAGACACATTCACTCCACATCTGTATGTCCCTGCATCTGCAGCTTTCAGCTCTCTAAAAAACACCATCAAGACTCCTGCTCTGGTGTCGTCATATAAAGAAACATCTCCATTCTCCATCCATTCATCCTGAACTCCTGGATTCTTCCTCTCTGAACATCCATCTGATTCTTTACAGATGTATTTTGGCTTGGTTTTGTATTGAGGATGTTCACACTTGATCATCATACGACCTCCTGATTGGCCAGTCGCTCTAGACACGCCCACTTTAGCTGTCAATCACAAATATCTGACTGAATCAGTGTCTTTATCGAATATAAACTCTTATCTAGGAAAGCAAACACTATCAATTCCATCTAGTAAACTCATACTAGCAGTTTATTCTACTCACCCATGATGTGCAGATGAACAGTATTAATAATGGAGTAACTGTACGAGTGTCTGTAGATCCAAACTCCACATAAATAAACTCCTCCATCATCTGGAGTTACAGCAGAAATTCTCACAGTCATGAGTTTTTTGTCTCTGTAATCACAACCACTGAACCTTCCTATCTTACTCGATGTGTATGTGTGTATCATCTCTTCAATAGAGTCTTTTCCTTCTTTGAATATGATCTTGGAATTATTAATATAATTCTGTGAATATTCACAGCTGAAGGTTGCACTTTCTCCGATATTCATCACCATTCTCTTTGACACATTACAACATGAATCTGTCATTGAAAATAAATAAATATATTTTACATACTGTATACTGAGGTTTTGAAATGTTCAGTAATCATACTACACAACAGGGGCGGTTCTTTCATCTGTAAAAATTAATACGCTATACCTAGTCAATAAAATTGTGGCAACAGATTACAAGCAATAGTATTAATTAAATTTAACAAATTAGAATTGAGTAATAATTAATCAAATTAATTCCTAAAAAAAGTTAACTATTTAAAATTAATAAAATTCACAACAATAAATAAAAAAAAAATCTGAATAACAGACAGGCGACAAAGATGAATTAAGAACTCTTTATTTTTTGCCAACATTGAAGACACCTGATCATAACAAGCAGAATCACAGAAAGAAAGAGAAACACAAGAACTACAACTGACTTCAGCCACAGCCTTAGATGAAATCAACAGAAAATACATTACATCTCTCTTATTACTAACCAGGCTAAATGTATTTCTTTCATTTTTCTACAGTTCTTTTTTGAGAATGAACAGAGGTTTAGATATTGATGTTGTTTTTATGGAAATGTTTGGTTACCATTATGGTGATCAGTATTTCATTTGGTTGTGCAGTTTGTTTTTAAAAAAAATTCTATACTGTATTTAAAAATAATAAAATAGAATGTCTGATCTGAGCCAACAAAATGATATTGGTGAAAATCTATCAATATCAAGTAAGTTTTGATCAGTAAAAAGAATAAGCAATTATTTATCTTTACAGTGTTTAAAACTTTATCATCTGATCGCCTTTGTTTATGGTTTTCTTTGCAACAATTTACATGCTTTGGCAAACACTGACAAAAAAACACAAACTGACAAAAAACGCCTGAGTCAACTATAAAAATATTTTAAAAATAAATTAATATTTATAAAAACAAATATTTTCAATAAACCTGTCAGGGTCTTGCTCTGGCAGCTTTGTCTGTGTTGTCTTTGTTTCATGTCTCTATGTTTGTGTTGTGCTTGAACATATGGTTGTGTTTGTGTTGGCCATGTGCTACTCTGTTCCTGCCTCCTTGTTTCCCTGTACCACGCCCTCTTGTCTAGTTGAGTCCTCGTTTGTCTGAGTGTTGTCACCTGTTCCTCATATTCTCTGCTCCCTTGTTTTCAGTCCTCGTTTACGTGAGTGTGTTCACCTGTTCCTTGTCTAAGTGTTCTCACCTGTTACTCTTGTTAACTCCCTTTATGTGTGTGCTCTTTCCCTCATGTGTTGCCAGTTTGTTAGATGTTGTACTTCTTTGCTACATAGTTTGTTTCTTGTGACTAAAGTCTACAGTGTTTTATTTGTAGAAGTATGTTGTTCTTTAGTTCTGCCATCAGTCCTGTCTGTCTTGTCTTCTGTGTCTCTAGTTCCAGTCCTGCTAGCAGAGTGTCCCTGACTGTGTACACTCTTGGCTTTGGAGGTAGCCTGGTGCTGAGCCTGAGATCCCTGAGTGCCTTGCTGGAGTACTTACAACTTCCTGTCTGGCTACTGCTAGTATTCTGAGGTCTCATTCTGCTCTGCCATTTCTACTCTCCAGCTTCCAGTTCTCTTGCTAGTTACAAGTGCTGCTCGGCTAGTTACTTCGGCTGTCATTGTGTCTCATCCCTGCCTATTGTTTGGACTGTTCACCTCTCCCAACACATCCTGTCTTCAGTCTACTGTTTGTCAATAAAACCTGTTAACACTCGTTCTGCATTTGAGTCCTCCATCATAGACCCCTGACAGAACGAACTGGCCCAAATCAGGACTCAGCAGAATGAGCATCAAGATCCTGCCACCTGCTAACATCCAGGAGAGAATGGCTCGTCATCGTGGTCCCACTGCTCTTCGCCAGGATGGTTTTGAGGTGGGGGGTTTTGCCCAATTCTTTTGGACCATGTCTGTTGGGCTAGATTATAATGACGCTGCTCTCAAGGACATCTTTAACTCCTGCTTGGATGAACCCCTGCCTGCATGGGAGATGGATTCTCTCAGGATTCTGGATTTCTGGGGTTTCTCTAGGTACCTTGGTAAGCGAAGTAAGTGGGGAATGCCGCCAAGTCCACCAGAATCTGCTTTCAACAACCACCCTGCCCTTCCTCGCCTGTCTCGTCACATTTACGATCCTCCTCTGGCTTCCACTAAGAAACTAAGATTCAGACGGAATAGGACAGTTCAGTCCACCACAGCTACCCCAGAGTCCGTCAAACCAATCACCATCATCTCTCAGGCATCCAGGTCAGTCCCAGTCACGTCATTTTCTGTTATGCAGGACCCAGTCAAGTCAACCGCTGTCATCTCTCAGACAATTAAGGCAGTTCCAGCCACCTCTGAGTCTGCTGACTTAACCTCTGTTTTCCCAGTAACTACCCAGAGTGTTCCTGTTACTTCAGAGTCTGCTAGGTCTGTTTCAGTCACTGCTGAGTCAACGGTCACTGCTATCTGCCTGGTTTGGCTGAGTTAGCTGTAGATACTTCAGAGGCTGTCCAGCACACAGTATCAGCCCGTCGAAGGAGGAAGAAGAGAGAGGCCTGTGCAGAACAGTCTACAATTCTCCATTCTCAAGCTCCAGGTCCAGTGGTTCCTGAGGTATCAATTCCAGTAGAACCATTTTCTAAGCCATTGACTAGTAATGTCATTCCCTCAGAGACAATTTCTCCAAGTCCTGTCATGTTCACAGAGGTCATTCCCAAGCTGCCTGTTGTCATTGCCACAGAGGCCTTCTCTCAATGTCTTACAAGTCTTGTCAAGTCCCTAGACATTTCTGTCAAGACTGCAGAATGCGAGCCCGCTGCTGTGAAGGCGGTCCCCGAGCCCGCTGCTGTGAAGGCGGTCCCCGAGCCCGCTGCTGTGAAGGCGGTCCCCGAGCCCGCTGCTGTGAAGGCGGTCCCCGAGCCCCGCTGCTGTGAAGGCGGTCCCCGAGCCCCGCTGCTGTGAAGGCGGTCCCCGAGCCCGCTGCTGTGAAGGCGGTCCCCGAGCCCGCTGCTGTGAAGGCGGTCCCCGAGCCCGCTGCTGTGAGCGTTGCTCCAGAGAGCGCAGTCCCTGTGCACGCCAGCGCAGCCCAGGAGGGCGCTCACGAGTCAGTCCCAGAGCAAGCCAGCGCAGCCCAGGAGGGCGCTCACGAGTCAGTCCCAGAGCAAGCCATCGCAGCCCAGGAGGGCGCTCACGAGTCAGTCCCTGTACCTGATTCCAAGACCTTCACCAATCCTGCTAGTCATGTCTTTGCCCCCAAGTCTGTCAAGCCCAGTTGGAAGTCCAGACCAGTTAGGCCAGTTCCTGTGTCCAAGAGTACCTCCTATCAAGTTCCCATTCCTCCCGTCTCACCCTCTGCGTTTCCTGGTTATGGTTCCCCTAAGCCGGCACCTCCTTTGTCAGCCTTGAACTTTTTACCTGGTTCTGTTCCCACCCGCCCTATCCCTCCCTCTGTGTTTCCTGGTCAGTTTGGGACTTCTATGTTTAAGCCCCACCCGCCTCCCCAGTTGTTGCCTCCTTGGACTTCTATGCCTGTTTTGGATGCCTGGAGGCGTCCATTAGATGGGGGGTACTGTCAGGGTCTTGCTCTGGCAGCTTTGTCTGTGTTGTCTTTGTTTCATGTCTCTATGTTTGTGTTGTGCTTGAACATATGGTTGTGTTTGTGTTGGCCATGTGCTCCTCTGTTCCTGCCTCCTTGTTTCCCTTGTACCACGCCCTCTTGTCTAGTTGAGTCCTCGTTTGTCTGAGTGTTGTCACCTGTTCCTCATATTCTCTGCTCCCTTGTTTTCAGTCCTCGTTTACGTGAGTGTGTTCACCTGTTCCTTGTCTAAGTGTTCTCACCTGTTACTCTTGTTAACTCCCTTTATGTGTGTGCTCTTTCCCTCATGTGTTGCCAGTTCGTTAGATGTTGTACTTCTTTGCTACATAGTTTGTTTCTTGTGACTAAAGTCTACAGTGTTTTATTTGTAGAAGTATTTTGTTCTTTAGTTCTGCCATCGGTCCTGTCTGTCTTGTCTTCTGTGTCTCTAGTTCCAGTCCTGCTAGCAGAGTGTCCCTGACTGTTTACACTCTTGGCTTTGGAGGTAGCCTGGTGCTGAGCCTGAGATCCCTGAGTGCCTTGCTGGAGTACTTACAACTTCCTGTCTGGCTACTGCTAGTATTCTGAGGTCTCATTCTGCTCTGCCATTTCTACTCTCCAGCTTCCAGTTCTCTTGCTAGTTACAAGTGCTGCTCGGCTAGTTACTACGGCTGTCATTGTGTCTCATCCCTGCCTATTGTTTGGACTGTTCACCTCTCCCAACACATCCTGTCTTCAGTCTACTGTTTGTCAATAAAACCTGTTAACACTCGTTCTGCATTTGAGTCCTCCATCATAGACCCCTGACAAAACCATTAACCTCTAAACTTCTGTTAATTCTCAAACTGTAGACAGATGACAGAAATAATGCTTTCCTGTAGCTCAAACAGTAGAGCGTTGGCGCATGCAATGCCAAGGTCATGGGTTTGATTCCCAGGGAAAGCATAGAGAAGAATGTAAATGTGTACCTTGAGGTGCAATATAAGTCGCTTTGGATAAGAGCGTCTGCTAAATGTAAAAAAAATAAAGTTAGTCTGGTTAGTAATAAGAGAGATTTCATGTCCTTTCATTTGATTTAATCTAAGGCGGTGACTGAAGTCAGTTGTAGTTCTTGTGTTTCTCTTTCGTTCGGTGATTCTGCTTATTAACAATAAAAAAAGAGTTCTTAATTCATCTTTAACGTCTGTCTGTTATTCAGATATTTTTGTTTTAATTGTACTCATTTTAAATGGTTGACTTTTAAGGAATTAATTTGATTAATTCTTACTCAATTTGTTAAATTTAATTAATAATATTGCTTGTAATCTCTTGCCACAATTTTATTGAGTAGATACAGAGTATTTCTTCACTTATTTCAGTTATTCCGTAGTGCTAGACTGTGCTGAGGAAGATTGCGCCTGTGTGCTGGGCACGCCGTCGCCTACTCAATGTTGGTACGTCCTGTGTATGCCCAGTTCATGTGTTCATCTGTTACAACAACGGCTCTATCAAATGTCTATGATCGTGACTTTCTGATTGGCATTGGATAAATTGTTATGGGTCTTTGCATCTGGAAAAGATCGGAAGACAGAAATATTTTGTTTCTTTACCTTTGCGTCGGGTACCTCCGTAATTGTGCTGCGTGCCGGACTGTGGTCTTCATAAAAGTAAAAGACGATACAGAAAACGGGGGAGGCGAGGCAGTTTTCAGGTACAACTGAAAAGACTGCTCTTTGCATCGAAGGAACCTGTTGGTTGGATGACAACCCTGAACTGTCATTTGGATTGCTCTTTAGGAAGTTTCTCTTCAGCCTATCTACTTGAATTAAGATGCCTGTTCGCGGATCTTGGTTCTTCGGCGGCAGAGAGTGGCGATTTGGATCGTCTCTTTGGACAGACGTCATCAACGTCATCTGGCTCATCTATCCAAAGGTACCCTTTTTCGGATTGTGTTTTTCCCATATCGCGGAGCAGGGCCGGTGTTGTGCCGAATTTCGACTCCCTGCCAAATTATTACCCCCCTCGTTGAAATCAGTATCTGATTGCCTAATCCTAACCCCACCCCTAATCCTAACCCCTCCCCCACAACTAATCCTAAACCTACCATACTAGGGGGGTAATAATTTGGCGTGGGTCAGAATTCGGCACCACACCGGCCCGAGGCATAAGCGAACTAAGCGGCTGCTTGGGGCCCCCCAATCGAGTTTACATTTTTTTTTTTTTTTTTGGATGACTTAAACAAGTGACATAAATGAATGAATGAATAATTCAAGACAAGAACATTCTGATTTCATGATCAATATACCTGCCAACAACTGCTGCTGTGTCTGCCAGCGTTTAAGTCATGCGCATAATCTAGACACCTCGCGAGTGCATAGACAAGTCGTGCGCAACTGCGCATAGTCACGGTATCGGTTTAAGTTGGAGAAAATAGCCGCAGGGGAACTTAACCTTCTAGGTGTAAGGGTAGTAGTTTGATTAAATAATAAACATAGCAGTTTGAACTCTTCTCCACTTTATTGTACCACACATCAGATCACTAACTCCAAAAACCCGCTACACTCCAGTACCAAGTGCGCACGACCCATTCCTATCTACGGCTAGCCCCGAGGGGAAAAAATAGATTGCATACACACATACAACGAGCGCCAGTACATCAATCCAACAATCCAACAAAGTCTGTTACAATAATAATAATAAAAAAGATTTTGAGGACAGTTACACTGTATTGAGACAGTTGAGAAATAATAATATTTTTACAGTTTTCAACAATAATTGTCATTGTTGAACCCCTGCTTTTTTTATGTTTCTGATTTCTCAATTTTGTCATTCTTTTAGCAAATAATTTATTTTATATGTTTTGAGACAGTTTGTTTTAAGAAGTTTCAGAGTTAGTAAAAGAGTAAAGTAAAAGTTAAAACTTTGTTATTTAAGTAGGCATCTATTTTTTATTAAGTATTTATTTTGTATTAATACATAACCTCACTGTATTCATTTATAATGTATCATTATTGCGTGACATTTGTGTCAATAATTGTCAAGCACAGGTAACTTCACGTAGTGGGAGGGGGCCCCCAAATCAAATTCTGCCTAGGGCCCCCAAAAGGCTCGGACCGGCTCTGTCGCGGAGATCGGTTGATATCGTCCTCATTGGGGAGGAGTAAACCATGCCAACCTCCAACCTCTCGATTTTGTTCCTTCATTAAAATTGCAGACAGACATGTCATTCATACCACAGATTTCTGAAAATACTTTAAAGATGGTCTTGATAAATGTTAGGTCTGTTGCAAACAAGACATCTTAAATTAATGATTTTATTTCCTCTCATGAGTTGGACTTTGTTTTTGTGACTGAGACATGGCTAAATGTTGATTTGTTTCAGATACAGCCCCTGTTAATTATAACTTTCTGAATAGTCCCAGGGCAAATGGTAGGGGTGGTGGGGTCGCTCCCCTTTTTAGAAATTGTTTTAAATGCAGACTGCTTTCAGTTGAATCCTAGTTTTGAAGTTCAACTGTTTAAGATTGATTTGGATTGTCCAGTCCTTTGTGCACTTATTTTTAGACCTCCTAAATACAATAAGGAGTTTATTAATGATTTTTCAGACTTCTTATCAACTGTGATTCCTACTTCTGACAGCCTAATAATATTGGGTGAGTTTAATATTCATGTGTGTTCTCCTGACAAACCATTGGTCAAAGAATTTTTAGATCTTGTGGACAATTTTAATCTTACACAATCTGTAGGCTACTGGGGGCCACTCATAGGCAAGCGCACATAGCGTTTTCTTCTGGTATTCCTGTCTTTAATGTTGACATTGTTGATATTCCTTTATCAGACCACAACCCTGTTATTTTTAATATGTTTCAAGAATTTTGCAAAGTTATAAACCATTGGGAAACCATTTAAGTGCTATTACTCCTTTTACGGCCAGTCAGTTTGCAGATGCATATAATCTTGTAGAGTTGTCAAGTATCAGGTTTTGTTGATATGGGTACTGAATAAATTATTTACTGGTTTAATACAACATGCAATGAAATCTTAGATGTATGCGGAACTTTTAAAATAGTAACACCTAAAGTTAAATGCCAGCCATGGCTTAATTACAGCTTAAGACAAAAATGGAGGAGAGCAGAGAGGCAATAAAAAAAATAAAAAAATAAAAACTTCAAGTGTCCTATGAGATTGTTAAAGATAGTATGATCAGTTATAGTAAATAGTATACATCCTCTCCTTAAAAAGCCTAAACATGATCCTTTAGTTTTAATTTTAAGTATCGCCCAATTGCAAAGTTGCCTTTTTTATCCAAAATTTTGGAGAAGGCTGTCTATCATCAGCTTTTTTAAATAGAAATTCTATTTATGATAAATTTCAGTCAGGTTTTAGGACTAAACACAGTACGTTGTTTGCACTTTTAAAAGTGAACAATGATTTATTGCTTGCTGTTGACTCAGGAAAGTGTGCTGTTCTCGTTCTCCTCGATCTCACAACAGCATTTGACACTATCAAACATGAAATTCTGCTAGAGTGTTTGTGTCAGTGGGTAGGGATCCAGGGAAATGACCTCAAATGGTTTTCTTCTTTTTTAAAGGACAAATGCTCTCTAGAACAAGTGACACTTGTACAAGTGTACAAGTGTACAAGTGTACAAGTACAATATTCTGTAACCAGTATGAGTGGGGTTCCACAGGGTTAAATTTTGGGGCCTATTTTGTTTTCTTTGTACATGTTACCACACTGCGTTGTCAAAAGTGTAATGTTGTGTATCATTTTTATGCAGATGATACTCAACTTTATCTTCCATTGAAGGCAGATTATGGCACTGCATTAGATTCTTTGATGAATTGCTTGAGAGAAATTAAACTATGGCTGGCACATAATTGTTTACAACTTAATGAAGCTAAAACAGAATACCGAATTTTAATGAAAAGCACTTTGGCCATCTCATGTTGTTTTTAAATGTGCTATGCAAATAAACTAAACTAATAACGGGGTGTCAAATAAACACATCAGGTACTTGAAAAGGTTAATTCACATCCCTGGTTGCATGAATATGAGGCTAAATTTCCTAAGTAGAGATTAAACAAGGCTCTAGAACCGCCCCTGTAACTCAAAGACTTCAATCATAAATTGACTGACCTTCTTCCACATGCAAAGTCATATTTATATGCCACTTGTGAAGGACTTTAATTGCGTATCTTCCAGCATCATGTTGGTTCAGTTCTCTGATGAAGATCATGAGGTTTCCCTCGTTGTTTTGAAACAGTGTGAATCTTCCTTCATTAATCCATTTATCATGTTTCATATCATTTATTATTGTTCTCCACTCAGGTAATTTGGCCATATATTTAGGGGAGTTACTGAACCAAAGCTTCTGTGAATCAACAAGAAGACTTCCTCCAGAATATCCAGTGACACTGACGCATCTCACTGCACCTGTCAATCAGATTGATACTGTGATCAGAAACCTCATGAACAGAAAACAGCATCATTACTGCAGTGATGAAAGAGAAAAGCTCTGACCTGAGATCAGGGAGAAAGTGAAGAAGATGAGGAGGATCTTCATTGTGAGTTGAGTTCAGTCTTCTTTATGCTGAATGTTCTCTGTGTGAATCTCTCTGTCTCTACATCTGTCTGCTTTAGTTGCTTCCTCTTTCTTCAGCTCTTTTTCAGTAATGATCAGCTTTACTGGCTCCTCCCACCATCAGCACTGACTGAATATTACATTAATCACACTGTATGTTGTACAGGTAATGTGTCTATAGGGGGCCTCAGTAAACTTACAAGTTACAAGACAGCTTCAAGATTAAAATAATTTTAAATAAACGGTTAAAACAACTAAACAGAATGAAAATGCAAATTACCCAATATTTTTTACATCATTATATGCTGTAATACATTAAGATTAACACAATATTCCTATAAAAAATAATATATCATACTTTTACATTAATCCAAATAAAAAGGTTGTAACATGAAGTTCCATAAATTTTGTAAGAAGGCAAATGCTTTGTAATCTGAAGATCTGCAGTGTTTCTTCTCTGTCTCTCCTCAGATCATCAGAGGATCATCCCCTAAATTCTGAGTCTGAGTGATGCTTCTGTCTCTTTAACAGGCAGTTCTGGATTCAGTACCACAGACACCAGCTGTCAATCAAACTCCAGCATCACTGATGTGTCATGATCCTGGTTCCCTTCTCGTGTTTTATTGGTCTCTGTCTCCCTCTTCTGGTCATTCTCTGTATCTGTTCCCTTTTGTTCGCTCTCACTCTTCATTCACTTATCTTCCCCAGCTGTTTCTCATCTTCTCATTATCGCACCTGTTTTCTATCATTTCATTAGCTTCTCTCTATTTCTAGTCTCTTGTGTGCCACTCTAGTTTGTCGGATTATTGTTGACCGTCACGTTTGTTACCGCTAGTGATCTCCTGTTATTTGTTATGTCCTGTCTAGTCCAGTTGTCAGTTATCCACCTGCTACTTTACCAGATCAGCGGTTACCTGTGTTGAGTCCAGAAGAGGTGTGAGGGATCTGCGCTTCTCCAGTCCACGAGACCTGCTGCGAGCGCTTCTCTGTTTCTTCACGAACATTTTGAGACATTTCTGTTGATCGGCCGTTTCGGCTCTGCCTTGTTTGTTCATTAAATACTGTTAACCTGCTTTTCGTCTCCTGAAGTTTCCTCACGCAGCAGTCTTCGTGACATGATGACAGATTAACAACACAAACTGGACAAAGACAGAAATGCTGAGACTTGTTTTCATCCGCTTCCTCTTAAACTTTGGTGTTTAAAACATCTACATGTACAATGTGTCCATGTATATAACAACTAATAATGCCAGTGTTTAACTTCTCCAGATTGACTGGAGGATGTAAATCAGTGTCATTTCAAATTAATCAAAACAGAAGAAACATGCACCTACTCTATAGACGATCATACCATAACCTACACAAAGATCATTTCAATAAAACCAAGAAATTTAAAAGACCTTAGCTCAGATTTACCACTAGATGGAGCCTGAGGATTCAAGAAGACATTTGTGTTGGTAGAACTACTATTGGAGTCATTTTGATATTACAGCTAGTTTTAGAGTAAAATATTTAGTACTAATTCTTATAATTCAGCATTTCATAATTCATAGTTATTTAACATTGTTGTTTGAATCTGTAAAGATATTGTGGGATTCATGAGCCTCAGCGCTCAGATCAAATTTTCAGACACAGATGCAAATATGGCTCATTATCAATTTACACTGATTCTACTGAGGAGATTTGTGTCTTTTCATCACAGAATAAAGCTGACCGCTAGTGCAAAGCAATGTCAGATATAACAGTGTTACAGAAATCTACAGGAGCTGAAATGCTGGACTTTAAACGTTTGAAAAGCAAGCAGATATTTTATAATGCACATTATTTATGACTGCAGTTGGACGGCTGTTTTGAGATTACACTTCCCTCTAGCAAATGTTTCTGATGGCCTTACTAAAACCTTTTGGGGGAAGATCTGGGATATGTTATAAATAATATTTGTGTTTTTCATATATTAATTAAATTCACAGCATCGTTTTAAGGAGTGGAAAGTCTGTGTCCATTGTTAAGATAAACATCTTGTTCTTTTCACACCTGCAGAAGGCCGAAGGGGTTCTGGGTTTGACTCAAATAGAGCAAAAGAAAACCACAAGCATCTCACGTTGATCTTTATCACTGACCTCAGTATCAAACAACCTTGCAAACACAAAGACTTTTACATCCAAGTCACTTTAACCTAGTTAAAACTATACTGGGTTTACAATTTATATTCACAAAAAATATATTGATATGTCTGATGATCTCACCCATAACATCACAACACAACTTTAGAAAGTGCCAATTCACATTCAGTAATTATGTTACATTTCTGTCTAAATTGACAATTATGTATTATTCTCTAGAATACTACTCTGACCATTACTACCATGTAGATGTACGCTTTTGTTGAATTTAGCCAGAGGGATAATGATGATAATAATGTTGAAAACTCTGAAAACAACCCCAGTGAACTGTACAGTAAACCTGAAGATGTTTTAAAGTGGTACTGACATGGATTTACATAAACTAAAACAGTAGTGATGTGTGTTAATTAAAGGATTTTTAACCATTCTCTGTCACTGATTTTTTTGGGCTCATTATTTTGATTTGTTTTTAATCAAAATTGTCAAGTCAAAACAATTTTCTGATAATAAACGCTTTTGAGGTGAATTACTGAATGATCATTAGTTAGTCTTTATTGTCTTCAGTCTCTCTGTTCAGTCTCATGTGTCTCTCTGTGGGTTTCCTGAGTAATTGTGTTTAATTAAACTGAACTGAGACCCTCACGTGTTCTCTGTGGCTTTGAGCTGGATGGAAAAAACTGCCTGTTCACCACACACACACACACACACACACACACACACACACACACACACACACACACACACACACACACACACACACACACACACACACACACACACACACACACGCTTTTAAAAGTGAAAAATATTCATTCAAATAAACACTTTACGGCAAATATATCTAAAGGCTGTTGCTTTGAAGATTAAAATTAAAGATTAAAAGCAAATTAGATGTGCAATTTGAAGAACTATTCTTTGTTTTTCAAAGGTCAAGCTGGTCATGTGTGATGATCTGTGATCTCTGCTGTCAGCGAGTGAATTCAGTCTGCAGAAACTGACAGCGGTGGAGTCAGAGGAAACCTCCATCTTTTTGAAGGTGTCTGCAGGATCTTCATCTTTCTGGAAACGATACGTGTGACGCCATCAGAGGGGATTATGGGTAAGTGTGCAGTAGAGCAGTGGTTCTCAAACGTTTTAGAGTGGCGTACCCCCTGAGGCATTTCACATCCGTCTGTCACACCTTTTCCAGTAATGGACAATATTTGTCCCCTTAAATAGATTTTTGACAGTGAATTTTGTACCTTTATTAATAGCTTTATAAAATAAATGAAGCTTTAAATAAATAAATAAAATGTTCAATAGAAAAATATGCAATGCTGGTAAAAACAAAGTGATCATTTAAAGTATTAAAATCTGCCAGTAGGTTGTAGCTAAATACTGTCTTTATGAGTGAGTCATCGAGTCATTAATTAATTCGTTAACGAAACAAGTGGCTGTATTTATGAATGGGTCATTGAATCATCGACTCTCACGATTCATTAAAAGCTGCAGATTCGTCCACAAACACCACTGTGTGCTGCAGTTCTGCTGAGGCTTTTGTAACCCTATTACGAGGTAGTAATAATGTACATAGGTGTAGTAGTCTAAAGTAGTCTTAGATGTTTTCAATAATATGAATTTGGACCAGAAACAGAAGACGATAAATTAAGAGCCTGAGAATTGAATGCCAATAAAAGGAATACCCCACCAGAATGACAGTTTCCATAGACTGTATTGAATACACAGGGCTGGTACATACATATAAAAACACATTTATGAAAAATAACCAACTAAATTAATAAAGTGAGCACGTAAATAAAACCCTTTTTTCAGATTCTTTGAGCTCAGTTCGTCCTCGGTTCCACTTGCCTTTACTGACAAGAGTTCAGTTTTCACTGTGGGGGCCCTTTTTAGTTTGTGTTAGTGTTTGTCCTTCCACCATGAAGATGAAGAAGATGATCCTGGCAATAAAGGCAGAGTCACAAACACGGTTGGCTCGCCATCCAGCCACCCGGACTGGGAATCTATGACTCTCTGGGAGAACGTCTGGAACGTGAGGATCTGTATCACTCCGTGGAAAGGATCTCTGCACGATGTTTCCAACTCTTTACCAAAACCTGACCATTTTAGCGGAATTCACTGTCTTTAGATCCGTGACAACAGTGGATTCAGGCAAAGCTCTCCTTTACGCTCAAGTGGATAACGCAGCCTCCTATGCTTAAGTGTAAGCGCCAAAAAAGAATGTGCAGAGACGCGAAACTAGAGGCGTAACTGTAACAAAACCTAGCTGGCGGCTGATTGGTCAGCTCACTGCCTCACAGAGTTCACCCATTTTCTCACTTACAAGTCTATCAAAGATAGGAAAATAAAAGTTAACCCTTTTTTGACTTGATCAGACAGCTACACTTTTGTTGGAAAAATTTAATTGCAAAATGGAGCAAAAATACTGACAATACTGTGTTTATTTTCCATTCGTTTGTTGAAATGTTGTATAAAATTAATTTTACATTTGCAATTTTGTGGATATTCGATAAACAATGACTTCTTCCTCGTATAAGTTCAACATAAGAAACAAGAACTCACACGGGTTGTTTTTGTATCGAAGAAAGTTTGAATCTTAAACCGATCTCTATGCACAGTCTGTGACTATATTTGTTCTTCATGCTAAAGTGCTGAATCCCTTTTTTTTACAAAGGTAGGCTACATTGTCGAGAACAGCACCATAATGTAACTGGATTTGCATTTGATGAGGTAATTTGACTGGATGTGATGTATTCACGACATTTTACCGGCTAGAAATACGTACACTCGGAATTGTGGGTAAGTGTGCAGTAGAGTATATTGGCAGGTGTAGATCAGAGGGGATTGTCGGTAAGTGTGCAGTAGAGTATAGTGGCAGGTGTAGATCAGAGGGGATTGTCGGTAAGTGTGCAGTAGAGTATAGTGGCAGGTGTAGATCAGAGGGGATTGTCGGTAAGTGTGCAGTAGAGTATAGTGGCAGGTGTAGATCAGAGGGGATTATGGGTAAGTGTGCAGTAGAGTATAGTGGCAGGTGTAGATCAGAGGGGATTGTCGGTAAGTGTGCAGTAGAGTATAGTGGCAGGTGTAGATCAGAGGGGATTGTGGGTAAGTGTGCAGTAGAGTATAGTGGCAGGTGTAGATCAGAGGGGATTGTCGGTAAGTGTGCAGTAGAGTATAGTGGCAGGTGTAGATCAGAGGGGATTATGGGTAAGTGTGCAGTAGAGTATAGTGGCAGGTGTAGATCAGAGGGGATTGTGGGTAAGTGTGCAGTAGAGTATAGTGGCAGGTGTAGATCAGAGGGGATTATGGGTAAGTGTGCAGTAGAGTATAGTGGCAGGTGTAGATCAGAGGGGATTGTGGGTAAGTGTGCAGTAGAGTATAGTGGCAGGTGTAGATCAGAGGGGATTATGGGTAAGTGTGCAGTAGGGTATAATGGCAGGTGGGGATACGAGGGGATTATGGGTAAGTGTGCAGTAGAGTATAGTGGCAGGTGTAGATCATAGAGAATTATGGGTAAGTGTGCAGTAGAGTATAGTGACAGGTGTAGATCAGAGGGGATTATGGGTAAGTGTGCAGTAGAGTATAGTGGCAGGTGTAGATCAGAGGGGATTGTGGTTAAGTGTGCAGTAGAGTATAGTGGCAGGTGTAGATCAGAGGGGATTGTGGTTAAGTGTGCAGTAGAGTATAGTGGCAGGTGTAGATCAGAGGGGATTGTCGGTAAGTGTGCAGTAGAGTATAGTGGCAGGTGTAGATCATAGAGAATTATGGGTAAGTGTGCAGTAGAGTATAGTGGCAGGTGTAGATCAGAGGGGATTGTGGTTAAGTGTGCAGTAGAGTATAGTGGCAGGTGTAGATCAGAGGGGATTGTGGTTAAGTGTGCAGTAGAGTATAGTGGCAGGTGTAGATCAGAGGGGATTGTCGGTAAGTGTGCAGTAGAGTATAGTGGCAGGTGTAGATCAGAGGGGATTGTCGGTAAGTGTGCAGTAGAGTATAGTGGCAGGTGTAGATCAGAGGGGATTGTGGGTAAGTGTGCAGTAGAGTATAGTGGCAGGTGAAGATCAGAGGGGATTATGGGTAAGTGTGCAGTAGGGTATAATGGCAGGTGTGGATACGAGGGGATTATGGGTAAGTGTGCAGTAGAGTATAGTGGCAGGTGTAGATCATAGGGAATTATGGGTAAGTGTGCAGTAGAGTATAGTGACAGGTGTAGATCAGAGGGGATTATGGGTAAGTGTGCAGTAGAGTATAGTGGCAGGTGTAGATCAGAGGGGATTGTGGTTAAGTGTGCAGTAGAGTATAGTGGCAGGTGTAGATCAGAGGGGATTGTGGTTAAGTGTGCAGTAGAGTATAGTGGCAGGTGTAGATCAGAGGGGATAGTGGTTAAGTGTGCAGTAGAGTATAGTTACAGGTGTAGATTCAGAGGGGATTGTGGTTAAGTGTGCAGTAGAGTATAGTGGCAGGTGTAGATCAGAGGGGATTGTGGTTAAGTGTGCAGTAGAGTATAGTGGCAGGTGTAGATCAGAGGGGATTGTCGGTAAGTGTGCAGTAGAGTATAGTGGCAGGTGTAGATCAGAGGGGATTGTCGGTAAGTGTGCAGTAGAGTATAGTGACAGGTGTAGATCAGAGGGGATTATGGGTAAGTGTGCAGTAGAGTATAGTGGCAGGTGTAGATCAGAGGGGATTGTGGTTAAGTGTGCAGTAGAGTATATTGGCAGGTGTAGATCAGAGGGGATTGTCGGTAAGTGTGCAGTAGAGTATAGTGGCAGGTGTAGATCAGAGGGGATTGTCGGTAAGTGTGCAGTAGAGTATAGTGGCAGGTGTAGATCAGAGGGGATTGTCGGTAAGTGTGCAGTAGAGTATAGTGGCAGGTGTAGATCAGAGGGGATTATGGGTAAGTGTGCAGTAGAGTATAGTGGCAGGTGTAGATCAGAGGGGATTGTCGGTAAGTGTGCAGTAGAGTATAGTGGCAGGTGTAGATCAGAGGGGATTGTGGGTAAGTGTGCAGTAGAGTATAGTGGCAGGTGTAGATCAGAGGGGATTGTCGGTAAGTGTGCAGTAGAGTATAGTGGCAGGTGTAGATCAGAGGGGATTATGGGTAAGTGTGCAGTAGAGTATAGTGGCAGGTGTAGATCAGAGGGGATTGTGGGTAAGTGTGCAGTAGAGTATAGTGGCAGGTGTAGATCAGAGGGGATTATGGGTAAGTGTGCAGTAGAGTATAGTGGCAGGTGTAGATCAGAGGGGATTGTGGGTAAGTGTGCAGTAGAGTATAGTGGCAGGTGTAGATCAGAGGGGATTATGGGTAAGTGTGCAGTAGGGTATAATGGCAGGTGGGGATACGAGGGGATTATGGGTAAGTGTGCAGTAGAGTATAGTGGCAGGTGTAGATCATAGAGAATTATGGGTAAGTGTGCAGTAGAGTATAGTGACAGGTGTAGATCAGAGGGGATTATGGGTAAGTGTGCAGTAGAGTATAGTGGCAGGTGTAGATCAGAGGGGATTGTGGTTAAGTGTGCAGTAGAGTATAGTGGCAGGTGTAGATCAGAGGGGATTGTGGTTAAGTGTGCAGTAGAGTATAGTGGCAGGTGTAGATCAGAGGGGATTGTCGGTAAGTGTGCAGTAGAGTATAGTGGCAGGTGTAGATCATAGAGAATTATGGGTAAGTGTGCAGTAGAGTATAGTGGCAGGTGTAGATCAGAGGGGATTGTGGTTAAGTGTGCAGTAGAGTATAGTGGCAGGTGTAGATCAGAGGGGATTGTGGTTAAGTGTGCAGTAGAGTATAGTGGCAGGTGTAGATCAGAGGGGATTGTCGGTAAGTGTGCAGTAGAGTATAGTGGCAGGTGTAGATCAGAGGGGATTGTCGGTAAGTGTGCAGTAGAGTATAGTGGCAGGTGTAGATCAGAGGGGATTGTGGGTAAGTGTGCAGTAGAGTATAGTGGCAGGTGAAGATCAGAGGGGATTATGGGTAAGTGTGCAGTAGGGTATAATGGCAGGTGTGGATACGAGGGGATTATGGGTAAGTGTGCAGTAGAGTATAGTGGCAGGTGTAGATCATAGGGAATTATGGGTAAGTGTGCAGTAGAGTATAGTGACAGGTGTAGATCAGAGGGGATTATGGGTAAGTGTGCAGTAGAGTATAGTGGCAGGTGTAGATCAGAGGGGATTGTGGTTAAGTGTGCAGTAGAGTATAGTGGCAGGTGTAGATCAGAGGGGATTGTGGTTAAGTGTGCAGTAGAGTATAGTGGCAGGTGTAGATCAGAGGGGATAGTGGTTAAGTGTGCAGTAGAGTATAGTTACAGGTGTAGATTCAGAGGGGATTATGGGTAAGTTTGCAGTAGGGTATAATTGCAGGTGTAGATCAGAGGACATTATGGGTAAGTGTGCAGTAGGGTATAATGTCAGGTGTAGATCAGAGGGGATTATGGGTAAGTGTGCAGTAGAGTATAGTGGCTGGTGTAGATCAAGATTTCCATTACACGAGAGTAGATGTTAAAACTTCATGCTGATTTGTACTCGGCTTTCGCCAAGATAAGCACCAACTAAGACATAGCTTTACAGGAACCTATGCTTCTCCATCCATTTACGCTTCTTTCCATATGGTGATGTAAATCTCCTTCTGTCTAGTGTTAACACGCGTCAGCACACACAACGGCTGCAACCACAGTACGGTCCCCCCATGACAACCGTCTGGATTGAGCTGAGTAGGGGACATCTCTAGCGTCTTCAAGTGGGCACCTTCCGTCCTCAGTGTTTCGTCGACTAGCCCACGACACCTCAAGAGGGCTTGACAGTGACTCTGGCGTCCTAGAGTCACCCCCCTCCGTCCCCCACTCAACTCAGCCCAGCTTACTAACCTCTACATCCCTCCTGCTGCTGAGACCTAACCACAATCTCTCCGCAACCCAACCATACGCGCCAACCCGTTTGACTAAGGCTGTCGAGCCCCACTGGTGCGTTAATATGCAGTTTCAGTGGCAACAGTTCCGTATGGCATATCACCTACCGCAAAACACAATATCTGCCCAACCACCCGTCATTCACGCAATATACACAGGAACGTAATGACTGTAAATACTATACAACCTATACAAATAAACCAACAGACTCTTCAAGTTTTCAAGAATTCTACGAAACCGTAGCATGGCGGCCTGTACACAGCCAGCTAGAATCTTTCCATCTCAACCACAGCCAGTTGCTGCTCCTTTCTGTTGCTTCAGATAAGTTCTTTACTGTGCGACGTAACTCTTGGCCACTGAATCCGACGTCTCTGAGGAACCGGGTTGTAGAGTGTGCCACAAAACCTCGACAACCCACTTCCACTGGATAAACCTGGACCCTCCATCCTCGCTGTTCTGCTTCAGTGGCCAGATGAGCATACCGCAGTTTCTTCCTCTCATATGCCTCAACAACCGCATCCTCCAATGGCACTGTTAACCTGTTAACCTTCAAGGCCACTTTTGAAAAATCCCCAGAAATGGCATACCCAAACTTAAACAGATACAGTTCATGAACCCTTTGCACTAAAAGCACAAGTATGATCTCATTTGAAAGCTGACATCTAGTAGTTTATTGTAAATGTAGAAATAATTATTGTCATAATGAAAAAAAAATGTTTAAATAGCTTCAAAGTTTTGTAAAGTTATTAGAAATTTACTTTTATGAAACATCTTCATAAAAATAAAATTGAAGTTGGCCCTGGAGGAATCTAGAAATGCACTGCAGCTAAAGCCATATGTGTGACCATTTTATATTTAAAATCTGAAAATGATAAGTCTAAAACTCTGTATTTAGTTAAATGTTTTTCAAGATCATGTCAAATTACTTTATTTTGATTAGACTCTAAAATGCAAACTGATGTTTAGTCATCTTCTGAGTCATCTAATCAGTCTATTGTCTCTATTATTTTGTGGTGCAAACGAGCCCCATTCAGAGTCAGTCTCTCCTTTCACACATTTACACCTCTCCAGACTGGTTATGGCTCTAAATATGCATTTCTTTTGTCTGCATTATAGCTACTAACGACTGGCTATTCACAGGCTATTCATAGGGTTTCAAACCCTAATTTCTTTTATCAAAGTTCTCACTAAATATTTGAAACTGGTATCAAATGCACTGAAACATTTCAGTAAGCATTCCTATTTAGAAAAAAATCATAAAACAATAACTGCTGGTGGCAGGTGCACCTGGGCTAGCTAGCATGTTAGCTTAGCACACCATCAATACACGACCATTTATGAGATTAAAACCATGTTTGTGCTCCAAACTTACTTTATAACGCAAGTCGAGTGTTTTAAATAATCTTCTGTGATCTAATTTGGCTTCAGATAAAAAAAAATCCGACAGAAAATGTATTATTTATAGTGTTCTGCACGATGGTGAAATCTATATCGATTAGCATTACATTATAAATATAATCTATTATTATGAAATACCTGGCATGGCTTGAAGAACACAGGTAACTCAAATATCATTGCAATCATGTTTATTGTCTTCAAAACATCTTTATCTGCATGTTACAGCGATCTCTGTCAGCTACTTTCTGTATCAGTGACGTCCTGGAATGTCACATGACTATGGGTCTTCTTCGTGATCCATATATGGACTGTTATTGTGCATATAGCGCCCTCAGGCTATTGGTATGAATTGAAAACACAGCACATCTCAGTAAGAAGCGATCATAATGATTACATCGACGCATTTGGGTATAAATTCAACAAATATTATTCCTGTCCAGTGTTGGGAGTAACGCGTTACAAAAGTAATGCATTACAGTAACATATTACGTTTTGCTGTAACGCAGTAGTGTAAGGCATTACTAATCAATTTTCAGTAATATTTTACTCGGTACATGTTCGGTAAGGCTTGCGTTACAACAGACTTTTAGTTTTAATTGTAAAACAAACAAACAAACAAAAAAACCAGCAAGACCGCCAGACATTACGAATGAAAGATGCAAGTAGGCTAAATTAACTGTTCGTGGTCAGTCAATATCCGCGTGTGAGGTCCAAGTCTGTAATTAAAGACTAAATGGCAGCGTCTGATATATTTGTATAGCGATTTATTTTTTACAGGAGTGCCGTGAGGTATGATTTCGGCCTCTGTGCTCGCGCTGGCCAGTGGAAAAGCGGCTAATGGTGAAGATGGCATGAAGAAGACTATACATTCCCGAGATGGACGTATGAGCATTAGGCTCAGGGACGTGCACAGGGGGGTTGCTCAGGTTGCCCGGGCAACTGCCCATATGCCCTTCTCGACTCAAGTTGCCCTTCCGAGAAAAAAAAAATCGTACAATGGCTGCAGAATTACACATAGGCCTAGATACATTTTTTATTTTATTTTTTTTAAATCGCAAAGCCTCATTCACTTCCATTCGTGCACCGAACTTGAAAGTCAGTAAGGGAAGGGCAAACTGTTTACGTGGCTGCAGCGCTGCACGCGACCGGTGCGTAAGACCCCACAAATTACTTAAGGCCCCGCCTCCATCTCGTGTCATAGCGTGTCAATTAATGTGTACAACATCCATGACAAAATGAAGCGAAACTATCCTTCTGGTCACGAAAAGAGGAAGAAGAAAAAACCCATGAGAGTGAATTGCGGGAACAACAATCAGGTAAACTTGTGTTCTCTCCTCTCTAAGTTTGATGTCAGCAAAGTTTGATGTTTTTCGGTCTTGCTAACCTAGCTGGGCAGGCAGTGCATCTCTTGCATCACTTTGTGTCTGACAAAAGTGAGAGTAAAATAAAAATAAATATTACGTTTGTTTTTGATAAACGACAAAGTGCAACGGTGTTTGTTTACTGCAGCTCGGAAAACATAACCGCGTCGCGTGTGTTATCGTGCGTTCATATGCGCGTGCACGAAATGAAACTCGCATTTTTCAAGCAGAAATATGTGGAGACCAGACATACTGTACAATACATGCACGTGAATGATGGCACTCCCAATCAAAGTCACATTTATAAAACAAGAAACTGATGATCTAGTCTCAGTGTAGTTAAAAACTCTAAACAACTGCACTAATTATGCAAGATAGAAAGCAATGTATTGACAATTTGACATTGATTGACTATTGATTTATAGGCTATATTGAATTTAAAATGTTGATTAGCTGGACATACTGGTCAATATGGATGCACATCCCTCAGTAAATAATAACCATAAATCAAGAATTGCTTCAACATGCATAATAATAAATAAAAAAAATCATACTGATGCCGAAAATACCCAGGCTGTAGAGAGAACCAAAGTTAATCCCAAAAGCCAAAGCTCAGGGTTATAATTTATTATTTTCTTCTTATTTATGTTTACGTTAATATTCACTTGTTATGTTAACATTCTATAGAAAATACTCTATTCAAAAAATATTGTTTGTTTGAACCTCATTCTGTTCTATATTGTTGTACTTATTCTTTGACTGTTTTGTTTAAAGGAGGGAGGATTGTATTGGGAGCACTGAAGTGTCAGGTGTGATTGTGTGGCAATGGCAAATGGTTTACATAGCTCACGGCGTCACAGGTCAGGTAGAGGGCCCCTTTTGCTTAGGGCCCCAGGGGGAGTTCAGGATCGGCCCTGGGTTTAGCAGTCGATTCTGTTGCCTACCGGAATTCCTGTTCCCTTTACGCAATCATACCTCAAATCATGCGTAGTTGCCCGTAGCCTACGGCAAATGGTTTACATAGCTCACGGCGTCACAGGTCAGGTAGAGGGCCCCTTTTGCTTAGGGCCCCAGGGGGAGTTCAGGATCGGCCCTGGGTTTAGCAGTCGATTCTGTTGCCTACCGGAATTCCTGTTCCCTTTACGCAATCATACCTCAAATCATGCGTAGTTGCCCGTAGCCTACCATCAGAACTGAATACGGAGCAAGAAGCACAACTGAATGTACAGGAAGCCCTTTTTTCAGGTCAGAGCAACTGCCCCTCATAATTCCTGTGCACGTCCCTGATTAGGCTATTCGTTCTGTTTTCTTTCTAAACAGTTAGGCTATGTGTATGTGGTATTTTTCATGTTTTCATCACGCAATCATGTTTTTGATGCCGTGGTGACGCGTTCATGTAAGGGCGGCGGCGCTGCCGATAAAGCACCTAAAAGCTGTCACAAAGAACCGGCAAAAGCAATGATTATGAATATGTCAAATATAGCAAGGAGACATGTTGATTGTTTATTAATAAAGTCAAGATGAAGTTGACGATGCTGACTCGCGATCTTCGCAGTAGTGAATGCACCAGAGAGAAATGCACATTTCATTTCATAAGCAGAGAGCAATCTGTTTTCTTTCGTTTTGAATTGTTCTGTTTACAAGTAGACATTTCAATATAGATATATTTTTCAGGTCCGTACAATTAAAACAAAACGAAATTCACTTTAAAGAAAGGCTTCGTGTCTTCTGTGTAAGGTGTCTGTGAAAGTTTTAAAGCAGTCTTTTAGTGCCGCTTCAGAGCGGTCGCGTCCGTAACGGAGAACTGTCACGTCTGTAACATTGTTTTTTCCTCATAAATGCGAACACGAAAAATAAAATAAAATGAATATTTTATGTTCTGTGGAGATCCAACCCTTCTTCATTAGATTTGCGCAGTGTAATTCACAGAATTACAACAACAAAAAATCGTTGCCTCCTAAAAGTTAAAGATTTTTTTTTGTCACACATGACTGTCGATTTCCCTAATATTAAATATAAAACGCATGTGTAGACTGATATTTTTCTAATGTCTGGACTCCTTTCTGGGAGGAGACTATGGATAAACAGACGTTTCAATATTTTGGTATTAATGCATTTTCTGAGAATTTATATAATTATATAAGTTAACTGCAAGTCTGCAAATGTCATGTCCATAACGCTGGAATTCCCAAATTTTAAATAATTTATCCTCAACTAGTTTTGTGGTGTAGGTCTACATATTTTATAATGTTAAGTTAACTTCAAATAATACTAATAGTAATTTAAAGATGTGGTAGCATTGGATCTGGACGGTATGGATAACGCTGGGAGTTGGAAGGGGTGTGTTGCGATTCTGCAGGTTCGTGGATCTGAGTCTCGCGATTTCGGTTTCATATCACATATCGTTACAGCCCTAGTCATTTTAGAATGTTAATTTCTACTTCTGTATAGTTATTTTGGTGAAAGTAACTCAAAAGTAATACAGGAGTAATGTAACGCATTACAATTCTGAGACAGTAATATTGTAAGGTAATGAATTACTTTTAAATAACAGTAACAAGTAATATATAATGTATTACAGTTTGGAAGTAACTTGCACAACACTGTTCCTGTCTATAGAAATATGATGTGAATCTATGAGAATATATCAATATTTCTCCAAGTCTGCACATTTTTTAGCTAAAGCCCTGAGGGACGATGTTTTGCGAATCGCTGTCATGACGACAGCTTGGAGTGTTTTTTATGAATGGACCATCTGACGCTCATAATTCATATTAAAGGTATCGACTCATTTTTTCATTTCATAACTCCTGACACAAATTAAGACATAACTGTCACTATAAGTTTCTCAGAATACAATAGTGGTCAAATACTGAATCTTGAGTATTATATCTTTTTAATGATGTATAGTTTGTCAAGGTATAACATTAAATCTGATAGTAAATTTGAACTAAATAAAAAAAAAAACGCTTCAGTGCGCCGACGCTCTGGAAACGGTTAACAGGTTAACTCTATCAGTTGAACAATGCGTGCTTATCCAGACCACAAAACAATATCTGGTCGTAGGTTAGTGGTGGCAATCTCAGGTGAAAAAATAGGCCGTTGATCAAGATCAGCCAGCATCTTCCAGTCCCTAGCAGCTTCCAGTTGTCCTGGGCGAGAATTAGTGTTAGCACCTTTTCTGGGTGGTTGCTCGCCTGGCCGGAGGAATATTGTCTTCTGCGTGTAATGTTTTGCTAGAACAGGCGGCGACTTATTGGTATTACTACGCTTGCCTTCCAATGCTAAAGCCAAATATCGCAATACTTGGTCATGGCGCCAAGTAAACCGACCTTGGCTAAGAGCCACCTTACATCCTGTCAAAATGTGCCTTAATGTGGCAGGTGATGAACTCAAAGGACAAGAGGGATCCTCTCCTACCCAGAGGTTTAGGTTATGTGGTGATGGGAGAACATCATATGTTGGCCTAATAAGGAAACTGATCCTACTCTCTTCCATTGACCAAAGGTCTTGCCAGCCCATTTTGCGTTGTTCCACACTCTCCCATCTCATCCACTCTCCCTGCTTGGCCTGGGAAATGGCTTTTATACATCTCATCCTCTCCTCCTGCTTTCGCACCTCGTTGACTACCAGCTTCCTCCTTTGAGCTGGGCCTGCCTTGTGCCATTTAGGAGGAGCTAAACTGAGCCCCAAACCCCCTCTTCCATGCTGTACCTGTCCCATGATATCCCCAATTTGAAGGTCAGCCTTTGCCTCTACTACAGATTTCTTTGCTGACCACTTTCTACCAGTTTTTAACACAGGGGCTGCCTCCCTTACACATTTGACGCGTGACTCTGCTAAAGTCATTTAAAGTCTGACCATGGCACACTTAAACTCCTCGGTTAAAGCAGAGACTGGCAGCTGCAATACTCCTTTTCTATAAAGTCCCACTCTGCTGAGGCAGCGTGGAACTCCCAACCATTTCCTGATGTATGAACTTATTAAAGCTTCCAGCTTATCCACTGTTGTCAAAGAAACCTTGTACACAGTCAGTGGCCACAGCAACCTTGGCAGTAGACAAACTGAAAGCACCAGAGTTTTTGTTTGCCTGGTAGAGCACAGCTGTTTATGCTCTTCAACCCTTCCAATACTTGTCGTCTAACTTCTCCCACTCGAACTGTGTCCTTTAGATCCCCATCGTACCATCTCCCAAGACTCTTCACTGGCTTCTCAGAAACTGTTGGTATTGCCTCACCATTAATGAAGAATCTTTTTTCTACTACCTCTCCTTTAACTATCGAGATGCTCCTTGATTTACAGGGCTTAAATTGCATTCGTGCCCATTCAATATTATCTGTTAACTTCCCCAATAACCGATTAGTGCAGGCTACTGTTGTAGTCATAGTTGTCATGTCATCCATGTATGCTCTGATTGGTGGTAGTCACATCCCAGAAGCCAAGCGCTCTCCTCCTACTACCCATCTTGATGCCCTAATGATTACTTCCATTTCCATGGTAAAAGCCAGTGGAGAAATGGTGCATCCTGCCATTATTCCAACCTCTAAGCATTGCCATGCGGTGCTGAATTTTGGAGTTGAGAAACTAAATTGCAAATCTCCAAAATAGGCTTTCACTAAATTTGTTATTGACATTGGTACTCTAAAAAAATCAAATGCTGCCCAAATAAGCTCATGTGGCACTGAACCATATGCATTAGCCAAATCCAGGAATGTCACATGGAGCTCCTTCCTCTCCTTTTTAGTTGATTGAATTCGTTACCAGATAGCATTGATGTGTTCTAAGCATCCTGAGAACCCTGGAATGCCCGCTTTTTGAACTGAAGTGTCAATTAAGCCGTTCTTTAATAGGTAGGTTGACAATCTCTGCGCAATAATGCTGAAGAAAATCTTACCTTCGACGTTTAATAGTGAAATAGGAAGAAACTGACTGATGCTTGTAGCATCTTTTTCTTTAGGTATAAAGACTCCACCTGCTCGGCGCCATGCTCTAGGTACAACCTGCTTTTCCCATGCCACTTTTATCAATTTCCACAGAATTCGTAGAACTCCTGAAGCACTCTTGTACACTCTGTACGGAACTCCATTAGGCCCTGGAGATGATGCCTTTCTCACAACCTGCTCTATCTCTTTCCACTTAGGTGCACAGACCTCCATTTGATATTCTGGTGGATTGATAGGTGGGATATCTGACGGAATTGACATAGGCTCATGCCTTTTTGCATCTGTATGCGTTTCCTCCAAATATCTCTCTAGCTCAACCCTAGATGTTTTTAAAGTGCCATTCTTCTCACTGGTGAAAAACTTCTTTACGAATTTGAATGGGTCTTTATAGAAATTAGCCCTTGCACGCTCCTTCTTTTTGTAGCGTTTCCGTAGGCGCTCAGCTCTGCGTAATGTTGCAAGCTTATCTTTTATGGCCCTTTGTAAGAGATTGAGTCCCTCCTTCTGACTTTTTTCCTCTTTTTTCCATTGCTTCCTCAGCTGTCTCCTTTCTCTAACTAACCCTTTCAACCCTTCAGATAGTAGTTTGTACTTTTTCCTTCCTATTTTCCACACCAAACCTCTCACTTCCATATGCTTAAATGATGTCCCCAAATTTACCCAGCTTCTTTTCAACTGTACCAGTTAATCTTTCCAATACAAAGCATAGATCTGTGTTTACAATGTCCCATGCAGTTTTCTCACAAGCTCTTGGACATCTAACTCCAGGCCTATGCCCGTTGAGGTTCTTTTCTCTCTTATGCTGGTTAGTCTGACCGGGTTCAAAAGTATCAATGTGTTCATCACTAACTGTGCAAACCCTAATCTCCTCTATGACAGGGGTACTGATAAGATGGTCCTGCGAAATGTGGTTTGCTTCCTGTCGCTGGATTTCATTCAACTGACTTGACTGACTTCGTAAGAAGTACTGATCAATGCGAGGCTCTTGTCCCTTCTCCCTCAAGCATTTAATTTTCCCTCGATGAATCTTCAACCCCCTGACCGTTGTTGCCTTGCTCCAGCCACAAACACAAGCTTGGAGTTCAATGACTTATCTAACTGCAGAACCTGAACTAATATTTTGTAAAGTGCTCTCCATACTCATATCCGTTTCCATTCCAACATCGTTAACCATGTTGTCAAACATTGAGTCATCTTCCGCCCCTGCTCTCGCAGACTCTAGGGGTATTTTCCTCTTTAATTTCTCAAAAAGCCTTGGGCGGATGTCTCCAGCATCCTGTAAACACAGAGCTGGATACTGCCGACAAGGGTAACTAACCCTTACCAGCCCCATTGGGGTCTCTTTCCTCCTGGCAGCTGTCTCTCCAGGCTGTCACAAGGTCTTTCCCTTGTTGCCAGCAGAAATATTCACTGCAGTCACTTGACGTATCCAGATCTTCATGATTTCCATTACACGAGAGTAGATGTTAAAACTTCATGCTGATTTGTACTCGGCATTCGCCAAGATAAGCACCAACTAAGACATAGCTTTACAGTAACCTATGCTTCTCCAATCCATTTATGCTTCTTTCCATATGGTGATGTAAATCTCCTTCTGTCTAGTGTTAACACGCGTCAGCACACACAACGGCTGCAACCACAGTGCGGTACCCCCATGACAACCGTCTGGATTGAGCTGAGTAGGGGACATCTCTAGGGTCTTCAAGTGGGCACCTTCCGTCCTCAGTGTTTCGTCGACTAGCCCACGACACCTCAAGAGGGCTCGACAGTGACTCTGGCGTCCCAGAGTCACCCCCCTCCGTCCCCCACTCAACTCAGCCCAGCTTACTGACCTCTACATCCCTCCTGCTGCTGAGACCTAACCACAATCTCACAATCTCTCCACAACCCAACCATACGCGCCAACCAGTTTGACTAAGGCTGTCGAGCCCCACTGGTGCGTTAATATGCAGTTTCAGTAGCAACAGTTCCGTATGGCATACCACTTACCGCAAAACACAATATCTGCCCAACCACCCGTCATTCACGCAATATACACAGGAATGACTGTAAATACTATACAACCTATACAAATAGACCAACAGACTCTTCAAGTTTTCAAGAATTCGACGAAACCGTGGCATGGCGGCCTGTACACAGCCAGCTAGAATCTTTCCGATTCAGAAGGGAATTGTGGGTAAGTTTGCAGTAGAGTATAGTGGCAGGTGTAGATCAGAGGGGATTATGGGTAAGTGTGCAGTAGAGTATAGTGGCAGGTGTAGATCAGAAGGGATTGTGGGTAAGTGTGCAGTAGAGTATAGTGGCAGGTGTAGATCGGAGGGGATTATGGGTAAGTGTGCAGTAGAGTATAGTGGCAGGTGTAGATCAGAGGGGATTGTGGGTAAGTGTGCAGTAGGGTATAATGGCAGGTGTAGATCAGAGGGGATTGTGGGTAAGTGTGCAGTAGAGTATAGTGCCTGGTGTAGATCAGAGGGGATTGTGGGTTAGTGTGCAGTAGAGTATAGTGGCAGGTGTAGATAAGAGGGGATTATGGGTAAATCTGCAGTAGAGTATAGTGGCAGGTGTAGGTCAGAGGGGATTGTGGGTAAGAGTGCAGTAGAGTATAGTGGCAGGTGTAGATCAGAGGGGATTGTGGGTAAGAGTGCAGTAGAGTATAGTGGCAGGTGTAGATTAGAGGGGATTATGGGTAAGTGTGCAGTACAGTATAGTGGCAGGTGTAGATCAGAGGGGATTGTGGGTAAGTGTGCAGTAGAGTATAGTGGCAAGGTGTAGATCAGAGGGGATTATG
This sequence comes from Siphateles boraxobius, assembly GCF_051911475.1. Lineage (NCBI taxonomy): Eukaryota > Metazoa > Chordata > Actinopteri > Cypriniformes > Leuciscidae > Siphateles > Siphateles boraxobius. The sequence continues at coordinate 246,714 of NW_027508713.1, read as the reverse complement.
GGTAAGTGTGCAGTAGAGTATAGTAGCATGTGTAGATCATAGTGGATTGTGGGTAAGTGTGCAGTAGAGTATAGTGCCTGGTGTAGATCAGAGGGGATTGTGGGTTAGTGTGCAGTAGAGTATAGTGGCAGGTGTAGATCAGAGGGGATTGTGGGTAAGTGTGCAGTAGAGTATAGTGCCTGGTGTAGATCAGAGGGGATTGTGGGTTAGTGTGCAGTAGAGTATAGTGGCAGGTGTAGATCAGAGGGGATTATGGGTAAATCTGCAGTAGAGTATAGTGGCAGGTGTAGGTCAGAGGGGATTGTGGGTAAGAGTGCAGTAGAGTATAGTGGCAGGTGTAGATCAGAGGGGATTGTGGGTAAGAGTGCAGTAGAGTATAGTGGCAGGTGTAGATCAGAGGGGATTATGGGTAAGTGTGCAGTACAGTATAGTGGCAGGTGTAGATCAGAGGGGATTGTGGGTAAGTGTGCAGTAGAGTATAGTGGCAAGGTGTAGATCAGAGGGGATTATGGGTAAGTGTGCAGTAGAGTATAGTAGCATGTGTAGATCAGAGTGGATTGTGGGTAAGTGTGCAGTAGGTTATAATGGCAGGTGAAGATCAGAGGGGGTTATGGGTAAGTGTGCAGTAGAGTATAGTGGCAGGTGTAGATCAGAGGGGATTGTGGTTAAGTGTGCAGTAGAGTATAGTGACAGGTGTAGATCAGAGGGGATTGTGGGAAAGTGTGCAGTAGAGTATAGTGGCAGGTGTAGATCAGAGGGGATTATGGGTAAGTGTGCAGTAGGGTACAATGGCAGGTGTAGATCAGAGGGGATTGTGGGAAGGTGAGTAGAGGAGTAATTTGGATCAGCTCAAGAATGTGCGAACTGAGAGATTTAACATGATGTGCAGGTTAAGATTTACAGACAAAACCACACAAGAACTTCAATGAATGATGACACAGACTCACTGTTTCTCGTCAGATCTCAATGAACTTTATTGGCCAAGTATGTAAAATATACAATGAATTTGTCACAGGAATGAGGACTCCCACCCATATATGCAATGTATTATAATAGTTGCAGATACAAAATACAGAGCTTAGCAGACAACAACACAACAACAACAAAAATCATAAAATATAATAACAGTGCTCTTAATTATGTTAATACAAAAGAGAAAAAAATAAAGATAACATGAGGAGGAGTCAGATAGTATTTAAAATCTTCTAAAGTTTCTGGGAAAAAAAGATATTTTGGAATCTGGCAGTTATTGTTTTAAGCAGTGTGTAATGCCTTCCAGAAGCTAGAAGTCTGAAAAGTCTGTAGGCATGATGTGTTGGGTCACTAACAATTCTCCAAACCCATTTCTTGACACGGGACAGGTGCAAATCCTGAATGGAGGGCAAGTCAGACCCATAATGTGTTCACCCGTCCTACTACTCTCTGAAACCTGTACCAGTCCTGTTGGGTGGCAGAGCTGTACCAAACAGTAAATGATTAACATAGGACAGATTCAGCCCAGTCGAATTTGCACAGAATTTCCCTTGACAGGTTATACTTCCTTAATTGATGGAGGAAGTGCATCTTCTGCTGTGCTTTTTTTGATGATTCGGACAATGTTCCTCTCCCACTTCAGATCCCTGCAGAAGGTAATGCCAAGGAACTTGTAGGATTCAGTGCTGGCCACTATACAACCATTAATTATGAGTGGAGACAAACATGAAGGGTTCTTCTTACAGTTTTTTTCGATTGCTAAACGACATTTAGCACACCTGGAGCTATATGTGCAAAACTCTAACTAAAGTCTTCACTTCCAACAGTCACCTGAGCTAAACAGTTCACATCACCTGCAAAACTCATTCCAAGCAACACAACTCTTAACACATGGCTCAAAACAGGCTCAGTGAGCCAAACACTATGCACAACCCTCACTGAGATAACACACACTGTCACTCAGAACACACTGAGAGTAAAACACTAAAAAACCCTCACTGAGATAACACACTCTCAGAACACACTGAGAGTAACAACACTACACAACCCTCACTGAGATAACACACACTGACACTCAGAACACACTGAGAGTAAAAACACTAGCATCAAACACCAATACAGAAAATACTAACTTTTCATCTTTACAGTTTGAACAATTTCAGTGACTTCATACAAAGTCATATTTTCTTCAAAGAAAAGAGTGACATTCTTTCACATGATTTACAGTTTTTTTCAATTGCTAAACGACAGTGAGCACAACTGGAGCTACATGTGCAAAACTCTAACTACAGTCTGCACTACCAACAGTCACCTGAGCTAAACAGTTCACATAACCTGCAAAACTCATTCCAAGCAACACAACTCTTACAGTTTTTTTCGATCGCTAAACGACAGTGAGCACAACTGGAGCTACATGTGCAAAACTCTAACTACAGTCTGCACTACCAACAGTCACCTGAGCTAAACAGCTCACATCACCTGCAAAACTCACTCCAAGCAACACAACTCTTAACACATGGCTCAAAACAGACTCAGTGCAACCAAACACTATGCACAACCCTCACTGAGATAACACACACTGTCACTCAGAACCAGTGTTGTGCAAGTTACTCCCAAACTGTAATACATTATATATTACTTGTTACTGTTATTTAAAAGTAATTCATTACCTTACAATATTACTGTCTCAGAATTGTAATGCGTTACATTACTCCTGTATTACTTTTGAGTTACTTTCACCAAAATAACTATACAGAAGTAGAACTTAACATTCTAAAATGACTAGGGCTGTAAGGATATGCCATATCATATGAAACCGAAATCGCGACACTCAGATCCACGAACCTGCAGAATCGCGACACACCCCTTCCAACTCCCAGCGTTATCAATACCGTCCAGATCCAAAATACCACATCTTTAAATTACTATTAGTATTATCTGTAGTTAACTTAACATTATAAAATACGTAGACCTACACCACAAAACTAGTTGAGGATAAATTATTTAAAATTTGGGAATTCCAGCGTTATGGACATTACATTTGCAGTCAAAACTTGATATATAAATTCTCAGAAAATGCATTAATACCAAAATATTGAAACGTCTGTTTATCCATAGGCTCCTCCCTGAAAGGAGTCCAGACATTAGAAAAATATCAGTCTACACATGCGTTTTATATTTAATATTAGGGAAATAGACAGTCATGCGTGACAAAAAAAAATCTTTAACTTTTAGGAGGCAACAATTTTTTTGTTGTTGTAATTCTGTGAATTAAACTGCGCAAATCGGATGAAGAAGGGTTGGCTCTCCACAGAACATAAAATATTCATTTTATTTTATTTTTCGTGTTCGCATTTATGAGGAAAAAACAATGTTACAGACATGACAGTTCTCCGTTATGGACGCGACCGCTCTGAAGCGGCACTAAAAGACTGCTTTAAAACTTTCACAGAGACCTTACACACACAAAGCCTTTCTTTAAAGTGAATTTCGTTTTGTATTAATTGTATCTTAATTTTAATCAATGTTTCGTCAACCAATTGCCTGGATTTTAGCGCGTGAACTGGAGCGCGTCTCATAAATGAACCGAAACTCAGCGTATAAGGTAGCCTATTCACGGACTTGAAAAATATATCTATATTGAAATGTCTACTTGTAAACAGAACAATTCAAAACGAAAGAAAACAGACTGCTCTCTGCTTATGAAATGAAATGTGCATTTCTCTCTGGTGCATTCACTAGGCTTCTGCGAAGATCGCGAGTCAGCATCGTCAACTTCATCTTGACTTTATTAATAAACAATTAAAATGTCTCCTTGCTATATTTGACATATTCATAATCATTGCTTTTGCCGGTTTTTTGTGACAGCTTTTAGGTGCTTTATCGGCAGCGCCGCCGCCCTTACATGAACGCGTCACCACCGCATCAAAAACATGATTGCGTGATGAAAACATGAAAAATAGCACATAAACATAGCCTAACTGTTTAGAAAGAAAACACAGAACGAATAGCCTAATGCGCATACGTCCATCTCGCGAATGTATAGTCTTCTTCATGCCATCTTCACCATTAGCTACTTTTCCACTGGCCAGCGCGAGCACAGAGGCCTAAATCATACCTCACGGCACTCCTGTAAAAAATAAATCGCTATACAAATATATCAGACGCTGCCATTTAGTCTTTATTTACAGACTTGGACACCACACGCGGCTATTGACTGACCACGAACAGGTAATTTAGCCTACTTGCATTTTTCATTCGTTAATGTCTTGCTGTTTTTTGTTGTTGTTTGTTTTACAATTAAAACTAAAAGTCTGTTGTAACGCAAGCCTTACTGAACATGTACCGAGTAAAATATTACTGAAAATTGATAAGTAATGCCTTACACTACTGCGTTACAGCAAAAAGTAATATGTTACTGTAATGCATTACTTTTGTAACGCGTTACTCCCAACACTGGTGGTGACGCGTTCATGTAAGGGCGGCGGCGCTGCCGATAAAGCACCTAAAAGCTGTCACAAAAAACCGGCAAAAGCAATGATTATGAATGTGTCAAATATAGCAAGGAGACATTTTAATTGTTTATTAATAAAGTCAGGATGAAGTTGACGATGCTGACTCGCGATCTTCGCAGTAGCCTAGTGAATGCACCAGAGAGAAATGCACATTTCATTTCATAAGCAGAGAGCAGTCTGTTTTCTTTCGTTTTGAATTGTTCTGTTTACAAGTAGACATTTCAATATAGATATATTTTTCAAGTCCGTGAATAGGCTACCTTATACGCTGAGTTTCGGTTCATTTATCAGACATCACTGAGTCTGTTTTGAGCCATGTGTTAAGAGTTGTGTTGCTTGGAGTGAGTTTTGCAGGTGATGTGAGCTGTTTAGCTCAGGTGACTGTTGGTAGTGCAGACTGTAGTTAGAGTTTTGCACATGTAGCTCCAGTTGTGCTCACCGTCGTTTAGCGATCGAAAAAAACTGTAATAATAAATAAATTTGATTAGGCAGTACTGGTGGGTAAAGTATTTAAGGACATAGATGAATGTGAGGATGTCAGCATTGACTCTATTCGAGAATATATATATATATATATATATATGTTTATACATATACGTTTTTCTGATATAAAAATAAAGAAAAAGAAAGATAAAAATGTCTGTTCTTCTGGACGCTCCGTTTTCAAGAAAACTAAACCTTTCAGCGGCGTTCCAGAGGTTTCTTCCTCACCAATCTATGTTCCTGAAACTGGCATAGAGTACAAAGAAGAAGACCTGATGCCGAGGCTATCAGGCTTCTAAGGGTGGTCCCCTCCGGGGTAGGGACGGTTTTGAGAAATCATTTCTCCTCGGCGCCCTCTGCGGTGCGACTCTCTGAGGAGGGTCGCAGCGCTGCCAGTTCGGTTGTTCCCTGCCGGTTCGCCGTTCAGGGCACCGAGGTGTCAGCGTCCCCATACGATCCTCCGAGGAGGGTCGTAGAGCAGTCAGTTCGGTCTTCCTGCCGGTTCGCCGTTTCAGGGTGCCGAGGTGCCTGCTTTTTCCTAGGATCCTCCGAGGAAGGTCGTAGGAACTAAGCTAGTTAGAGGTAGGCAAGATCTGAGGGCTGTCGTCATCTCTAATAAAGCTTAGACAAGAAGTCCTGTCGAATGAAAAAAAAAAAAATGAAAAAAAGAGGGACGGTTTTGAGAAATCGTTTCTCCTAACGGCGCCCTCTGGGGTGCGACTCTCTGAGGAGGGTCGCAGCGCTGCCAGTTCGGTTGTTCCCTGCCGGTTCGCCGCTTCAGGGCGCGAGGTGTCAGCGTCCCCGTGCAATCCTCTGAGGAGGGTTGTAGAATGGTCAGTTCGGTTGTTCCCTGCCGGTTCGCCGCTTCAGGGCACCGAAATGGTTGTTCAATCAAATCCAGAGGCCAGTCTCGAGAGACTGGTTCCCTTATCGGAATTTCTGGCAGCGTGGAAACTTCTGCCAAATATTTCTCTATGGGTCCTGCACATAATAGAAAAGGGTTACAGAATTCAGCTCGGTTCTCGTCCGCCCTGATTTCAAGGAGTCCTCCCCACGGTGGTGGACTCACAGCAGGCTCTGGTAATGGAGCAAGAAGTACTGACACTTCTTCGAAAGGGAGCTATAGAAAGGGTTTCTCCTCCCAGCAGAGAGTCAGGGTTTTACAGCCCTTACTTCATTGTTCCAAAGAAGGATGGAGGGCTGCGTCCTATTTCAGACCTTCGCCAGTTAAACAGCAGGGTTCAGAAACTCAAGTTCAGAATGCTTACACTCAAACAGATTGTATCACAGATTCAGTCCGAGGACTGGTTTGTCACAATAAACTTGAAGGACGCGTACTTCCATGTATCTATCCATCCTCATCACAGGAGGTTCCTGAGGTTCGCTTTCGGGGGCGAAGCATACCAATATCGGGTTCTTCCATCTGGCCTAGGTTTATCTCCCCGCACTTTTACAAAATGCGTGGATGCAGCTCTGGCTCCGTTGAGACTCCAGGGCATCCGCGTATTAAATTACATCGACGATTGGTTGATTTTAGCTCAGTCAGAGCAGGTGGCAGTTCAGCATCGAGATGCTGTTCTGTCCCACATAAAGAGTTTGGGGTTGCGGCTAAACACCAAAAAGAGTGTGCTCCTCCCTGCTCAGAGGACCACTTTTCTAGGTGTAATTTGGGATTCGACCACAATGCAGGCACGCCTGTCTCCTGCTCGTATTTCTGCGATTCTCACAGCCGCAAAGAATATGAAACTAGGCCAGTCACTCACTGTGAAACAGTTTCAGAGACTGTTGGGTCTCATGGCAGCTGCGTCCAACGTTATTACTTTTGGCCTTCTGTACATGAGACCCCTGCAGTGGTGGCTCAGGACCAAGGGGTTTTCTCCGAGGGGAAATCCGTTCCGCAAGATCAAGGTCACGCGGCTATGCCTTCGTGCCTTGGCCTTGTGGAAGAAACCTTGGTTCCTCGCCCAGGGCCCAGTGTTGGGGGCTCCTTGTCGACGCGTCACGCTTTCGACGGATGCTTCCCTCACGGGATGGGGGGCGGTCATGAGTGGCCGCTCGGCGCAAGGTCTGTGGCAGGACCATCAATGTTCCTGGCACATAAATCGTTTAGAGTTGATGGTGGTATTACTAGCACTCAAATATTTCCTGCCAGACCTGAGAGGCCATCACGTGTTGGTCCGCACAGACAACACTTCGGTGGTTTCCTATATCAACCATCAGGGGGGTCTGAGGTCACGTCACCTTTGCAAATTGGCCCATCAGATCCTCCTATGGGCCCAGGGGAAGTTACTGTCGCTCAAGTGGGTATATATTCCGGGGCGTCAGAATGTGGGAGCAGATATTCTGTTGAGACAGGGGCTGAGGCCCGGGGAGTGGAGACTTCACCCAGAAGTGGTGGAGTTCCTGTGGGAAAAGTTCGGTCGTGCTCAGGTAGACCTTTTCGCATCATCAGATTCAACCCATTGTCCCATGTGGTTCTCTCTAACGCACCCAGCTCCTCTCGGTCTGGATGCTATGGTGCAGGTGTGGCCGAGGCTGCACCTGTACGCCTTTCCCCCGATATCTTTGCTTCCGGGGGTTCTGGAGAGGGTTCGCCGAGAAGGGGCTCATCTGCTTCTAGTAGCCCCTTATTGGCCGACCCGAGTTTGGTTCTCGGACTTGGTGTCTCTTCTGGACGGCTCCCCCTTGGAGATCCCAATCAGGGTGGACCTCCTGTCTCAGGCTGGGGGCACGATATTTCACCCTCGGCCGGAGTTGTGGAAACTGTGGGCCTGGCCTCTGAGGGGGCCAGGCTCAGGGAGACCGGTCTTTCGACCGATGTTGTAGAAACCATTCTTCAATCCAGAGCTCCTTCCACGAGAAGGCTGTATGCGCTAAAATGGAAACTTTTCACCACGTGGTGTGTTGAACGTCAGTTAGATCCTGTTAACTGCCCTGTTGGTTAAGTTCTTGATTTTCTGCAAGACCGTTTCTCGGCCAGGTTATCTCCTTCCACCCTAAAGGTTTACGTGGCGGCTATATCTGCCTACCACACCCCTCTGGGGGGTACTTCTATTGGGAGAAACCCTCTAATTACTCGCTTTCTCCATGGTACATTGAGGTTGAGACCTGCACTGCACGCTAGAGCACCGGCTTGGGACTTGGCCATTGTACTCGAGGGTCTGGCTTTAGCTCCCTTCGAGCCCATCGAGGAGGTTTCTGAAAAGTTCCTGACTCTAAGGACTTTATTTCTCCTTGCTATCTCATCTATCAAGAGAATTGGTGATTTACATGCTTTGTCGGTTGCTCCTTCATGTCTGGGATTTGCACCTGGTATGGTGAAGGCATTTCCCTACCCCTGGCCGGGTTATATTCCTAAGGTCCCACTGAATGTTGGGGGCCCAATAGTGCTGCAGGCCTTCTATCCTCCACCCTTTAATACCCCTGACCAGGAACAGCTTAACCTGTTATGTCCAGTCCGGGCTTTAGATGCCTACGTTCACAGAGCTGCCCTGTGGCGTAAATCTGAGCAACTATTTGTTTGTTTTGGGTCACTCAAGAGAGGATGCCCTGCATCTAAGCAGGTTATGAGTAAATGGATAGTCGAGGCTATTTCATTGGCTTATGAAGCGGCCGGACAGCCTTCACCTATGGCTGTGCGGGCCCATTCTACTGGGAGTATGGCGGCCTCTATGGCCTTAATTTCGGGAGTTTCCCTTCTTGACGTGTGTAATGCGGCAGGATGGTCCTCTCCGCATACATTTGTCAGGTTTTATGACCTTGACCTCTCCACTCCTGGGGCGAGGTTGCTTGCTTCTTAGTGTGCGCAGGACCTCACACAGAACGGGCATTTGTCACTATGGCGCAGTGGGTATAGGGTTCCCACCGCGTCTCAAACGCAGCTCGAGTTCCCTTGAAAGGGAACGTCTCAGGTTACGTATGTAACCCTGGTTCCCTGATAGGGAACGAGAGGCTGCGTTTGCCTGCCATACTTCCTGCATGCCCTGATCGACTTGCTTCAGGTTTTTCAGAAGCTATCGCGGTCTGATTTCAGGGTTGCTTTATAGTTTCCTGGTCTATGACGTCACCTATGTCGTAGCGGGCTTCCATTGGACTGATTTTACACGTGCTTCACGACGTAATCACGCAGAGCGTTCCCACCGCGTCTCAAACGCAGCGTCTCGTTCCCTATCAGGGAACCAGGGTTACATACGTAACCTGAGACGTTTTCAGGCTAAATTGGGTGTTTCTACACATATTGATTTCATTGGAAGTTGGATTCATTGGATTTTTTGGGGGTCAGCTTAGAAAAAAAATACGTAACATATTTTTATTAAATTTACACTAAATATTATCCTATAGTTTAGACAAACTTAACTGAAAGGTATTCAAATAAAAATCTGATCACTTCACATTAATTGGTTTTCAAGGGGAATCAAGTGGATGAAAAAGAGAAATGACACACTCAAATCTCAGGTGAGAAAACTGAATTTGGTTATCAATAATTTACTAAATGAACTGCACTCAGATTGAAATCCTGAAATGTAGTCGTGACTTTTATCCAGTGGGTGTTGGAAGACATTATTTATGCATTTTTCTCTATTCTGTTTTTTTTTTTTTATGGAAAATATGAGTCAGTCCACACATCATTATAACAGACACGAGGCTTGTGATGACGAGTTAAGTCAACATGAGTATGAGAATGCAACAGTAAGTGTTTTACTGAACTTTTCACACTATTCACTGATTATCAAATGTCTATAGACTAAGCATATGATTCAAAGAATCATCAAATAACAAAAAAAAGAAATATTACTTTTATATTCATTCACTTACTCTCATTATGTTTTCCTCATTGTTTCTTTCTTTCAGCCTAACAAGAAGAGGCTGTAGTGTTTGGGACAGAGCAAAACATTTTTCTTTAGCTTTTATGTAAAGTGGAAATAGGACATATTCACATCTCTTTTAAAACTGCAGTTTTTCTGATGTAAGAACTGAAACAAAAGATAAATCATATCAGAACTTTTGCATGTTTAAAGGTGCAATGTGTAAAAATTTTGAGTATCTATTAACAGAAATGCAATATGACATCCATAACTATGTTTTCAGTGGTGTATAAAGAACTTACTTAATAAACCGTTTTTACTTAATAAATAAATGTTTTTATTACTTTAGAATGAGACATTTATATGTACATAACCGCGGGCACCCCCTTCTATGAAGGTCGACATATTGTGACGCCATGTTTCTACTGTAGCCGACAGCGAACACACAGAGCAAACAGAGCGCGTTTCCTCACTACCTTGAAAGAGAAGTTGCAGAAAGCTAGAAGCTAGCCATAAACAGAAATGGGCACAAATACAGGTACATCAAAAAGTATTTAATTACAAATTACAAATACTTACTCATCAAATGTATTTAAATAAAATACAAAATACTGCTGTGATTTGTAATTTGAAAATACAAAAAAATTAAAGCAATCATTTGAAGGTAACAGTGGAGTTAGATGAGATATTTCCTTAGAAACTTACTGGAGGTCATTTGTCCTATATGCATAGCTGTTTAATGTTTGCATTAATGTAGGCTAGTCATCATCCTACCATGGTGAATAAAAGCTCTTGCTCTTGCTACTGGAGGAGCAAAAAGAAATATTGATAGTGTGGTTAAAACACTACCTGGCTTGGAGGACACAACTCAACGCAAGGATTATCGTTTAGTGCACAAGTGCGCTTTTAAAGGGATAGTTCACCCAAAAATGAAAATTCTGTCAGTAATTACTCACCCTCATGTTGTTCAACCCCGTAAGACCTTCGTTCATCTTCGGAACACGAATTAAGATATTTTTGATTAAATCTGAGAGCTGGATCACTCCTCCATAGGCTTCTTCAGGGATTGAACTTGCCAGCCCCGAAAAGTTATTAAAGACATCGTTAAAATAGTCCAAGTGACTACAGTGGCTCAATCTGAAGTTTATCAAGCGATGAGAATACTTTTTGTGCGCAAAAACAAACAAAAATAACAACTTTATTTCAACTATTCATTTCCTTCTCTGTGGGCCTCTAGTCAGTTAACATAGTGTGATAGCGTAGTGCTACGTCACACGTAGGCTCACTATTGACACTGGTCATGTGTGTGATGCGTGTGACGTATAACAACAGAAGCTTACGCTATTACACTAGTGAACTGACTCGAGGCCCAATAAAATGACATAGGCCTATTTAAATAGGTATTTGAAATACAAAATACAGTCTCCCAAAGTATTTAAACACAAATTACATTTGATTTTTTTTTGTTAGGGAAAATACAAATTACAAAATACTCAAAAGTAATTAAATACGTATTTCAAATACATGTAATTAAAATACTGCCCATCTCTGGCCATAAACACCGTAAGTAGTGACTTTTCCCTTGTCAGTGGTATAAAATATGTAGTTGGATTGTTTCATGTAACTTAGTTCTTCTCCCTCGCTGTGTTATGGCTTTGCTATGTGGGGATAAATGTGCTGGAACTTACGTTCGTGAGACAGCTGATTAGTACTCTTGTAATTGACCGTAAAACAGTAACGTTACAGGAATCACCAACCCGACGATTGCGGTAGACAAGTCGATCTTGGAAGCATTTTAAGTCGATCGCGAAGAGTTTTCAAAATCAGAGGACAAAACCCTTTTGTGTGTAGTAAATAGTGTCTAGGGGATGCGGAGGCGTGCGCGGTTACAATCATGCCATTTTGCCGCGTGCACCTTTGGGCTCATGCGGACGCGTCGGGTTTAAACGAGGCTTTACGCTTTATCCAGCTCAGCCACAGTAACAGCTCATATTTAGCCAGCTAAACTTTTACTACCCTGTTAGAAAAAAATATATAGTTGCATAGTTTCATGTGGTTCTTCTCCCTCGCTGTATTATGGGTTTGCTATGTGGGGGGAAATGTGCTGGTTACGTTTGTGAGACAATCAGCTGATTACTATTATTATATTATATATTAAGACCCTTGATCCTCACCTGACTATGGCTTTGTAAACTTTATCCATGATGTGGTTTATAATGGACTGTGGTACAGAAACAGTGACAATGTTACACACTCTTGGCTTACTCTGGCTATTCTCTGCCGTCTCAGACGACGATATGTTTGTCCAACTTTAGCCACCGTAGCTTCTTCGAAAGGGAGGGTCGAGCAGTGGGCTGATCCCTTAGTGCAACTCGCAGCCGAACCGCTAGATGTCGCTAAAAAATACACACTGCACCTTTAATGTCAAAATTACAACCTATGCCATGCCACTAAAAACCAGTGACATTTCAGGGAAATAAAATAAAATAAAGCTTTTGGTTTTATTACAGATCTCCGTTTGAATGGGAGTCCTATCAGGTACATCTTGACATAGCAATATTTTCCCACTCTTTTTTATTTTGCAAAAACACTTTGATTCATGATTCCATCCACCTTTCAACAATGAGAACCCCCCAGCTAACATAATTTTGTTATAAGAACTTCTCCAAATATTCAGTGTTGGTTCTAGGAACGTGAAAAATGTCCAGTTTTCTTGACGTTAGAGGAACGTGTTTTAAAAGGTATAATTTTCCTTAAACGTTCTCTAACGTAATTTTCGATTAAAAATTCAACATGATAGTAACGTTGACTTCTAACATTCCAAGAACATATAAATGTCCATGTAACAATGTTCAGGGAAGAAGGAGGCGGGAACCGGCGAACAATCAAAATAAACTTTATTTAAAATAAAACAAACAAACTAAAACACCGCCAGCAGCCCCTCGCGGACGACTGCTGGCTACCGAAAATAAACATAACGGCCAGCAGTCCCACGCGGACGACTGCTGGCTAAAATAAAACACAAATTCAAAAACCAGAACTAAAATACAGGCCTGTTCCTCTCTCGATCATTAATGTTGTCGCTCCCCCTTTATGCTTCCGCTCCTCCGTGAGAGATGCGAGACCGGTGTGCTATACAGGTGTTGCTCATTAGCAATCGCACCACCGGCCTCGCGCCGTTCTCTCACGTCCCTCGGCCTTCCCTCGCCACAGTCCAGTTTCCTGAATGTTACTACACAGCAAAAACTCAAGAGTGTTAAGGACTCAAGAGAGTTAAAGTGTTAAAATATGAGTGTTAAATTAACTCTGAAGAGTGTTAAAGTTAATGTGCTATTTAACCTCCTAAGACCTGGTTGTCCACATACGTGGACATAACATTATTGGTTGTGTGCAGCATAATACTTAATTATGTGCAGAGGCGGAAAGTCCAGGGGTCAGAAAGTAAAAGTCCTGCCATATTTTTATTCCACCCACGGCAAAAACTCCAGTGTTAACCCTTCGGAGTCTTGGGCTATTTTGGCCGTTTTTGAGTACTTTTATTTTTTTTAAATTTTGCAACATAAACAAATGTTTACCATACCAATGTTTGATATAATTTTTTTCAGCACAACATCACCTATATGACCAGACAATTAGTTTTTCACTTTGATGTACTCTATCAACATACTGGACCCAAAATCACACAAAAAACACAAAATCCGAATAGAAAAATTATAGCTTTTCTACTACAAAAAACACAAACATGCTCAATGAAGCATTTCAAAAGGTTTAAAATGTAAACACAAGTTGTAAATGTCAACATATACAGGTACAATTCAGATATAATCAAGCTATATATAAAAAAAAATATGATTTACAAAAAAAAGCGGGTGTAGCATAGGCTTTTTTTCTTTCTTTTTAGCTCAGCCACTTTTTAAAAAATGTTGTGCACACAATTATTCAGAGAGCTATATTTAAGGCCTTGCATTCCCAGAGTAAGTGAGTTCCCAAATAGTGCAAATACAACATAAAAAATTTAAAATTGAGATAAAATTAAACTATATGCAGCAAAAAGCAGGTGTGGCAATAGGCGTTTTTTCTTTTCTTTTTTGCTTAGAAACTCTTCAAAACACTTCATGTACAATTACACAGATAGCTACATTACAGGGATTTCATTCCTTGAGTAAGAGGGGTTCCTCAATAGTGCAAATGTACCATACAAAAGGTAAAATGAACACAAAATCAAATTATACATACAACTATTTACAACAAATATCAGGTGTTTTTTTATTTTTATTTTTTATCTGTGCCTCTCCTCAAAACAGTTTATCTAAATCTACTCCTAAACTACTCCTAAACTACCTAAACTATCTACACTACTCCTAAACTACTCTCAAAATCTACTCAAACTCTTCCAAAAACTAGCAATAATCTCTCTCTCTATAAATAACGTATATATGTCTCTCTTTATCAACTCCGTAAATCCTCTGCCTTTCAATTTTGCGTCTTAGCTCAGTTGGCTCCTCCTCCATTCCCTAAAATGTGCAGCCTGAATAGCAGAGTCAGCAGATTCACACATTTTTCTCCGTTTTGTTTTATGACAAAAACCGACGAATTTATTAGAATAAATGCAACGGCTGTCGCATCCCATCTGGCGTTCTTTTACGAACGCGTCAGTATTTTTTTATATAAAGTTTAAATGATCATATCTCCGTTTTTACTTGGTCTATCAACACAAAACAAAAAGTAAAATAGAATTTCAAGCCAGCACTTTCGACAGAAGTGGACGGCAGCGCTCACCGTGACTTTGTTTTTATGCTTCGACGTCTTAAACTGGTCATGTAACTTGATCACGCCGGCGTGATCGGCGACCCCGAAGAGTTAAATGAACTTTACTGGGAATTTATTTGGATCCAGACTCAAGAGTGTTAAAGTTAATGAGATAATTAAGTGAATAATTGAGTAATGATTGAGATATTATTGAAGACATCAGATGTTAACTAGCAGAATCACTGAAGGAGAAAATCTATATTTAGTCACCGTTATGGTAATCAGTGTTTGCTTTAGTTGGGCAGGTGACCTTTAAATGTTTAACTAAAGATTTTGTTTGGCTGTTTTAACAGCTGGATGAACAAAGAGATCAGCTCAGATCAGATGTTGTAGATCATGTTTAGACATAATCATCATTTGACCTGAATCACTGAACTCATCTAACCTCCTAAGACCTGGTTGTCCACATATGTGGACATAACATTATTGGTTGTGTGCAGCATAATACTTAATTCTGTGCAGAGGTGGGAAGTCCAGGGTTCAGAAAGTAAAAGTCCTGCCATATTTTTATTCCACCCACAGCAAAAACTCCAGTGTAAAATGAACTTTACTGGGAATTTATTTGGATCCAGACTCAAGAGTGTTAAAGTTAATAAGATAATTAAGTGAATAATTGAGTGATGATTGAGATATTATTGAAGACACCAGATGTTAACTAGCAGAATCACTGAAGGAGAAAATCTATATTTTAATCACCGTTATGGTGATCAGTGTTTGCTTTAGTTGGGCAGGTGACCTTTAAATGTTTAACTAAAGATTTTGTTTGGCTGTTTTAACAGCTGGATGAACAAAGAGATCAGCTCAGATCAGATGTTGTAGATCATGTTTAGACATAATCATCATTTGACCTGAATCACTGAACTCATTTAAAGCCTACTCTCTGACTTAAATGTATAATGATCATAACAGCATCACAGTGATTCTATAACATTAGAACCAGATTTTTCAAAATAAACCAAATTATATCTTAAACGTTGTTCTGATAAATAAATTAAAATCTTTCTTGTAGGCACACACAGACTTCAAGATTCAGTGTATGAATCTCAACAATGGTGACAAACAGAATATTCAATTAGGAAAAGGAAATGACTATTCAGATCATAATTTATTCATACCGCAATGCATGATGGGAGCCATGAATGAGTTTTGATTGGTGGCACCCAGAATGCACTGCAACATGCTATATAATTGTCACCATTGTTGAGAAACACAGGCTGATTCTTGATGTCTGTGTGTGCCCATAAAGTATTTAGAATTGAACAGCTTTTAAGAAATCTTTTGGATAATATTTAAATTTCTGAAAATGTTATCCTGCGCAATCAAAGGGTTAAACTCTACAAATGAGTTTTGTGACAAGTGATGATTATGTCAAAACATTTCCAACCCCAGCGCATCAGCTTTCCTTGTTGTTCGTTTGGCTGTTATAACTCATGTACAGCAGCCAAACAACATCTAAAGTTAATGATATAAGGGTCAAGAGTCCAACTAAAGCAGACACTAATCGCCATAATGGTGACTTAAATGTGACGTTCTCCTTCAGTGATTCTGCTTGTTATCATCAGGTGTCTCCAATAATGCTCAATCATCACCCAATTATTCACTTAATTATCTCATTAACTTTAACACTCTGAAGTCTGGATCCAAATAAACTCCCAGTAAAGTTAATTTAACACTGGAGTTTTTGCTGTGGGTGGAATAAAAATGTGGCAGGACTTTTACTTTCTGATCCCTGGACTTTCCACCTCTGACCAAAACTCGAGCCTTAGGAGGTTAAGTGATTGATTGAGTGATGATTGAGCATTGTGTTTTTGCATAATCATTATTTCACAATCATTTGACCTGAATCACTGAACTCAAGTAGTCCTAATCTCTGATTTGAATGTATGTTGATCATTCCTGCATCAAAGTGATTCAACAGTATACATTCCAGATTGTTCAGTATAATCTAAATGCTTTCTTAAACATTCTGATAAAAAAAAAAAAAAATTCTTTCAGGCACACACAGACATATAGAATCAGTGTATGAATCTCAAGAATGGTGACAAAAAGAATATACGATTAGGAAAAGGAAATTACTAAGACAATTCAGATCATAATTTGATCTGCTATGAGCTATGAATGAGTTTTGATTGGTGGCACCCAGAATGCACTGCAACATGCTTTATTAGTGTCACCATTGTTGAGAATCACAGGCTGATTATTGATGTCTGTGTGTTCAAACAAAATTCCATTTTCACCGACTTTTATTATTATATATGATTATATTTATGATTATATTGAACAATCTGGATTTAATGCTGTTAAATCATTGTGATGTTATAATGACCGATATACATTTAAGTCAGAGATTAGGACTAAATGAGTTCAGTGATTCAGGTCAAATGATTGTGAAATAATGATTATGTTAAAACATAACCATCACCATCAGATCGCCTTTTCTCTTAGTTCATCTGGCTGTTATAACTCATGTAACTCATGTGCAGCAGCCAAACAAAATCTAAAGTTAAACACTTAAAGGTTAACTGGCCAACTAAAGCAAACACTGATCACCATAATGGTGACTAAATGTGATTTTTTTTTCCCCCTCCCTCTGTGATTCTGCTTGTTATCATCAGGTGTCTTCAATAGAGCTCAATCATCACTCAGTCAATCACTTAAATAGCACATTGACTTTAACACTCTTCAGTGTTCATTTAACAATCATGTTTTAACACTTTAACACTCTTGAGTCTTTAACACTCCTGAGTTTTTTCTGTGTAGTAACATTCAGGAAACTGGCCATTTTTATGTTCTTGGAATGTTAGAAGTCAACGTTACTATCATGTTGAATTTTTAATCGAAAATTACATTTAAAGAACGTTTGAGGAACATTATACCTTTTAAAACACGTTCCTCTAACGTCAAGAAAACTGGACATTTTTCACGTTCCCAGAACCAACACTGAATATTTGGAGAACGTTCTTATAACAAAATTCTGTTAGCTGGGCCGTTGATGTTTTTTATAAGGTCTTTATTTTTATCTTCTAAAAACTTTCAATAGCATTGCATATGTTGTCATTTTTTACATTAAATGTGCAAATACTCTGAGTTATCTTTACTTCATGTTTTACATCACTGTTTTAACAGGATTGTGTAGACTTTTTATATCAACTGTATCTTTTGTGTGTGGAACCCTGAAAGGCAACGTTAATTGATTTAAAAGTGTGTAATCATTCATGTGTATTGTTTTTGTTACATACAAGGCAAAATCCCAAAAGTAAAATTAACTCTGAGCAGGGAACATTTGATTCCACGTCAGTGATGCGTTTCAGTGATGAAATGCTAATCACAAAACAGGGCATCAAACTAAACTTATTTTCAATGAAATATCAACATCTAAACCTAGTTAGCTCTAAAAAAAATGTAATAATAGTCAACCAATAATTCTCAATAAGAACTTCTGTAGGCATCTGACAGAAATAAAGTCAGTCTGGTTAGTAATAAGTGAAGCTGGTAATGCTGTTTGTGGAGTTGTTTAATCCTCCTCTGCTGAGATCTTCAGAGATTTGATGTCTTCTTTTCTCTTCAGTTGATTTCAACTAAGACTGTGTCTGAAGTCAGTGGAAGTTTTATAGCACTCAAAACAAGTTTAACAGCATTATGAAATCCAGGAACTAATACTATTTTGATGTCAAGTTCAATCTCTCAAGTTTAAAATACAATCATTGTTCTATTCTGTCCAACACAACTTTATATACAGAGTTTGGATCAATCCATCTCTACTCTCTCAATCCACAAGCTCAATGTGACACTGACTCCTACTGGCAGAAAGAGCTCAATGTGCAGTTTCAGAATGAGTCTTTTATCCAGATTGACTGATTTTGATTGACTGAGTTTGTTCTTTGAAATGAAAAGACACTAGGATGATTCAAGAGCAGTTTGTTCTTTAGCATCTTTCTTCTGGTGGGTCTGAAAACTACCTAAATAAGCGAATCTCTCGTTGCAGATGGAGCAGCGGTAAGGCTTCTCTCCTGTATGAACTCGCTCATGAGTCTTCAGGATGTCTGATCGAGCAAACGTCTTGTCACACTGAGAACACTTGAACAGTCTTTCTCCTGTATGAATCCGCTGGTGATTTTTGAAGGTTTACCGAATGTTTACCATGTTTACCGAAACTCTTCCCACAAACGCTACAGTGATACGGCCTTTCTCCAGTGTGAACTCTTAGATGAAATTCAAAATGAGCCGGACTATAGAAGCTCTTCCCGCAGTAGGAGCACAGGTACGGTTTCTCTCCGGTGTGAGTCCTCTCATGGCAAATCAAATTAGGTTTTTGAAGGAATTGTTTATCGCAGTGTGAACACTGATATGGTTTCTCCTCAGAGTGTATTTTCTGGTGTGACTTTAGACAGCTTGAGTTTGTGAAGGTTTTCCCACATTTGCTGCACTGATACGGCCTCTCGTTGGTGTGAACGCGCACATGCTTCTTCAGATGAGATCCATACGTGAATCTTCTATCGCAGTAGAGGACACTTGTACGGCCTTTCACCCGTGTGGATTCGCTTATGAGCATCAAGATTCCCTTTGGTGCTGAAATACTTGTCACATTCACTGCAGTGGAAAGTCTTTTCGCTGTGTGTCTTCATACGAGCTCTAATACTAGATGCAGTGGTGAAAAAATTCTTCCCGCACATTTCGCAGTGAAACTCCTTCTTCACGCTGTGCTCTGTTACATGACGTCTCTTCTCTTCTAAGGTAGGAAAGCTGATGTTGCATCTCTTGCATAGGAAGTCTTTCTGTTCTGTGTGTTTTCTCTTGTCTCGATAAATTTCCCTGTGAGCTCAATGTTTTCCCACAGGTTACGCAGGAGAAACTCTTGACCTTCAGCTGATCTTTTGATGTCGAGGTTGTTTCTTCATCAGTAGATGAACCTCCATTCACATCTGAAAACAAAACAAAACAATGGTGTTAAAATGTCTAACTTAAAATGTGAACATATCGGTTCACAGTAACTAATGTCTGCACATCTGATTTAGGAACACAACTACATGTTTACCCAAATTCTTACTATGATTTGCGATAAAAAAGATAATAAATACAGAAACATACCTGAAGGAATAAAATAATCATTGTCATCACTTCGATTATTCTCATCTTCAACATCATTGCCCTCATCATCCTCATTCTGGACATCATCATCATCATCTTCCTCCTCCTCCTCCTCCTCCTCATGGCTCTGTTGTTGTTCCTCTGCTGTGGTTTCTTCTCCTCGTCTCTCTATCAGGTTCCTGCAGTCCTCCAGTTTGACGGAGCACATCTTCATCTGCTGTTCTCCAGCGTTACAGTCAGAGGTTTGATCAGCGGATCCATGATCCTGAGCGTCAGTATAACACAGTAAAGTGAGGCTGAGCTCTGAGTCCTGTGTGTCTCTGGATCTCCAGACTGAATCCTGAGCTTCTGTCCCATCAGTCACACACACTGAAACCTTCTCCAGATCCTGACAAACACATCATAGATCAACACAAATAAACAACAACCTGTTGATATTAGCTTCATTAAGCCCAATTTATACTTCTGCGTCGAACTCACACTGTAGCTACGTCATAGGCTGTGCGTACACTTCGGCGTACACTGACGTGCACCTCTCCAAAAATGTAACAACGTCTCAATTCTACGTGGACGCAAGTGCTGTGATTGGTCTGCTAGAACCCCTGCCTCGGGTTTCACATGCATGTGTAATTGCACGTCACTGTGGACAACGACACAGAAGTATAAATGAAAAACGACAAGTAGTCTACAGCGTAGAGGCTCCGTCGTGGGTCCAACACAGAAGTATAAATCAGCCTTTACTCAGCAGTTCTAGAGGTTAAACTGGTGATTTGTTTGCATAATTTGCTGCTGGCTTAATTTGAGATGTGCATTAAGGGGGGAAGCTAAGAAAACTTTGGTTTGATTGAGCTGAAGGATGAAATGATGAGCTGCTCAAACCTCTCTGTTGGGTTTGTCTCCTCTTTTTCTCAGCTTTGCCTCCAGTGACGCCACCTCTTTCTTCAGCTGACAGATTTCAGTGATGAAATCCTCAATATCCAGCATGGAAAGATCCGTTCCTACTGATTTACAGCAGATCACATCCATCTGTGCTGTCATGGTCAACATTTGAAGACAAACACATCATCATTATTACAAAGATATGACTAGCGCTTTGGGTATAAGAAAAGCGCAATATAAATAAAATGTATTATTATTACTATTATTAAGACACATTTATCCACATTTATATTAATCTAAGTTGTAATGTGGATTCAGGCATTTTCTGTAAAGCTGCTTTGAAACGATGTGTATTGTGATTGTGAAAAACGCTATACAAATAAATGTGAATTGGATTGAATTATAATGAACTTATACTGATTTAAACTCAAAATGACTAACGATTATGAATGAGAACAGAACTACACAGAATAAGAAAATGATTGCAATTTCTGAAAATATCAATACACAGCTAGATATTAATTACAGATACAAAAGAAACATGTGTTTAGGGGTGTTTATGTTTAAATTCATTATCCCAAGAATATAATTATAATACATTATCATTATCTAAAACTTAAATTTAGCTGCTGGATTTAAACACAGATTTCAGAAATTAAACATGATAATGTGATACTTGTACTCGTTACTAAGCGTCATTTAAGTGTCCAGCATTGAAAATAAATGGTTTTATTACAAATATCACAGTTAAAACACAGCTGCTGTAGTAAGCAACGGTATATGTGTGTTTATAACTACAAATATACTATTATTTATTATTACAAATACCCAAGCTAGACTATGGTTATTCTGGTAAAATCATGGCTGATTCGTTTTTTTTTTATGATAACTGCGAAGAAGTACTTAATTTAAAGCTCATTAAAACACTACAGACAGAAAATACACGATCACACAAACAGTTTAAACATACCTCAGTCTGAGCGCATCAGGCTTTTCTTCAGTGTTTTTTTTTTTTAACACTTTTATTTTTAATTTTTGATTTACAGAATGAACAATTAAAGCAAAAACAATATTTACAGAAGGGGGGAGAAAGAGATTATGCATAAATACCTCGCAGATGTATGCTACATGGCATAGACAGCTTTATACTTATACAACTTTATGTGGCCCGGAGCCGTCACAATATCCACACATATTCTCAAATATAAATCCTCGTATACCTGCATACCTGAAATTATATGTATGCACTAACCCCCCTATATATATATAAAATAAAAAAAAATGAAAAAAAAAAACACTGAACAACAAAGCCAAACTGGTGAGGTTAACCATTCTAACATCCATTACTGTTTACTTAGTTAAAGATGTCTTTACATTCTTTATATATCAACCACTTTTCCCAGTCCCTTTTAAAAGCACCTTTTTTCATCTTTAAAATATATGTAAGTTCTTCCATAACCATGATCTCTTCAATAATTCCAAACCATTGTTTACACTTCAAAGTTGTATCTTTAAGCCAGTTCCTAGTTATAGTTTTTTTGCAAGCCGCAAGAAGGAACTTGCATAAGTATTGATCACTTTTAGGGACTATAACTTTAATATTTCCCATTAGTAGAAACATAGAGGTTCTAGGTATTTTAAATCCAAACACTTCCGACATAACTACCTGCACATCGTCCCAAAAAGACTGAATTTTCTCACAGCTCCAAAAAAATGTGTGTGTGGTCCGCTTCTAACTGTCCACACTGCCTCCAGCACGCTTGTTGTCCGGAGACTTGCTTGTTTCTGATCTTAGGTGTTATAAAGAAGCGGATAAGGCACTTCCAGCAAAACTCCCTCCATATTTGTGAACTGGTAGTAGTTTGGTGTATTGACCACAAGTCATACCAGTCCGTTTCTGTTATTTCAATCTTTAGTTCTTTATCCCATTTCAACTTTATATATAATGTAGAGGAGGGGCCGCTAAACATCAACCCTTCATACAAATTAGAAATTATTCTGGGTAGTGTATGCTCATAGGCGTCCATCATCATTTTAGTAAGGGGATGAATATCATTTACTTTAATTTTCCTTTTTTTGTTGTAGTAATCCCTTAACTGGAAGTATCTAAATAAATCCTGATTTCTCATTCCAAAGTTCTCCTTTAAGTCCTGGAAACTTCTAATTTCGCCCTCTGAAATTACACAGCACAATGCTGTTATTCCCCTATCCCTCCACTGTTGAAATATTGGGTCATCCCTTCCTGACTTAAATTCCTCATCATGAGTAATCCACCTAAGTATTCCAATTTCTTTCTCCAATTTGAATTGTTTAACAATAGAGTGCCATAACTTCAATGAGAATGTTGTTATTGGGTCCAGTTTGTCTTTAATATATCCATGGATTTTACTCTCTCCTATAAGTGACTGAACTTGAAGATCTTGTATATGTGTTTCTATGTCTTTCCACTTGGCTATGTAACTAGAGGTGCACCAATATAAGGTGGGACGCAACTGTGCTGCACAGTAATCATTTTTAAGACTTGGAATGCCATGCCACCTTTCTCTCTAGGTAATTGGAGTGTTGAATAGCGCACTCTGGGTCTTTTACCCTCCCATATATACCTGGATATTATTTTGTCCCATTCAAAGAATTGCTTTGGTGGGATTTCCACTGGGAGGGATTGAAACAAATACAGCAGGCGCGGTAAGACATTCATTTTTATTCCTTTTATCCTATCACTGAAGCTCATGGGATACGTGGACCACCTCTCAATGTCACTCTTTATATTATTAGTAATTAGATCGTAATTGGCCCTATACAATTTTGTTAAGTCTTTAGTTATATTTATACCTAGGTATTTTATACATTTTGCGTCCCAATTAATGTCATAATTTTGTTTAAGTTGTGTGTTTGGTTTACAATTAAGCATAAGAATTTGAGTTTTTGTTACATTTAATTTGTATCCAGCATATTCATTAAATTTCTCTAATACTTGCATAAGGTTTATGAAATGTTTTTTGGGTTCAGCTAAATAGATAATAACATCATCTGCAAATAGACTAATTTTATGTTCCATGCCGTTAATTTCGACCCCTGGAATCAACAGGTGCTGTCTGATTAATTGTGCCAGTGGCTCTATATAGATGGCAAATAGAGGGGGACTAAGACAGCAACCCTGTCTAGTTCCTCTTTCCAGGAGGAATCTCTCTGATTGTCAGGAGCCAATCAGATCCCTCACATGTCACCACGCAAAGATCACTGTCCCCAGATTACTGATCACCTGCACCTGTTTCCACTCAGCACTCACTTCCCAGCCAGCACAAAAGCACCCGATTCACTCCCAGTCATTGTCAAGCCTCCAACAGGAACGACCCTTACCAGTCACCACTTGTCTCACTCTGAGCCATCCTTCAGCAACGGACGTAAAGTATACTTACCTGAAGGAAACTAACCTTGTTGTCCTTGTTCTGATGTTCCCAGGATCCGCTCCATGACTCATGTTCTCCGTTTCCTGGAATCCGCCACGAGTCCCGTTTCCCACTGGATGAGCTGCAAGAGAAAGGGATAGTATCACTGAACTGGTGAGCTCATTGTCAAGTGCACTTCAAAGGATCTACTCACCTGGAATCCTTCCTGAATCACGCCTATCCACGAACGATCTGAAAAGAGAGAAAAACTCAAGTTATTGATCTGTGTTACCCGCCACGTTATTCCTTAAGAAGAGGATTCACTCACCTGGATGCATTCCTGCCACATATATCCTCTTCGAGATCACCGTTGAACTCCCGAAACCCTGCATACTTACCTTTGAGTTAAATAAAGATACATTTATGTTTATCACTTACCTCTGTCTCCGAGCCTGAATCCTGACACTGATAGAGACCCATTTACTCTTACTCTAGCTGTTGGATTCTGATATAATGACTTGATACACTGGACAGATTTGTCATTAAAACCCAACTTTTCTAATGCTAAATAAAGAAATTCCCAGTTGACCACGTCGAAGGCCTTCTCGGCATCAAGACTGATTAGGCCTATAGGTAATTTATTTCGATGAGCCCTATCTATTATATGGAGAGTTCTTCTTATATTGTCGTATGTTTGTCGACCTTTAACAAAACCTGTTTGGTCTTCATCTATCAAGTCTGGTAAAAATAATTGTATTCTGGATGCCAAGATAGAACTAAAAATTGTAAAGTCTGTATTAAGAAGTGATATGGGTCTATAGTTTTGACAATGTTCCCTGTCTTTTTTCTCCTTGGGGATAACAGAAATGATAGCCTCTTTCCACGATGGAGGAGTTTTCCCTTCTTTTATGACCCAATTGAACGTGTCCCTTAGTAATGGCATCAGTTCTTTGTAGTAAGTTCTATACCACTCTGAAGGGAAACCATCGCTCCCTGGTGATTTGCCTGATTTTAATTTGCCCATGACCTGTTGTAGTTCCTCAGTGGTTATTTCTGCAGTTGTGCTTTTATTTTGTACTTCACCAATAGAGGGCATATCTAATGTATTAAGGAATTCTTGTGTTTTGGTTCCATTCATACCAGAGGTCTGTTTGTATAATTCTTCATAGTACTTCTTAAATATATTTCTAATATCTGTCGGTTCACATTTAACTTGATTCGTTTTGGTGTATCGTATTTTGGAGATTAAATTATCAGTTTGTTGCTTCCGCATTCGTCTTGCTAATAATTTAAGTGCCCTCGGTCCTGATTCATAGTAAGTTTGTTTTACGAATCTAGCCTTTTTCTCCACTTCTGACTGCAACAAGCTGTTAACTTCCTTTCTCAATTTTCCCATATGAGCCACCACCTCTTTATTTGATTTATTTTTATGTTTTAACTCCAATTGTTTTAATTCTGAAATAAGTTTTTCATAATGAGCTATCCTTTCTTTTTTAAGAGTGCTTGTAATAGCTATTAATTTTCCTCGAATCACTGCTTTTAGTGCATCCCATGGTATAGAGGGGTCTACCTCTCCATTGTTATTTTCCTCTAAGTATCTTTTTATTTCTATTCGGATTTGCTCAACTACTGATTTATTATTTAATATTCCTAGATTGAATCTCCACAATGTGTTCCTTTTTTCCTCTCCCAGAGAGATCTTCATATAAATAGCATTATGGTCCGATACGTCAGCTACCCCGATATCACAATTCTGTATCCGGTGTCTGTTTTCTTCTTGTAAGAGAAAGTAATCTATTCTAGAATACACAGAATGCGTGGCAGAGTAGTGACTATAATCCTTCTCTAATGGGTGTAATTCTCTCCAGACATCAATTAGGCCCATTTCTGAACATATGTGATTCATGAATTTTGTTATATGTTTTTTGTTTCTTTTATGGCTTGTAGTATCCAGGTCATGGTTAAGCACTATGTTTAGGTCCCCTCCACATATACCAACCCCCTCCATCTCCTCCGCCACAATATCAAATAGTACTTTGAAATATTGTTTATTGCTTTCCGGTGGAGCATAAACATTTATCAAAGTTACCATACTATTATTAATTGTTCCTTTAACAATAACATGTCTCCCTTCTTTATCCTTTACTTCTTTGTGACAATCAAAGTTAACACCTTTTGTAATTAAGATAATGACCCCTCTCTTACGATGGTTTGGACATGAACTATAAAATATATTTTTAAAACCAAATTTTTTCAGTTTTTCATGTTCCTCATTCGATAAATGTGATTCTTGCAGAAATAAATATGTTTCTTTTCCTTTTTCAATTTGGCTATAACTTTAGCTCTTTTGGCTGGGTTCCCTAATCCATTAACATTCAAAGACATTATCTTAATGTATCTCTCCTGCATTCAACTATCTCTATGTCAATCATTGTATAATGATAACCCCACTGGCAAACATTTGAACAAGTACAAACTACTAAACAACTTTTACATAAACCAAAACATATTAGATTAACTGAAAGGATATCAACTGACCTCCAGATAGGAATGTTTACCCAGAACTTAGGGTTTTGAGTCACTGTCTCCATCGAGAGGGAAAGCCTCAGCTGAACTGAGGGCCCCCTTCTAGCTATGTGATGCAGTCTGTAAGATGTTTTTGCACCCATACTTGATAATATTTTCTTTCTTGACCATGTCTCCCCTAAGTCAATGCATGTTCACAAACGCCTCTCACTGTATTATTGAATTGTTCTAAATTACGGTCATCGCGCAACATTGCTTCCCCTTAACCCCTTATGTATTAGTCCCACGTCGTCATATAGAAGGATTCTTACAAATTCACCGTGTTTGTTCGCCGAAAATCCTCCAGCCGTTTCCGTGCTCTTCTGCTTGCATCCGCTCTCCGTTCTCTGCCGACCCGTTGCCATGCTAAACTTTTCCGTGCCTCGAGTCGTTCCAGTAATGTTATTGGGCCGGCTGCATCTTCGGAATCCGTCACAAATATCTCTTCAGTGGTTTTACCGGCGGACTGAAGAGCGTCTTAGCGACTCCTACAGGTTTCAGTAAGAAACGCTGGTCTGTAGATATCGTGTCCACAGCGAACTTTCTCCGTTTTCTCAATAAAAAAAAAAAAAACAGCTTGAATTCCTGTGGCTTAGCTACAAAGTGAAAATACCGCCAAAACCGTCAGCTAGATGTTTTTCTCTATGTCAAGACTTGGATTGTTCATTTGATGTCCAGGATGTAAGTAAGTTATTTTTGTAGGCTACTTGATTTGTCATGTTTACTGCACCATTAGGCCTACTTGATTTCCTGTTGCAACGTTACTGTAGCCTACATGTCGTGTGTTATTGCATTTCTGTGTCTGAATCAGTTCTTCTCTGTTCCTGAATCAGTTCCCCCAACAAATGCTCTGGGAAAACATGCAATTTAAAATTAATAACATTGTGTGAAAGGAACTCATAGATACTATTTTGAGGCTTTTTAATAGGTCGGGTTCAATCAATCTCTCAAGTTAAAGATACAATCATTGTTCTATTCTGTCCAACACAACTTCATTTACAGAGTTTGGTTCAATCCATCTCTACTCTCTCAATCCACAAGCTCAATGTGACACTGCCTCCTACTGGCAGAAAGAGCTCAATGTGCAGTTTCAGGATGAGCTCAATGAGTCTTTTCTTACTGGTGAAAATACATTATGTTACGGTTTCCTGGAGAGAGATTAAGCCTTATCTTTAGATAATCTGCTTTACATGTCATGGTTTTTGTTATGGAATATGCAATTAGGCCTATTCTGTTATAATTATGCATTTTTGTGTATAAAGTACTTATGTGTTATAGTCAACCACAATGGTAACTTTATATAATGAAAGTGTTTTTATAAAGCAAGACACTAAAAGTTGTTGTTAAACCATTTGTTAAGAAAGTGTTATATAATGAAGGACACTTGTAATGAACATTGTAATCATTTATTGAGAAAGTGGTTTATGAAGTAAAACACTGCAACTGTTGTTGTGAAATAATTTATTGAGAAAGTGGTTTATGAAGTAAAACACTGCAACTGTTGTTGTGAAATCATTTATTGAGAAAATGTTTTATAGAAAAAAAGACACTTCAACTATTGTTGTAAAAGCATTTATTAAGAATATGGTTTATAAAGAAAGAATATACCACACTGAATGTTGTAGGCATTTATTAAGCAAATGGCACAGTAGAGAGAAATTGAAAATGTATTAGAAAGATCTTTGCTAAAGAAAGAAGAAAATGCAAGCATTACCAGTTGATGTGTTGCAGACCGCACACAGGAGGAAGCAGAGGATGAGAGCCCAAAGAAGAAGGACAAGAAAATGGAGGGCTTTTTAACATTATTTTCATTTGGGATATTAAGAGGACAAGCAATTGATTTTTGTAAGTTAACCTTGTACCCTGAAATCGCAGAGAATTTTTGAATATCTGCCAGAACATGGCGCAAGGTTAACATAGGTTCAGTAACAAATAATAAAGTATCGTCCGCATAAAGTGAAATTTTATGATATCGCGTGCCTTTAGTCACTCCCTTTATCATAGGATTATTTCTAATCAACTCAGCAAATGGTTCTAAAGCAATAACAAATAATAATGGAGAGAGAGGACAACCTTGTCTGTTACCTCTTCCTAAGTACATTAGGGGAGATTCTACATTATTAGTACAAACAGTTGCATTTGGAGTGTTATATATTGCTTGAATCCATTGAATGAAGTTATAACCTAATTTGAATTTATCTAATACTAAGAACAGAAAATCTCGGCATCAAGAGATATTAATAGTGAAGGTGTTTTTTTCTGATTCAAATAATAAATAATATTGAACAGCCGTCTAGTATTATCAGATGAATGACAGCCTTTAATGAATCCGGTTTGGTCTAACTTTATTAACTTAGGGAGAATTTCTTCTAATCTCTTTGCTAACAGTTTTGTAATAATTTAATAATCACAATTAAGCAAACTTATAGGCCTATATGAGGCACAACTCTGAGGGTCTTTACCTTCTTTCAAAATAACAGAAATTCTAGCCGTTTTCATAGATGCAGGAAGAGTATTATGACTAGCGAAGTCATTAACCATTAACATGAAAACCAATTTAAGTTGTGGCCAGAAAGTTTTATACAATTCTCCAGAAAACCCGTCTGGGCCTGGTGATTTATTTGCTGACAATGAATTAATTGTAGAGAGCACCTCTTCCTCAGTGAAGTTTTTATTGATGGTTAGTTGATCTGAGACTGTAACCTGAGGTAAATCCAAACGATCTAAAAAAGCTGTTGCCTCAGGGATTGAAATATTTTCTGATTTATATAAATTATTATAAAAATCAAAAAATTTTTTTATTAATTTCTAATGAATTGTATGTTACATCATTTTCAGTTTTAATGGCCATTATAGTTCTCTTAGCTTGTTCCTTTTTTAAATAATGTGCCAATAGTTTACCTGGTCTGTTCCCAAATTCATGTATTTTTTGTTTCAAATACATACTTTTTTGCTTAATTTAATTTGAATGGTCTAAATTAAAGTTTGCTCTAGCTATAACTAATTTATTCCAATTTTCTTCAGATTGATCTTGCTTATGTAGCGCTTCTCTAAACAACAGTTCTTCCTTTAGACCCTTAGTAATTGATTTTCTTTATTTAGTTTTATAAGAGGAGTATGATATAATATGTCCTCTCAGAGTAGCTTTTTCTGCATCCCAAAGTATGGATGGGGCTATCTCAGATGATAAGTTAAAAGTATTAAACTCTTCAATCCACTCTCTCATTTTCTTACAAAACATTTAATCTTCTAATAGCAAGTTATTAAATCTCCACACTTTAGATTTGTGAACTTCATTTAAGGTCATTTCCAAGGAGACCATTGCATGATCTGATATAGAGATTTCATGTATTTCACAAGATGAAACAAGCTTCATATAGTTTTTAAGAAAAAAATAATAATCTAAACGAGAATAAAACTTATGCCTATTAGAAAAATAAGTAGTCCTTTTTATAGGATTAATTTCTCTCCATACATCTATTAACCCTGTTTCTAATCCCAAAGCACGCAACATTTTTGCAGATTTAGGGTTAGAACCTGCAGAGTGTGAAGATCTATCTAATTTTGAAAGAGTTAAATTGTAGTCTCCTCCCATCAAGCCAAATGTTGTACGTTGTATATTCAGAAGAGAAACCATATCAGAAATAAATGGTGTATCTATATTAGGAGCATATATATTAAGTATAGTAATCTGTTTGCCCACAATTTTCCCGTTCACCAAAATATATCTTCCCTCTGTATCTGAAATCAGATCAATTAATTCAAAAGATATGCATTTATGAACTAAAATTGCAACTCCTCTACTGTTTGATTTAGAAGATGAGAAGAAAATCTGTCCAACCCAGTCTTTCTTCAGTTTAAGATGTTCTTCAGGCAAAAGATGAGTTTCTTGTAATAAGGCTATTCACACTTTCTCTCTTTTGAGAGCTGTAAGTATTCTTTTCCTTTTAATAGGAGGTCCTATACCCTTTACATTCCATGTAATTAATTTGAATAATTTATCCATAATAATCTTTTTAAAGAAAAAATAAAGAAGATACTCTTATGTGTAAACAATGGTTCCCTTTCGTTGTCACTCCGAGTTACGTCGGATGACGACGAATGGGGTTTCGCTTAGAACACCTATCGACTTCGAGTATTACAAAACGAGCCAATGGCAAGGAAATGCCATGGGTCTGCGGAATTTGCATGGCGTAACTCCGCCCCACCTCGTGGGTATAAAAGGAGGACGCCGGCAACATGCAGATATGTTTTCGCTTCGGAGCCAAGAGCATTTCTTCACTCCACAGTCATCTCTGACTTCGCTCTACGAGACGAGCTTCTCTCTCCGGTGTTGGTGTGACGGCGATCTGCAGCGAGCTCACAGTGCCTGCTGATCTGTGCAGTAATCTGCCAGTGTGTGTGTGTCTCCCTGTGCGCTTCAACATCGCAGAGTTTTTTTCTCTCCTCTCATAAAAGAGCTCGCACGCGGCACGTCTTTTTAAAGACGGCTCGCCCGTGCATTTCTGGTTGCAGCGGACTGGTATCGGACTCTGATGGGCACGAGCGCTGTCTAGTGTGTTTGATCATGCTTGAACAGCGCTCGTGGGTGACTCATGTTCTCGCAAGGGAACGTGAACATCGCGTCATAAATAGGTCGAGACTCGGTGAACTCGCAAGAGTGAGAGTCCCCTCATCCACCCCCCGATCTTCGGCGGGTGGCCAGGGTGACCTGAGGGTTACGGTCTGGAACAAGGCGCCGACTATGTGTCCGTGACCCCAGCCCCCCTCTTCAATGACGGTGCCCGCTAGTGAACTGCTGATTCCCGCGAGTCTACCCTCTGGTGGCCCGCGTGTTTCAGTTGAAGCTACAGAGGAAGATGCCATGTCTGTTGCAGCATCACTAGGTGGGCTTGAGTCTTCTGGAAGTGAGGGCTCGTCACAGCTGCCACCTTCCGGTGTGCATACGGCTGTGCCTGAGTCTGATCCGGAGATGACGGCCATGCTTTCCTGGGACGATTGGTTTTGAGTAAGGCCGCCGACCCTCGTCCGTGGCAAACCCCAATACCTCTCTTCCCGGACGTGCATGATGAGATCTCGAAGTCCTAGAAGACCCCCTTGTCTTCTTAGGACCGCTCGCTGATCTCATCCGCCTTTCCTCCCCTCGATGGGGCCGCTGCCCTTGGGTACACTGGGGTTCACCCGGCTGAACGCTCTGTTGCGATGCTATGTGTCCTCAGAGTGCTTCTTCTCGGCGCAATCCTAAGCACCCGCCCGTGGCCTGTAGTTTTTCGTCTACGCTTGTGGCGAGATCCTATAGCGTGACATTCCCATATCCCAGGTCGGCCTCTTCGGCGGTGCGGTTGAGGGCTTGCCCAACAGCTCTCAGCCGCCCATGAGCAGAGTGAGGTTGATTCTGTCCCGACGGCCCCGCCGTCCGCTCAGATCCCTCGTCTGCCCACCGCCGAAGGCGCCCTCCCGCGGCTCCCATCCCCCCCGTTCACGGGCCGGCTCTGGGGGCCGCGGGCGGACGCCACAGCCCTCTCCAGCCCCGCCCCCCGCTACACGCCGGGTTAAGCGGCGCTCGTGAGACGGGCACCTCGGCGATGGAGCAGACTGAGGTTGATTCTGTCCCGACGGCCCCGCCGTCCGCTCAGATCCCTCGGTCTGCCCACTGCCGAGGGCGCCCCCCCCGCGGCTCCCACCCCGCCCGTTCACCCGGGTCGGCTCTGGAGGCCGCGGTCGGACGCCACAGTCCTCTCCAGCCCCGCACCCCGCTACACGCCGGGTTAAGCGGCGCTCTTGAGTTGGGCTCCTCAGAGATGGGACTCAGTTCTTTCCAGGAGTTGGTAGCAGGACCACTCCTTTCCCCGGGGAGGGCCGGGGAAGAATCTTTATTCTCCAAAGAGCTGATTCTCCCGTCTCTGAGCACAGAGTTCTCGGACGTCACAGAGCGCCGCCCACAAGCCGTGCTCTCCTCGTCCCCCTCTGTCCCAGAGGTGGTTGACATGGCGTGCCGTCCACGGACTGCTTCGCCCCTGTCCCCCTCTGTCGCCAGACCCCTGGCAGAGCAGGCCCCCGCGGGACGACCAGCCTGGTCCTCCCCTGGCCCCTCTGCCAGGGCGCGGTTGCTAACTGTGCCCCCACATCGGGCCGCTATGCCGTCCACGTCTGGGCCAGTTACTCCACTTCGCTGCCCCTCCGGGGGGACGCCTGTGGTCGCATGATCCCGCTGGTTCAGTTCCTGGGAGCCTGGTTAGAACTTCCCCGTCTGTCCCGCTGGGTCGCGCGGACCATCAGGCTCGGCTATGCGATTCAGTTCGCACGGTCTCCTCCCCACTTGGAGAGTCCGCTCCACTTTTGTCGGTGGCTATGCCCCCATCAGGAGAGCAGAGATTGCCACCCTGCTGGCGAAGGGCGCAATCGAGACTGTCCCTTTAGCCGAGATGAGGTCAGCAGGCTTCTCAGCCCCTACTTCATTGTCCCCAATAAAACCGGTGGGTTACGGCCAATCCTGGACTTGCGCGTGCTGAACCGCTCCCTTCACAGGATGCCGTTCAAGATGCTCAAACGCGTTTTCGAATGCATACGGCCTAGGATTGGTTTGCAGCGATCGACCTGAAGGACGCCTACTTCATGTCTCTATTCTCCTTGACACAGACCGTTCCTTCGGTTTTCTTTCAGGGGCAGGCATCCAGTACGCGGTTTTCCCTTTCAGGCTAGCCCTGTCTCCTCGCATCTTCACGAAGGTCGTCGAGGCTGTCCTTGTTCCCCTTCGGGAACACGGGGTTCGCATCCTGAGTTATATCGACGACTGGCTGATCATAGCTCACTCTCGAGTTCAGGTTGCGAACACAGGGACCTAGTGCTTCGGCACCTAGCTCGTCTGGGCCTTCGGGTCAACTGGGAGAAGAGCAAACTTTGCCCCGTGCAGAGGATCTCTTTTCTCGGTATGGATATCGACTCGGTCGCCATGTCCGCGCAGCTTACGAGCTAGCGCGCGCGCAGTCACTGCTGACTTGCCTGAGACAGTTCGAGGGCAAGAGTGCGGTTCCACTGAAACTTTTTCAGAGGCTCCTGGGCATATGGCTTCTGCAGCTGCGGCAACGCCACTCGGATTGCTTCATATGAGACCGCTTCAGCTTTGGCTTCGCGACCGAGTCCCGAGGTGGGCATGGCAACACGGCACCCTCCGAGTAACAGTTACTCCGACCTGCCGTCAGACCTTCACCCCGTGGTCGAACCTCAGTTTTCTACGGGCCGGAGTGCCCCTGGAACGAGCTTCGCGGCATGTTGTTGTAACCACAGATGCCTCCTCCACGGGCTGGGGTGCCATGTGCAATGGACGTGCTGCCGCGGGCTCCTGGACAGGACCCCGTCGCCTCTGGCATGTCAATTGCCTCGAGTTGCTGGCCGTACGTCTTGCTTTGCGCCGCTTCCGGGCCGTGCTCAAGAACCAACACGTACTAGTCCGCTCAGACAATACCGCCACTGTAGCGTACATCAACCATCAAGGTGGTCTACGCTACCGCCGTTTGTCGCAACTCGTTTGCCACCTCCCCATATGGAGTCAGAAGCATCTGAGGTCGCTTCATGCCATTTATTTCCACCGGAGCCCTGAACTGTGCAGCCTACGAGCTCTCACGGCTTCAGCCACTCCCTGGAGAATGGCGACTCCATCCCCAGTCGGTCCAGCTGATTTGGGACCAGTTCGGGGACGCACAGATAGATCTGTTTGCCTCCCACGACTCGACCCATTGCGCCCAGTCTTATTCCCTGACCGAGGGCACGCTCGGCACGGATGCTCTGGCGCACAGCTGGCCGCAGGGCCGCAAGTATGCGTTTCCCCCAGTGAGCCTTCTTGCGCAGACCTTGCGCTAGGTCAGGGAGGACGAGGAGCAGGTCATTCTGGTCGCGCCGTACGGGCCCGCCCGGACCTGGTTCTCCGAACTAGTACTCCTCGCGACAGTACCTCCTTGGCCGATTCCCCTGACGAAGGACCTCCTTTCTCAGGGACGGGGCACCCTATGGCACCCTCGTCCCGATCTTTGGAACCTCCACGTGTGGCTCCTGGACGGGACGAAGCAGGTTTGAGTACCCTTCCACCTACGGTGGCGGCTACCATCACTTCCGCTAGAGCGTCGTCCACGAGACACGTCTACGCGTTGAAGTGGAACCTCTTCGTCAACTGGTGCTCTTCTCACCGAGAAGACCCCCGGAGATGTTCGATTAGTGTCGTGCTTTCCTTCCTTCAAGATAGGCTGGAGCGAAGGCTGTCTCCCTCCACCCTGAAAGTCTATGTTGCCGCTATTGCCGCACACCATGACCCAGTCGAAGGTAAGTCTGTTGGAAGGTACGACCTGATCATCAGGTTCCTGAGAGGAGCGAGGAGACTGAATCCTCCTCGCCCTCCTCTCGTTCCCTCTTGGGACCTCTCAGTGGTTCTAACTGCCCTGCGGAGTGCTCCCTTTGAGCCTTTGCAATCAGTGGAGCTTAAGTTCCTGTCTATGAAGACAGCGCTCCTGGTTGCATTGGCCTCCATCAAGAGGGTGGGGGACTTGCATGCATTCTCCGTTGACGAAGCATGCCTGGAATTTGGGCCGGCTTACTCTCACGTGATCCTGAGACCCCGGCCTGGATATGTGCCCAAGGTTCCTACCACTCCCTTCCGGGACCAGGTGGTGAACCTGCAAGCGCTGCCCCCGGAGGAGGCAGACCCAGCCTTGGCACTGCTCTGTCCAGTACGCGCCCTCCGCGCCTATGTAGACAGGACGCAGTGTTTCAGGACCTCAGACCAGCTCTTTGTCTGTTATGGTGGGAAGCTGAAGGGAAAGGCTCTCTCCAAGCAAAGGTTGTCTCACTGGATAGTGGACGCCATTGCCTTGGCATACCAGCAGCAAGGTCGACCGTGCCCCCTTGGTGTGACTGCCCACTCCATCCGGAGTGTGGCATCCTCTTGGGCTCTAGCGCATGGCGCCTCGCTAACAGACATCTGCAGAGCTGCAGGCTGGGCGACACCTAACACATTCGCCAGATTCTACAATCTCCGAGTGGAGCCAGTGTCCTCTCATGTACTCGCTTCAACCAGCTAGTACTGGACCCGCTCAGGTGTCTTCGCTTGCTCGCCATTCCACTCCACGGACTGGATACGTGCGATATTCTCCTCAGGTGAGCTTCCCCGAAAAGCCCTGAGTTCCTCCAGCACTCCTGACGTTGGCGCCAGTGTCTATTGCCTGTGTGTCGGCTAGGTGCCTCCCGTGTGCATGGTCCCTCCCCTGAGCGACCCCCACATGTGTATTCCACTGTAAGCCTCCCGAGCATGTGTCTTTCCCTTGGCAAGCCACCTTGCCACCCCTGGGGTTGAAATATTCCACCTGCGGCTGGACACCCCAGTGTTCTCCATGTCTCCTTCGGGTCACATGTGTATTCTCTAAGTCCCCCCCCTCTGGGTTGGCAGTAATTGCATATTCCCCCTGAACTTGGGATATGCTCCCCAGTGTACCTTGGTATTCCTGTGCTAAATAGGAGTCCTTCGTCCGTGCCAGTCTCACGACAGGGATCTCAGATTTACGCAGGGCACTGGAAGACAGCTGAGAAGGTGGCGTGATTAGACTGGTAACCCCATTCGTCGTCATCCGACGTAACTCGGAGTGACAACGAAAGGGAACGTCTCGGTTACGTTTGTAACCCTCGTTCCCTGAGTAGGGAACGGAGACGTTACGTCTGCCTGCCACTTTCCGCTGTACCGCGGGGATCGCCAGAGCTCAGTCTTGGCTCCTCAGCGAAGAAACATATCTGCCTGTTGCCGGCGTCCTCCTTTTATACCCACGAGGTGGGGCGGAGTTACGCCATGCAAATTCCGCAGACCCATGGCATTTCCTTGCCATTGGCTCGTTTTGTAATACTCGAAGTCGATAGGTGTTCTAAGCGAAACCCCATTCGTCGTCATCCGACGTAACGTCTCCGTTCCCTACTCAGGGAACGAGGGTTACATACGTAACCGAGACGTTTTCCTGATCATGCAAAATATCATGCATGGTCTGTGACTGTTATTTCTTTGAACTGTCTTGTGTCCATGAATCACTCTGAAACTGAATCTATAATGGTGTTTGTGTAATGATGATTCATCGGAGCAGTGACTTAAATGAAACCTTCACACATTGCAATATTTTGACGTCCCAGATCTCATGCTGCAGTATCACAGGGTTTGTAATATGAATGTATTAATGGACCCACATAATTGTACATAATTAGATTTATGTGTCCCTTTTAATGCAAATGAGCTGCTGCTCCCAGCACAGAGGATGGAGCTACAAGAGATTGTGTGTGTTAGCAGCAGAAAACCATAATTAGGTAACTATCATCACCTGATCTCACTTCACTCTAACTTTCTTTGCTGCTACAAAAGTGTTTCACAAACACACCATCACAGCAGCCAAAACAGTCAATAGATATGTTAAGAGTTAAGAGCTCAACTAATTGGAACACTAATCACTGTTATGGTGACTTCAAATGAAACACATTAGAGTTAAACCTCTGTTAATTCTCAATAAAACATTTGTAGACGTCTGACAGAAATAAAGTCAGTCTGGTTAGTAATAAGTGAAGCTGGTAATGCTGTTTGTGGAGTTGTTTATTCCTCCTCTGCTGAGATCTTCACAGATTTAATGTCTTCTTTTATCTTCAGTTGATTTCATCTAAGGCTGTGTCTGAAGTCAGTTGTAGTTCTTGTGTTTCTGCTCGTCTCTTTTTCTGTTCTCTTCTTTCCTTCAGTTAGTCTGCTTGTTAACAGGATTATTAAGGCTGAAATAACTCCATATTTAATATACACAGATTTTGTGGCTCAGATAAGGTCCAGTTCTGGTTTGTGTATTTGCTCTGGCTGACATGTGGCATTGCTATGGCCTGCTTGTGGCCCAGATCTGGCAAACAGGAGTGAGCCGCTCAAGGGCCGTCATTCCACGCTGCATGTGGGCCAGATCATCTTTCCACATGTGCCAGATGTGGGCCGTATCTGGGCTGAAACAATGTTGCTATGTGGGAAGAGACCATAAATAACCCTAAAAGCGAGATTATTTCCATGACAATGACGGACGGGTTAATTATCACTGTAGTAATATATATATATATGTAACATGGTACATGTGGATTCAACTCGTGCCAGATGTGGGCTGGATCTGGGCCGACACTATGTTGCTGACTGGGATTGCAGCCATGAACCTTGGTTTGAATTATTTGTTTGCATATAAGATGAGTAGGCTAATCAATACATTTGGTCCATTTCCCTAACTCACAATTTGACTAATGGGGTCTTTAACTATATATTACATAGAGCATGTCCATAATTATTAGTCAATATCCTGATCATATATTTTTTCCAAGCATATTTTACAAATTCCAAACCACATCAATCTTAAAAGGTGGCAAAAGGGGCTTTCAATTAAACTTGGCTGCTTATACAGTAGAAAGGAAAATAATAATTTGAGATCAGTGCTAGTGCTATACCTGACTAGAGAAAACAGAGAAAAAAGGCTCTTTTGCCAAACAGGAAGATTTAATGCACTGGGCATGTTGCCATCAGAGGCCACTCCCACCAGTCTTACCAGAGTCAAATAATAAGTGATGGCAGTCTGACACTGAAGCTTTGACATGTGCTTCAAACCATTAACTACAATTCAATTTGAACCACTGCTCCGAAGGTTGCTTTGGTACAGAAAAATCACGTGACATATGACGTCTGAAGCAGTAACTGCTTGATTCTCTGAATGAATAACCCGAGTGGTTCACAGCGCCACCGCCACACGTGAACCAGTCAGGAGCTGCCTCTGCAACTGCTACAGTGGGGGAACAGCGGTACATGACGGATCCACCGCTGGAAACATCTGAAGACCCACTGCTGTACTGGATAAATCACAAACATGTGTTCCCTCACCTTTTTATAGTGGCTAAACAGTGTTTAAGCACACCGTCATAATCCGTTCCCTCTGAACGAATTTTCTGGAGGAGAGGTTGTGAGCAAAAAAAACAGAAACAGAAACAGGTTCAGTCCAAAAAGTGTGAAAAGAAAATATCGTTCCTTAATAAAAATCTTTGAGTGTTCCCAATCCCACATACCGCCTGACCATAGTTACACAAGCACACCGACTTGTGTCATATGTTGCCAGCACATCCTCTGTTTCCCCAAGCACTCTCTAACCCTAACCCAACAAAATATTTTGTTAAATGCAGTTTGCCTTTTTAGCACTATTTTCTTTACTTTTGCACTTACTTTTCTTTTGTTAAATCAAGTATTTTCTTGCATTAATTAATATCCATTATATTTTATTTATTTAATATCCATTATACTCATATATGGCTTATATGAGTATCATTAAAATAGTTGTTTATGGCTTATATGAAAATCATTAAAATAGTAGGATACAAGTTATTAACTGTTTTAAATGTATCATTTGAAAAATCTAGTGTTTGATCATGTCTAAATATTTATTCAAATACAAAACCTAAAAATAAGTAAACAGTTATGACCTGCAATTCTCTTTTGAGCAACTAGACTAGTAGATACATGTATACTTATTAAAGAGCCATACAGGCACCTAGTGGGTAAACTATGGCATTACAAATGGAAATTATTAATTTTCTTGCCACAAAATGACTCTAATTTGCCTCTTTGCATTGGAATTGAAAACCCTTTTCTACATGTCATTTCTCTCCTCAGATGTGATCTCCTCAAATATTATTGATATTAAAATACACATTGATATTAAAATTAACTAAAATACAGAACATTTATTTAATTAAAAAATAGTTCATGTGTATGGTCACATTTGACCACCAATGAGTATGGTGTGACTAATAAGTAACATTAATGTTGCCTCTCCATCACTCTCCAGAATAAAATGATACTGTAAATGTCTTCGACGTTATAATCATCAATGCACACTATACTGCAAAATTTACCAAAAATTGCTGCATATAACTCCCAGTCAACACGTTGATCTCCCAGTGATCTCTCCATATGACCTCAATGGAGCAGCTGCAAAAGTCAGCATTCGTCTATTGAGCAGTTTATTGAAGATGTGTTAACAAAGAAAAAAGCATGAAATGCAGTTTTTTAATTTATTCTTTTTGTGATCTGCCCTTTTTACTCCCGTATTTGAACAAAGATGGGTGATGTAAGATAAAATGTGCCAGTGAATCTGAACAGAAAACATGAACACTTGAACACTTTTTAATTAATCACCATTTTGATTTAAATATATATACATAATTGGGAAGGTATATGAAAATCTTATTTGCCAATGTTCTAAAATTGGCCACATAAATAAATAATAAAAGTTTATATTATAATTCATGTGTTACGGGTTTAATAATGTTTAAATGGGATGATAACGCATGTGAGATGTAATTGTTGCTATGTATGAAGTGGCAGAAACAACCAAGAGCAACACCGAGGAAACAATTCAGTTATGTTTATTTGTGAGGACAGAAAAGGTTCGCCTACAGCAAAGAAAAAATAATAATTTAGAAATAGATAAAAAAAAAAAACAAGAGTGTCGCCAATTTAATAAAATAATGAAAAAACAAATTCCCATAACTATTAGCCCAATCTCTAAATTATCCAGCAAAAGAAAAATGCAAACAGAAAACCGAGTTCTTCAGCATATATGTCGACGCCCTAAGTAAACTATGCTGATTAAAAAAAAATACAATTAATGGCGATTACTCTTCAACTAACACAGAAAAAACCTACCTTGTCAATGTTACAAAAGGTTCTCAGATCAATCAGTCAAATGGCTTACGGGTGACTGCATTTCAACAGTCACTAAAGCTACCTACGATTGTATCAACAACATGTAGGTTTTGTACCAAACAGAAACATATACGAGTTAGAACTTCCTACCAGGTGGTTTATTACAACACAGTGCGTTTTCCTTTAACTATCAGCGTGTAATACAAGAATACTACCCACCCCTGCATCATCACAACAACAAAACCACATCAAACAAAACATTTAAGGTTGTAAACTGGCTGTTCGGCTCGATTAAAGGGTTAGTTCACCCAAAAATGAAAATTGAAAAAATGAACTCACTCGAGGCCCACAGAGAAGGAAACGAATAGTTGAAATAAAGTCGTTATTTATTTATTTTTTGCGCACAAAAAGTACTCTCGTCGTTTGATAAACTTAAAATTGAGTCACTGTAGTCACTTGGACTATTTTAACAATATTTTTAATAACTTTTCAGGGCTGGCAAGTTTCAATCCCTTAGAAGCCTATTGAGGAGTGATCCAGCTCTCTGATTTCATCAAAAATATTATAATTCGTGTTCCGAAGATGAACGAAGGTCTTACGAGGTTGGAACAACATGAGGGTGAGTAAACACTGACAGAATTTTCATTTTTGGGTGAACTAACCCTTTAAGGACAGGTTTTGAGTGAGGTCTGATCCCTCACTACTTGTTCATGGTGAATGGGCCTTTTAATCTGCCGGCAGGCCAGCGGATTGGTCACGCCGGTCAAGACGTCAAGCGTCCTGACGTCACAGGTATGATGGACAGCCAGATGATCCAATGATCGCAACCTAACAAAGGAATTTACAACAAGAAACAGAAAGAACAAAATACAAAACACAAGTGGAACGTAACACATGTTTGTTATCAAAGGAAATACTAAATGTGTGGTAACACACGAATAATATTAAGTGTGGGAACACATAAATAGTTATTATCTGTAACATTTTTGCAATCGTTAGCTAATAAAATTCAATTGTTTATAGTTTGGTCATGCGAGTTCCATTTAATTTGTCTAGATGGGGAAAACAGTTATTTCTGTATTTTAGGGCTGCCCCCTTATAGTCAACTAACCATTAGTCGACGAGAAGAGGCTTCAATTTTGCTGCTAAATGAAGAAAATCCAGCAAAACGCGCCAGCGTATTTGTCGACCCCAGAGGGTTAACTTAAAATACTCCCTAATTTTTGGTCTTATAGATAAGAGTAATGCAAACTGTAAAGGGTCTACTTCTATTTCTGTAAACTCACAATAACAACAAAATGTTGTGCTTTTGTATTATATAAATAATAATCCTTTTGTTTTTTTAATTCATAATCATTACGTTTGCCGGTTCGCTGTCGCATGCGTTTGAGCGCTGATTAGGCTATGTAATATATATATATGTTTTGGCAATTAAAGTCTCATTATTATGATTTATGGCTTATTAATATACACATGCGATTAGTCAACGAATGGCTTAAATGAACGACCACTAGTCGACTAGAAAAATCTTCAGTCGAGGGCAGCCCTACTGTATTTGTATTCGTCTCAGTTGTTTCTCACAGCAGGTTGTTTAATCTGACACAGAGACACTGAGGCATCATAAACCCTGAATCCAGCATAGAGGGGTTCAGTGAATTTGGTGTTGAATGTGTGTAAGTGTGTGAGTGTGTGTGTGTCAGAGACACTGTAGAAGGACAGGGTGCCGGCTGACCAGTCCAGATAAACACCTACTCTTTTAGAGTGACATGAAGGGATGGGTATGTCTTTGTTATTATTATTATGCCAAGCACTGTATCTGTCAGCAATACAGAAAACACACCAGGACATTTCATTATAACCAAATCTACACTGATTTCCTCCTCCCCTGCTGATTCCTTTATATGTCATTCCTATATAACTCCAGCCAGTCCACTCAGCCTCCCAGTAACAGCGTCCAGAGAAACTCTCTTTAGAAAGAACCTGCTCATAGTGTTTGAATCTCTCTGGATGATCAGGATACGGCTGATGCTCTTTCACATATGTCAACTTCCTGTTGTCCTTAGATAGAAAGAGACGAATGTTTGCTGTGTTTGGATCCAGTGTGAGATCACAGGCATCTAAACACAAGAATTGTGCATTATTCGTTAATTTTATGCAATTTCTTTGTTGGGCCTTTGAATGTAGCTGTTTGTTGGTGAAATTTAAAGGACAATTATTAATTATTAGTCGGGCAACTTATGTAATGAATAAAAAAGATTTTTATAACTTTTTGTCAGATATGTTTCTACATGATACACAGCAAAATCCCCTGTGTTAAATTAACACTAAGGGGCGGTTTCCCGGACAGGGTTTAAATTAAGCCTGGAGTAGGCCTTAATCTAGAATAGTTAATCGTGTTTTTAAAAATGGCTTTCTGTAACACAGATTAAGTACAGATTAGTTACACCTGGACTATGGAGTCCTGAACTAAAATAAATCAGATTAAACTAAAACCAACTGTGCTAATCTGAATTAGCATGACATAGGTTGCCTATAAAACATGGAATGAACCAGGAAAAGCTTAAAATTGCATGGAACTGAGAAGCAATTCCAAGGAAAACAATGGCATCAGAAAAAGACTGCAATCAAAACACAATCTAATGTATAATATATATATATATATATATATATTATACATTATATTGTGTTTTGATTGCAGTCTTTTTTCAACATTGTTGATTTTATATATATATATAAAATCAACAATGTACAACTAGAATCAATGGTGTTCATTAACAATGAATGGTCTTCATTTAAAAAGAATTATTCAAATAAATTAATAATTAATGCTTCTTGTTTATTCATTTGATTTACATAACAAACTTACTATAACATTTCTTTACACATGTGGTGTCCAATACTAGTTTCAATTAGAGTACTACCAGAATTCAGAATTCAAAACAAACAGAGTTACTGATAGCAGGTCCTCGGTCCAAGCACAGGCTCAACACTTCACCACAATGGTGAATTGTGAAAAAAAAATACTAACATAACATAAACTTTTAAATACCAACATAATAATAGAACATTAAACATTAACAAGTCTCTCCGTTTTCTCATCTTGCTAAAAAAATTGCATAAAATATCACTTTATTTCAAAATTTACATATCAGCCCTGTTCAAAGCATGATGGGACGTGAATGTCCTGTTTGACTGGGTTACT
The DNA here is from genome assembly GCF_051911475.1 of Siphateles boraxobius. Taxonomy (NCBI): domain Eukaryota; kingdom Metazoa; phylum Chordata; class Actinopteri; order Cypriniformes; family Leuciscidae; genus Siphateles; species Siphateles boraxobius. The sequence goes on along the minus strand of NW_027508713.1, from coordinate 203,278 downwards.
AGATTGAAACATATTTCAAAAGTCAAAGAGCGACCATTTCAAGTCAGTTTAACATAAACTATTCATATTTGAACAAGAAACCTGATTTAATGGTGTTAAAACAAAATTAAATGTTAGAATTATATATTAATATATGCATGTGTGTGTGTGTGTGTGTGAATGTGTGTGTCCAAGTAATGCAGGTGTCTTCTTTGAAACACAAAGTTAATCTGAAGTTAAACCTGTCTCCTGGTAGGTTTAATTTAAGCCTCAATTTAGTCCTGGAGTAACTCTAGTCTTCCTCCAGGAAATCATCTTATTAAACTCTGGACTAAACTAAATCTAGGACTATTTAAAGTAGGGATGTCCAAACTCAGTCCTGGAGGGCCATTGTCCTGCACATTTTATCTCCAACCCCAATTAAACACACCAGGACCACCAGCTAATCAAGGTTTTATAGGCTAGAAAACTTCCAGGCAGGTGTGTTGAGTCTAGCCGCTAAGACTCAGCTAAACTCTGCAGGACAGTGGCCCTCCAGGACTGAGTTTGGACACCCCTGATTTAAAGCCATGACAGAGAAAGCAGATTTCAGTTAATCTGGTTTAAAGGGCCATTTTTGTCAAGGACTAGGCTTAATCTCTATCCGGGAAAACCGCCCTGAGAGTATAAACTCTGAGCAGAGTGTTAAATGAACACCCAAGCAATGTTAAAGTTAATGAGATAATGAAGTGAGTACTTGAGGAGTGATTATTTAGCATTACTGAAGACACCTGATGTTAACAAGCAGAATCACTGATGGAGAAAACTGGAAATTTAAGTCACCATTATGGTGATCAATGTTTGTTTTAGTTGCGCTCTTGACCCTCAAATCATTAAATTTAGAGTTTGTTTGGCTGCTGTACATGAGTTATAACAGCCAGATGAACAAATAGAAAAGGTGATCTGATGATGTTTTCTGTTTTCTGAGTCGTTTTTTGACCTGAATCACTGAATTCATTGAGAGCATAATTTCTAAGTTAAATTCACTTTAGCTTATGGATTATAGCAGCACTGTCATTATGTAGAGCAAACCATTTTAGCATTTTCAATGAAATCCAAATATTCAATAAATAAAATAAACTTCTAAAAAAAAAAGCTTTAGGTAGGCACACACAGACATCAAGAATTAGCGTATGAATCTCAGCAATGGTGACAAAAAGATCACCTCTGAACATAAGCTCATTATTTATTCATGCAGCAATGCATGATGGGAGCCATGAATGAGTTTTGATTGGTGGCACCCAGAATGCACTGCAACATGCTCTATAATTGTCACCATTGTTGAGATTCACAGGCTGATTCTTGATGTCTGTGTGTCTAAAAAAAATAAAAATAAAAACATTTTTGTGTAAGTGGATCTTTTAATGATTTATTTGGATTACATTGTAAAAGTTAAAAATATTATGATGTACAAGGACAGTGCTGCTATAATTAATAAAGTAATCCTAACTCAGAAATTGGGCACAATATGAGTTCAGTGATTCAGGTCAAATGATAGTGAAATAATGATTATGTTAAAACACAAACAACACCATCAGATCACCATCTTTTTGTTCATCTGGCTGTCACAACTCATTTACAACAGCCAAACAAAATCTAAAGTTAATGATAAATTGGTGAAGAGCCCAACTAAAACAAACACTGATCACCATAATGGTGACTTAAGAATTCCGGTTTTCTCCTTCAGTGATTCTGCTTGTTAACATCACGTGTCTTCAATAATACTCAATCGTCACTCAATTATTCACTTAATTGTCTCATTAACTTTAACACAGCTTCAGTGTTCATTTAACACTCTGCTCAGAGTTTATATAATTCACACATGGGGATTTTGCTGTGTACATATCAGGCAACCTGAATTACCACCAGACTTGAAATTGGCCCACACATTTAACCCATACACTTCAATACATAATACATTTTATGTATTACAGAGGCCATATTATGAGAGAACATGTTTTCATGCTTGAATGTTGAAAAAAAAAACATTATTTTTCTCATATTCTCCATTGTTGCAGCTTGTCTCTTCCCAGTCTGATAGTGACGCTTTGGGGTATGTTTCCCGAACAACGATGTAACTCGATGCTTAACTACCATTGTACGTTGCATTGTTAAAGAAATCAACTAGCTAGTCCTGATTGTTTCCTGAAACCATACTGTCGCAAATTGGTCGTTCAACCACGTTGGTTAATGATGTCACGCATGGGGTGGAGTAATAACTTATTTTAATGAATCTGTTGAGATCTAATTAATGCTAGATGTTTTTCTATAAATTTTGGACATTACATCTGAGGACTATTTCAAATTTTTCTCAGTTATTTTGTTCTATTTCCAGATTCAATCATAGGCTCATTCTTATGTGGTAGAGCATGTTTGCTCATGCGCAGTCTTCAAAAAATGGTGATTTAAATCTCTTGACAAACTAAAATATATAAATGACATTTGTATGTATTCTAAATAAAAGATACAGATTGCACTGAATGTCAGCTTGCTTATTTTGATCAAGACAAGGATTTATTAAGTCCACATGTCAAGCAAACAAGAAACTATGCTTCTAAACACAGGTCAAGAGCTGTCGTTCAAACCACACAATTTTGCGATGCTGTTTGCGAATGTTTGTTAGAACTATGTTTTCGGGAAACACAGACTCGCTGAACTATGCTGATAACGACGGAACTTGCAAACAAAGTTGGCTAACAATGATTTTGGAAAACGTGCCCCTGTTTAGTTCCTGTTACTATGAAAGTTCCTGTCTCCCGTCCTTCTAGAAAAGCACAATGTGGTCTGATTGGTCGGCTGCACCAGTGTGTTGTGATTGGTTAACCGCATTGAGTGTGTTTGAGAAATGTCCAGTGGTGGAAGAAGTACACAAATCAAGTTCTTGAGTAAAAGTAGAGATAAAATATTACTCTAGTAAAAGTATAAAATAACTTAATTTTGAATGTACTGAAGTATTAAAAGTAAAAATACTGATCAATGAATGTTTAATTTGTCATTTTAAATACTTTTATATCATTTTATATTATATCTTTTATATAATCCTACAGCTCAAAAAAACCTGGGGAAGGGGGAATTGCTGGATCTGATTTCATTATGAATTGTTATGAATTGTTAAGTAGCAAGTCAGTAAGGAAGAGTATAAGCAGTTGGTTTATATAAAATATATAATATTTGAATAATTAAAATTACTATATATAAAAGTATAAAAAAATTACAAAATAAACACTCATCAATCAGTATTTTTTTTTTACTTTTAATACTGAAGAACATTAAAAATCAAACACTTTTGTACTTTTACTCAAGTAAAATTGAAAATAAGTTATTTTACTAGATTAATGTTTTATTAGGATATCTGTACTTTTACTCAAGCATACTTGATTTGAGTTTTGTCCATTTGGTGTACAAAACATGACTTACATTTTTGCAGTCCTGTTGTGATCCTAAAATGTTCTCCATGGTCCAAACTAGAGAGAGAGAGAAACACACAAAACAGATGGCAAATAGTTGATTAACATTTTAATTGCAAAACTGTAAGGAAATATAAGAAAATAAAGAGAAACTACACATCCCTGCAACATAAGACAATTGGTAGGTTTAGATTACTGTAGGACAGTGGTTCTCAACCTTTTTTACTCCAAGGCCCTACTCCAAATCAATATTGCAAAGCCCCCCTAAGATGCTTGACATTAACTCTTATTGTATTAAAGCAGGGGTGCCCAACCCTGCTCCTGCCGATCGACTGCCCTGCACAGTTTATCTCCAACCCTAATTAAACACACCTGCCTTTAATTTTCAAGTGATCCTGAAGACCTTAATTGGTTGCTTCAGATCCTGAAGACCTTAATTGGTTGCTTCAGGTGTGTTTGATTAGGGTTGGAGATGAACTGTGCAGGACAGTCGATCGGCAGGAGCAGGGTTGGGCACACCTGTATTAAAGGCTCATTCAGTCGGGACTTTTATTCTAAAACTGTAGTCATGGTAATATGCCGAGCAGTGTACAGTAGTTAGTTGAGCTGCCGCTATCTGCTGTGTTTGTGTGATCTGTGCGAGCTGTCAGCTGTAAAGTTGTTGATTCCTGTTCGTTTGTGGTGATTGCTGCAGCTGTAATATCATGATGTTAGTCACCAGACATGGGCAGTATTTCAATTAAATGTATTTTAAATACATATTTAATTACTTTAGTGTATTTTGTAATTTGTATTTTGCAGGTGTGGAAAAAATAAAATGTAGTTTGTAAAAATATTTTGAGGGAGTGTATTTAGAGTATTTCAAATACCTAAATACTTAAGAAAAATCACCATAGTAAATGATTTTGCCATATTTTCGGTCTGATGTTGGCAATGGCAATGTCCAGGTTAGATGCACGAAAATCACGTGACACCCTGTAGACCGGGCTCCCTCCAAGAAGTGAATGAGTTTTGAACTCTTAAAAACGGCATTAAGGTAAAGTGTTTTGTGAAAAATATACAGTCTACACACACACATATTGCACACTGAACGGCATTATAGAGAAAATAATTGTGCCGTATGAGATCAATGCACTGTGTTGTCATTCATAAAAGGACATATAGGCGAAACAGCGTGTCTGTCGTAACTCCACTGAAATCTCCATGCCAAGCAAGCGTTCACAATATAACATCCATCTGCAGTTTTTACACGTTTTTAAACGTAGTACATATGAGAAATATTGATATTGATTTTTTATAAAATAATCATCAATCCTATTGTTTTTCAGTAATTGCGCACGCAGCGCGATTCTACTATGGAAAAGGTATACGCAGTCAGGGCAGTTAGAGTCTCGTGTGTAAAACAAACCCACACATATTATGATTAATCATATATATTATGATTAAAATGGAATTTTGATTTTGTGACGAAAATTCTCGGTCTGTTATTTTTACACAGAAATCTCTGCAAAAGATGCTTTCAAACAGGTTTTATCGTAGTTTTTGTCCAACTCCATTGACTTGTATTGGATGTTCTGTGAAGTACATTATTACTCCGGACAGAAACGGAAATGGGGTTGTTTGTATTCTTTCTGTAGTCTTCCAGTCGTGGTATCTTAGGCTACTCTATCCAAACATTGGCAAAGGTGCATTATCGCCACCAACTGGGCTGGAGTGTCTATTAAGCAAGCTCTCAACAGAAGAATGTCCGGTTGTGAGGCGTTTGGAAAAATAGGTCCACAGTTTTACAGCGAATGGTAAAACACCTGTTGGAAAGCATGTTTTGCAGCGATTTTTGTGTGAGCATATCAGTGAACTTTGTAAACTAAAGTTTAATGCGTTTTATGAATGATTCTTGCAGTACCCCTATGAAACCATTGTGGAGGTGGGGGGGTGCTAACACAGAAACCGAAAATTCTCGGGACAGCAGCATTTGTCCAAATTTCAATCTTAACCGTTCTATTTCATCAGAAACGATCTTAAAACAGGGCTTTAAGTGTAAAATACCGAACTTGTCCTTTAAGGCACGAGTAGAGTAACGTAACGGTGATAATATGGTTACGTAGCCTACATCAAACACGCTTTGCTATTAAGGGCAGCCTACCACACCATTGATGTGAACTTAGCTATACATGCCATTTACGTCAGAGGGAGCTATTTCAGGCCCTGTAGAGATTTAGTGAAATGCCCATACTTTTTTATTTTGCTACTTCACCATTTTGAATTTACACATTTCTCATATTTGTGTTATTGCTACTATTTGTGTTATTGACCTTTCAGTAATAAAAAAAGACTTAATATTATTGTGGGAGTATTTTTGTATGTTCAAAATACTAATTACTTGTATTTTATTTAAATACATTTTTCACATCAGTATTTTGTATTTTATTTTGTTACATTTCATGAGCCAGTATTTGTATTTTGTAACAAAATAGTTTTTGATGTATTTGTGCCCACCTCTGTTAGTCACTGACCTCCAAAGTAAGCCAATTTGATTATAATTGTGTTAAACGTGATCTGAACAGAGTTATGCGTCCGTGACATACGTGCATGTCCGGACATGTCCTGTAGAGATCGTTCCGTTATTCAGATCGGTAATATTATTTAAAGTGTTATTCATTCTTTATTAAGCTGCAGATCAGTGTTATGGGTTATTAATGATGTGATGTTGGTCTGTTAAGATGTTATAATACCAGACTACTGATTAGCGTCATGTTTGTTTGAATGCTCTTCATATGAGCCATGATGTTATCCATATATGGGCATTGTATGTTATTGATGACAAATGGACGCGTGTATTTCTCTGTGGCATACCTCATTTCTGTTTAACTGGATGATGAGTAGAGAAATGTCAATAATGTGTATTAAGAATAATTATTTTTCATTATGTAACAGTGAATGCTATATATTTAGTTTATTCATTTTCTTTATTGTACTTATCTTCCAGACTATGTACATCATTGAATATACCTTTGTGGCCCATCCATCTACATAATACACAGAATTAATCTGATCACCTGTCTCCTCATTATTTGTGCTCTTACCGGCACCCAGAAGGGTTTACTCATCCATCACCTAATCAGAACCTAACAGCCCAAAGCCTCTCCAACACTTATACTGTACTTCCGCAGCAAAGAGGGAAAGGTGTTTGATTTAAAACTTTTTTTTATTAACAAAAACATTTGTTTGTTTTATTATTTATTTATTATTATTTATTTTTAAACTAAATACATTCAAGATACATTTAAACCTTCAGTATTCCTTTTGCAAACATACTTTAATTAAATTAAAGCTACACTGTAAAAAATTTGTATTTTTAAATAGTTTTTTTTTATAATTTTACAATAATTGCACATTTTCTTTAGAAGTGAAACGTGAAATGTCCATAAAAAACATCTGTATTTTTTTCTCAAAATTGGGAAATAAATCTCAGATAGCAACATTGTTTCGGCCCAGATCCGGCCCACATCTGGCACTTGTGGAATACTGATCTGGCCCACATGCAGCGTGGAATGACGGCCCTTGGGCGGACCGCTCCTGTTTGCCAGATCTGGGCCACAAGCAGGCCATAGCAATGCCACATGTCAGCCAGAGCAAATAAATAAACCAGAACTGGATCTTATCTGAGCCACAAAGTCTTTGTATATTAAATACAGAGTCATCTCAGCCTTAATAAGCCTGTTAACAAGCAGAATGACTGAAGGAAAGAAGAGAACAGAAAAAGAGATGAGCAGAAACACAAGAACTACAACTGACATAAGACACAGTCTTAGATGAAATCAACTGAAGATAAAAGAAGACATTAAATCTGTGAAGATTTCAGCAGAGGAGGATTAAACAACTCCACAAACAGCATTACCAGATTAAATTATTACTAGCCAGACTGATTTTATTTCTGTCAGACGTCTACACAAGTTTTTATTGAGAATTAACAGAGGTTTAACTCTTTCATTTTAAGTCACCATAACAGTGATTAGTGTTTCCATTAGTTGGGCTCTTAACTCTTATTATATATTTTGTCTTTTTTGGCTGCTGTGACGGTGTGTTTGTCAAACACATTTACAGCAGTAAAGAAAGCTAAAGTGAGATGAGATCAGATGATGATGGTTAGCTGTGTAAGGATTTAAAATCGCCATGAAATAAACTGATTTTCTGATGGCATTTGAATCAAACCAACAAATTGTGTTGAACCATTTGTACATTGATGATACAAACCCTGTATTCCAGCATGCAAATTCTAACAACCATGGGCACATTAAATTAGTGTACAGTGAAAAACACAGACATCAACAATCATCGTATGAATCTCAACAATGGTGACAATCAAAAGTGCCATGCTGCAATGCATACGGGGTACCAGCATATTACAAAACTCCCAACATGCATTGCAGCATGAATAAATTATGCAGCTGAATTGTCCTATTATGTTTAACCCTAAATATTTGCTTTTATTTTTTGCTATTGTTTTTGAAATTACATTTATTAGCTTTTCTGTGATGATCAGAACTGATCCGATTATCTGAATAGTTTGTTGATTGTCACCATTGTTGAGATACATACACTGATTGATGATATCTGTGTGTACCATGACATAAAAAAAATATGTTCTAAATATTCTAAATGATTTCTGCAGAACTGGTGCATTTAATGCAACAGGTCATAATTTGTATATTGGCTAAATGTGATAATAACAGAATTGGGTTACACTTTATTTTAAGGTGTCATTGTTACAGTCCAATTAAATATTTAAGTACAGTGTAATATTAATTAACTACATGTATTTACTATAGGGTAAGGGTAGGATTAGGATTTGGTTGAGGGTTAGTTGCATGTAATTATGCATAATTTACTGTTATTACTATGGTAATTACATGTAACATAAGTAACAAGGACACTGTAAAATAAAGTGTTACCCAGAATTGTTAGATTCAGTTGATATTGATTCAGGCTACTTTCTGATGATTACAAAATCATCAACACATGACAAACTTCACCTCATCTCATTTCACTTTAGCTTTCTGTGCTGCTGCATATGTGCTTGACACACAGTCTCAGCAGCCAAGAAAGACAAAAGATCAAATTAGAGTTGAAGAGCCCAACTAATGGAAACACTAATCTCTGTTATGGTGACACACATTAGAGTTAAACAGAGTTAATTCATTATAATTAGAGTTAATTCATAATAATAAACCTCAAGATCTTTTTAGATGTCTGACAGAAATAAAGTCAGACTGGTTAGTAATAAGTGAAGCTGGTAATGCTGTTTGTGGAGTGGTTTAATCCTCCTCTGCTGAGAACTTCAGAGATTTCATGTCTTCTTTTCTCTCCAGTAGATTTCATCAAAGGCTGTGTCTGAAGTCAGTTGTAGTTCTTTTGTTTCTGCTCGTTTCTTTTTCTGTTCTCTTCTTTCCTTCAGTGATTCTGCTTGTTAACAGGCTTATTAAGGATGAGATGACTCCATATTAAAATAAGACTCCAGATAAGATCCAGTTCTGGTTTATTTATTTGCTCTGGCTGACCTGTGACATTGCTATGGCCTGCTTATGGCCCAGATCTGGCAAACAAGAGCGGTCCGCCCAAGGGCCGTCATTCCATGCTGCATGTGGGCCAGATCAGTATTCCACAAGTGCCAGATGTGGGCCGGATATGGGCCGGATATGGGCCGAAACAATGTTGCTATATTTACAGAGAAAATGCAGTAAAAATTTAACAATAATTCACATTTTTTTTATAAAACTGCTAAATTTCCTTACAATTACAGACTTTCAGACCACTGAAAAAGCAGGCCTTCTCCCTTAATTAAAGGTAACTGTCATAAAGTTTAACCTGTTTGATCACAAATGCTCAATTATCACTTGATTAATCATTTAATTATCGCATTAACTGCAGCACTGCTTCACTCTGTAGTGTACAGTGCTCATTTAGCACTGGAGATTAAAGCAATAAGATAAAAAGACACACAATGAAGAGTCTTTTAACAGTAATAAATTGTAAATTAAGTTTAAATATATTACAATAAGAGAACTGTAAAATTAATATTAAACTGCTGTCACCTCTGCTGCCAGTATTTCACTTTTAATTTGTAATTTAAGCGTGTTATTGTAGTTTAAGGTCAGCTTGCCTTTTTCCTGTTGCAGTCTAAACATGTTACTTCAATTGATGGTCTTTGACTTTTTTTCCATTAATGGTAAACGTTTGGCACCCTGTGCTGCCATGCAGTTCACCATTTTTATTACACTTATTTTTTTACAGTGTATACTTTATAACTTAAAAGAAATCCCTCTTCTCAATTATAACTTTTTTAAATAATATATAGGCCTAAGACATTTTGTAACTGAAGACAGCCTTTAAAACAGAAAAGTAGGGCCTACTTTTTATAAATATAATATTTTTATAAAAAATGATTCAACCTGCAATTCCAAAAACGACAAAAAATCACTAAACCCGCTGCTTTTACCTGACTGAATATAGGCCGGCACAGCAAAATCGCCAGAGTTAAATGAACACTCCTGGTGTACATATAAGTCCAACCACAGGGTGTTAAAAATTAACACAGAACCAGCGTTGAAGTTAATGAGATAATTAAGTGATTAATTAAGTGATGATTGGCCATTAGTGGTGACACCTAATGTTAATAAAAATAATCATTGAAGGAAAGAGAAACAGCAAGAACAGAAAAAAAGAGAAACACAAGAACTACTGACTTCGAGCCATTACACATTATTCCACTTATAGATGGAAATGTTTTATGGAATTTTTCGTTTCAAGTCACCATTATGGTGGTCAGCGTTTGCTTTAGTTGAGCTCTTGACCCTTTTCTTTTGTATTGTTAGATTTTCTTTGTCTATTCAAACATTGTGATCATTAAGCACATTTGTTACTGCAATAGAAAACCTGCTCACAATATGTTAAGTGATGACATTATCATCATGTAGTGACCTGATTCACGTTCAGAGTCTAAATATTTGTCTATATGCCTGATGTCTAATTTTATCATTGATGATTGTCGCCCTGATATTCTACAGTTTGAGAACCAACAGCAATATGAACATTTTTATATCAAAATACTTTGAGCATAGAAGTTACTGAGTTTGGACACACAGACATCAAGAATCAGCATATGAATCTCAACAATGGTGACAATAAACAAACTAGTGACAAACAGATCAACTCTGAACATCACAAAACAAGCTACTAAAGTCATAACAAAACAATGGCAAAATAAAAGCAAATAGGAAAAAACAATGAAAATTACAGGAAAATTCAGCTGCATAATTTTTGAGATGGTTCTCACTGCGGAACATGAAATCCACGGGGAGGAGTCGGATCCAGATCCAACTCCTCCCACCTTACATACACCTAAACCTAGCCAACTCCGCCCCCTGATCCCTAAACACACCCCTAATCCCTAAACCCAACCCTAATCCTACCCATCTCCACCCCTTGGATCTTGATCCGACTCCTCCCCGTGGATCTCATGTACTGCATTGAGGTGCTACTGTAATTTTTTCATGCTGTAATGCACGATGTGAGCCATGGATGCGTTTTGATTGGTGGCTCCCATCATGCACTGCAACATAAAGCATTTGTGTGATTGTCACCATTGTTGAGATTCATATGTAGATTCTTCATGTCTGTGTGTGATTTTAAAACCTTCAGATTATTAAAACACTGCTGGAATTAGCTACTGTAATGAATATGAATAATACATTTGTATAATCAGTTTATAATGCTGGTTTAATGTATCAGGCCACTACAGGATTGTATTTGATCTAAACATTAACATCATGACCTGGGCTTCATTTCCCAAAAGCATCTTAAACCTAACTTGATCATAGAACAATTGCAACGAATGGTCTATACCAGTGGTTCTCAAACTTGTCCTAGAGGACCCCAACACTGCACGTTTTCTTTGTATCCCTAATCAAACACACCTGATTCAACTCATCAGCTCATTATCACATGGGTTAATGAGCTGATGAATTGAATCAGGTGTGTTTGATTGGGGAGACAAAGAAAACGTGCAGTGTTGGGGGTCCTCCAGGACAGGTTTGAGAACCACTGGTCTATACAATCAACTTTGTATACAATCAGGCTTACGATGCTTTTGGAAAAATCAGCCCAGGTCATAGTTTCTCTTGCCACAACAAATGTGCTTTATGAACACAGAGTTGGAGTGGCCAGAAAACAACTAATAATAAAAAATAAAAGGGTCAAGAACCCAACGAAAGCAAACACTGATCACCATAATGGTGATATGAAATGAAACAAAAATTAAATATAAAAAATAAATAAAATGAACACTCCTGGTGTACAATTCAGAATCACTGTACACAACTAAATACAAATGAAAACTAAAAACATTCTGAATGTGTCGAAACATCGATATGAAGGAGGGACGATGTCATCACTGAAGAGTTCTTCCATCAGAGTGTGTATATGTAGCTATAAATAACACTGAACTTCAAAAACCTCAGCGAGCATCCATTATAAAACACCCGCAGGACATAAATCTAGAAAACTATACAAATATATTGAAATGTGTTCATGCAAAAATATGATGGTATTAGGGATCAGTGCGCCGGGAGCGCACATACACAGTTTATTTGTGCATCTGACATACAGGAGTCGTACATTAGGCACGCGCGAATCCATTATTCTTACTGTAATCGTCTTTACCTTTACCATAGCACAACACTGGTTTGCTTTATCCAAGCGAGAGATATAGTTTATGTGCAGTGCTTGGGTGTTTTGAGCCACCATTCAGTCTGTAGCCTATTTCACACAGTGCATGAGAAACGGCTTGCGCTGCTCCAAAAAAATCTATCACAGAACACGAGAGTCGTGCTTTGATCATATTGAATTAATAATAAAAGTAAACAATTAGGCTACAGGAACATATTTAAATTAATTGTCAGTTACCTTGTGGCCCCCCTGGAGGATAATTGAAGACCCCTACTCTAGGGGAACATTTGTCTTCAAATCATTAAGAATATACATACACACATAAATAAATGTGCTTTTGCCCCACATACTTGAGTAGCTGCAGTGAGCAGTTTGGATGATTCAGTTTGTCGTTGAGCAGCTGAACTCCTGACTCTCCTGGGTGATTGTAGCTCAGATCCAGCTCTCTCAGGTGTGAGGGGTTTGAACTCAGAGCTGAAGACACATAACCACAGCCTTCCTCTGTCACCATACAGCCTGACAACCTACAGACACACACAATCAGATCATCAGCCAACACACATCAACATTATGACCAGTTGACTGGACATTATCTCTTATATGTTCTTGTTACCTCAGTATCTGCAGCTGACAGTTTACACTCTTCAGTCCCTCAGATAGCAGCTTCACTCCTGAATCCTGCAGGTCATTGTTACTCAGATCCAGTTCTCTCAGGACAGAGTTTGAGGATTTTAGGGCTGATGACACAATTTCACAATCCTGAGCAGTGAGACTACAGCCAGCAAGACTAAGAGAGAGAGAGAGAGAGAGAGAGAGAGAGAGAGAGAGAGAGAGAGAGAGAGAGAGAGAGAGAGAGAGAGAGAGAGAGAGAGAGAGAGAGAGAGAGAGAGAGAGAAAAGAAAACTTTCTTTAAATAAGCTTATTTTGAATATTGATATTTCTTCTTTATTATTATTTTTTTATAAAGCACAATACAACAATAGTTGCCCAAAGTACTAACATAGAAAATATAATATTACATATAATACTAATGATACATAGAACTAATAATACAACAATATCATACATACAAATAAACACAAATTCAAAGTAAAACATGCCTCAGCACCTAATCGAAATCAAAAGCCCGGGATAGTAAATGAGATTTTAACCAAGTTTTAAAAATGGATATTGTTAGAGCCATTCTGAAATACAACGGTAATATGTTCCACAGTTTAGGTGCAGCGACTAGGGTGCAAAGACTGTTGTATTAAAGACTAAAGGCTCAATAACATTTTTCCAAAAAACTTGTGCCGTGATAAACATTAAAATGTGAGGACGTTAACTAACACCATAGCTATGCAACTCTGTGTAATTTAGATACTTTATGGGTTTTTGTTTATTTTTACACAGCAACTGGACATCCAAGGTTTCTTTAAGAAGAAACCATGTCAGAGACAGATTTTATGCAGAGAACGTTCGCCGACACACACACACACACACACACACACACACACACACACACACACACACACACACACACACACACACACACACACACACACACACACACACATACACACACACACACACACACACATGTAGTGTTTCCATGTTTTATGGGGACTTTCCATAGACATAATGATTTTTATACTGTACAAACTATATATTCTATTCCCTTACACTAACCCTACCCCTAAACCTACCCATCACAGAAAACTTTCTGCATTTTTACATTTTCAAAAAACATCACTTAGTATGATTTATAAGCTGTTTTCCTCATGGGGACCAAAAAATGTCCCCACACGAACAAGGATTTCAGATTTTGCCATCCTTATGGGGACATTTTGTCCCCATAATGTAGGGTTTACCAGGCCACACACACACACACACACACACACACACACACACACACACACACACACACACACACACACACACACACACACACACACACACACACACACACACACACACACACACACACATCCAATGTTTGTGTTGAGAAAGCATGTTAAATGACTAATTAATGCCTAGGTGATGTTTTTCCAATCCATGTAAAATACAAAATGATTTTCAGGCTCTTGTTCAGTGCCACATTTAATACAATATATATTAAAATACTTTGCATGCAAAGATTTTTTAAATCGTGCTTAATATTTTCTAAATATTTTCTAAATATCATATTTATGGTGGCGCCAAGCCATTTAATGATTTAAAAAGTTTTTGAGTGATACAAATGGTAAGGTCACCAAATAGTTAATCAACTTATCAGAAAAATAATCGATAAAAAATAATTGAAAAATTAAATTAAACAAGCTACCAGCTTAGCTTTGGTACTGTTTCTATGGAGTTGTAGGTGGTAGCTTAGCTAGTTAAATTTAAAGTAGATTGCCCAACATTGGACATCAATCTGCAAAATCATTCAGATATGTTTTTATTTATTTTTTTGTAATACAACTATTTAGCACTCACAGAGCTTTTATGCAGTTCCTTACAGCTGGTATTAGTCTTTTTCTACCCTCATCTGATGTGTTGTATGTCTTGAGGTCCAGCTCATCCAGCACCTCCTCTGACATCTGAAGCATGTAGGCGATTGTTGAGCAGTGAGCAGGAGAGAGTTTCTTCTCAGAGTGTTTGTCTGATTTAACAAACTCTTGAATATCTCTGGACAGAGTCTGATCTTTCACTTCCAGCAGACAGAGGAACAGATTGATGGATCTTTCAGTGGAGAGTCCATGTCCATCTTTGATCTTCTCTTTAATGTATTGTGTGGTTTTCCTGATGCTCTCTGAGCTGTTCTCTGTGTGCGTCAGTAGATCCTTTAAGAGTCTCTGATTGGACTCCAGTGAGATGCCCAGCAGAAACCGCAGGAACAGATCCAGCCGTCCATTCTCACCCTCAATGGCATCATCTACTGCACCTTTAAGCAATTTTTGTACTGAAGCAAAATTCTTCAGTCTCTCCATAGTTGTGTTTACATGGTAGTAAAATGCATAGAAAGCAGCAAAAAACTCCTGAACGCTCAGATGAACAAAGCTATAGACTTTCCTCTGATGAATCACATATTCCTCCTTAAAGATCTCAGTGCAAATCCCAGAATACACTGAGGCGTCAGAGACGTCTATGCCACTCTCAATCAGGTCCTCCTCATAGAACATCACATTACCCTTTATCAGCTGTTTGAAAGCCACTTCAGCAAGTTTCACAATCAATTCTCTGTTGGACTGCAGGAGTTTCTCTGGATCTGTCTCTTTATACTTCTGATTCCTCATGTTGATCTGAATCAGCAGGAAGTGGCTGTACATTTCAGTCAGAGTTTGAGGAATTTCTGCACTCAGATCTTCTTCCAGGAGCTTTTGTAGCACAGTGGATGAGATCCAGCAGAAGACGGGTATATGGCACATGATGTGGAGGCTTCTTGCTCGTCTGATGTGTGAGATGATTCTGCTGGCTTGATGCTCATCACTGATTCTCTTCCTGAAATATTCCTCCTTCTGAGGCTCATTGAATCCCTGAATCTCTGTCAAACGGTTGATGTATTTGGAGGGGATCTGATTGACTGCTGCTGGTCTGGAGGTAATCCAGATGAGAGCAGAGGGAAGCAGCTCTCCTTTCATGAGCTTTGACATCAACTCACCCACTAATAAAATCTCAGTCACCTCAGAAACTTTCTGAGTATCTGAAAACCTCATTGTCATTCTGCATTCATCAAGACCATCAAATATGAACACGACGTTACACTCCTCATAAATCTTAGAGTCCAGATCTTGAAGTTCAGGATGAAAGTCCAGCAGAAGTTTGTGAAGACTGTACTGATGATCTCCTATCAAGTTCAGCTCTCGAAATGGAAGCACAAACATGAAATCTACATCCTGATTGGCTTTTCCTTCGGCCCAGTCCAGAATGAACTTCTGCACTGAGACAGTTTTCCCAATTCCAGCGATGCCTTTAGTAAGAACAGTCTTGATTTGCTCTTTCTCCTCACATCCCGGTTCAGGTGAGGGTTTAAAGATGTCATTGGAGTGGATTGGAGTGTCTTGTGAGTGATGTGTTCTGGCTGTTTTCTCCATCTGTAAAACCTCATGTTCTTCATTCACTCCTTCTCTCTCTCCCTCTATGATGTAGAGCTGTGTGTAGATCCTGTTCAGGAGGGTTTCATTCTCTTGGAGTTTGGATCCCTCAAATAATCTCTCATACTTGTTCTTCATGCTGGTTTTGTGCTGCTCTTTGACTCTCTGCAGGTCTCCAGTCTCCAGTGTGTGTTTCTGCTGGACTGCATCAATTTTGTCCTGCCTAATGTGGGTCTCATAGTGGGATGTAAATGATGGCACAGATCTGATTAGCTCATGTATCTCTTCCTTGCTACAACAAAAAAGACAATTACAGTCATTTCAATGTCCCTTGCAGACCACCAGAAATATATTAGTTACCAGATGTGATTTTGGTACCCCAATTTTTTAAATCGTTATTCATCTGAGATGTACTACAGTAAATTAGCAATTACAAGTTTATACTAACGGAGTTTCAGAGGTTAAGGATCCATCACTGAATTGAAGCGGTGGTTTCATGGATTTGTTACTCTTCAGAGACACACCACTGGGTTCTGGAGACTCTGATCTCAATATCTTCCTCCTGCTGATACTGACAAAAGACAAACAAAACAGCATTTTAAACCTGTGGGCTGTTTCTATGTCTATAGCTTGAACATCCATATAGCCCCGTCAACAATTTGATCTCACAGTGATCTCACCATGAGCTCCCAGGATACTCGTGATGTGGTCACAATCTGAGTTCACAGTGAGCTAAAAGTTTAACCTCACAGTGCCCTCACTGTGTGCTCATAGTATGGTCATAATGTGAGGTCAAAGTGCACAAAGACAATATACCTAGCATGCATTGCAGCATGAAGCTTTTGATCATTACCATTGCTAAGTTTCATACGCTGATACTTGATGTCTCTATGTTTCTAAATGATACAGTAGTTCAAATGTTTGTGATTTATTATTCAATTAAAATCCTTTATAAATTATTATGTATCTAATACTGTATGTAGCTGACGTGAAGGTCAGCTGTGGGTTATGACATCTTGGTGATTTCGGTGGTTAATGTTTATTTATTTATTTTTTGTCCTTATAGTTTAAATGTGTATCTTTGTATTGTGATAATTTCATAATTTGGTTGCCATTTGTATTTTATTATTATTATTCAGTTTACTTAAGTTGAGTGTCATGTGACCCGTGCTGATTATTTCACCTGGACGTGTTAGCGTCAACGGAATGGTTAGATGTGAAACTCAGATACCCATACTAGTGCTCCTGACTTAATCTACTGTTGGTTACCAGGCGAATACGGTAAAAGTATTAATATTTTGTATATTATGTTTGAGTTTGTGTTTGTAGTGGTGATGTGTGTAAAATTATGGTTTGTTTTCCTTTTGTGTCTAGTTTTCACGGTGTCTCTTGAATAAACAAAAATGGGCATCAGTACTTCGGAAGCGTGGACTGTTTTGTAACCAGCGAGTAGTTACAGTGAAAACGTAGCCTAACTCCATCTTACCGACTACGAGATGTGCTTTGGCGCTGATCCTCCAGTTTCGGCGTGCAGCCTGCCACTTCTGGGTCTCTGCGCGCGGGTTGACTGTTTACCGTGTTGATTGATACTGCTGTCTTCAGCACGCGGCTTTGTTGCGCCTTCCTTGGACTTCGCGTGCCGTTCGACTGTGTTCCGTGGTGAACTAAAAAGTCTGGGCGTGCAGTGTTTGCCTTCTGTGATGACTGTTGCGAGCTTTAGTGTGCAAATCTGCTACATGATCATCAATGGAGGATCTCCCCACCCAACCTTGTGTCAGCTGAGCATCAGCAGGTTAGATGTACAATATTAAATTATATTTTTTGTTAACAATGGATGGTTACACGGTAATGTACATTTGTCGTAAAAAAAATGTCCTGGAGGTAATTGGTTCTTAACTGTTGTGATTGTAATGTGTTTAAGATTTTAAGTAGTTAAATATTCAAGTGTTAAGGGCATTGATTTAAGTTGAGTGTGGTTGTTTCACTGCTATCTATTGCGATTATATATTACATATTTTGTACTATTTGTTAAAGTGCAAATCCTTTAGAGAAAAATGTCAGTCTAGGGCGATTTAGCTGAGCAAAATGATTCTCCATCACAAGAGCATGCAGTCTTATTTGCAGAGAATGAGAATATGGATGATGTTGTGAGGGATCGACATGTATCATGTGCATCATGCACAGAGAAATCTGAGGCAAGACTTAAAGAGCTTAATTCTGTTTTATTAGAGACAACTGAAATTAGAAAATCTTCCCGTGATAAACGTTTAACACCAAAGATGCAGGAGTTAAAAGACCAAGAACGGACTCAAAAGGAGAGGAAGCTTAAATCTGCATATGAGAAATGGAAGTTTCAAGTCAGAGATGTTCGTTTAAAGTTGAAAGTGACTTGTGTGACATGATGGATGAGGTTGAGAGGCAAGAGTTTGAATTGAAAGAGTTATATGATAACATGCGATTCCAAGCACCACCAAGCCAAGAAATTAGGATGAAAATTGATGCATGTTCGGCTGTAACGGCAGACTTGTTGAGATTAATGAGGGTACGCCTGGTGGAGGATGGCATGGAATTTGATGCGGAAGCTGAGAGAGCAAGGTTACGTATGCTGCTGGACTGTGAGTATGCTAGGTCCATATATGGATCCATGGTTTCTAGAGCCACGGTCGTTAGCAACCATTCTAAACCTGCATCGGAGTCTGCAAGCATTTCAACTAAGAGAGCAGAGACTGCCGCGCTGTTAGATGCGAAAAAAGCTGAAGTGGAAATGGAGGCTGACATTGAGGCACAAAGGCAGCAACTGAAGAAGCTTGAAGATTGTAGAGACATTGAGGTTATGGAAGCAAGGCTCAGAGTGTATACTGAGGAGGAGTCAAGGGTAAAAAGTCAGCAGGGTGGTTCAGCAAACGGTGACGTGAGCAACCACGGTCCTCTTGTTTCTAACACATCATGTTTGATCACATCATCAGCAAGTTACAAAAAGTGAAGTATCCCTAGTACAGGTGTTACAAGGGTCCATGGCCCTACCTCGACTTCCCGCTCCAGAACCCTTTGTATTTTCTGGTGACCCACTGAAGTTTATAGAATGGAGTACCACCTTACTAGAGGGACGGTGCTCAAATCCTGCAGATAAGCTCTTCTACTTACAGAAGTATGTTGATGGTGAGGCAAGATCGGCTCTGGAAGGCAGTTTCTACAGGAGGGACGAACAGGCCTATCACCAAGCGTGGGAGAAGCTGAATGCCAGATATGGACACTCCTTTGTGGTGCAACGTGCCTTTAGAGTTAACTAAAAAAGTGCTAACTTAACGTGCCTGTTAAGTTAGCACTTTTAAACATCCGCTCACTTAAAAATAAATCACTTTTAGTCAACGACTTAATAACCACATACAACCTGGATTTTATGTTGCTAAATGAAACTTGGCTAGAAGAAAGTTGCAGTGCAACAGTCCTCAATGAAACATCCCCTCCTAACTTTACTTTTATGAGTGTCTGCAGAGCTGTCAGAAGAGGCGGAGGTTTAGCTGCTCTTTATAAAGATGTCTATCAATGTAAGCAAATATCATTTGGGAATTACCCGTCTTTCGAGTATCTGGGTATTGTGTTAAAAGGTGCTCCACGCATTTTAGTTATCATTGTTTATAGGCCTCCAAAATACTCTCCAGCTTTTGCTGAGAACTTAACAGAACTGTTATCAACAATTTCCTCAGAGTTTGACTGCTTTGCCATTGCTGGAGATTTTAACATTCACATAGATAATGCAGAAAACAATATGGCAAAAGAAATCAAAACTGTTTTAAAAACTTTTGATCTGACTCAGCATATACATGGACCCACACATAATCGTGGACACACTCTAGATTTACTTATCAGTAAGGGTCTAAACATTTCATCAATTGTTATTAAGGATGTAGCACTGTCTGATCATTTTTGTATTTTCTTTGATATATTGATCTCTCCTGCCATTGAAGCTAGATCTGTGTCTGTCAAGAAGAGATGCTTCAATGAGAACACTAGTGTAATATTTATGAAGGCTATATTTTTAACACCAAGCATATCGGCTGACTCTGTTGATTTTCTCCTTGATTCTTTTAACTCAAAAGTTAAGAGTGTAATTGATGATATTGCTCCTGTGAAAGTCAGGAAGAAGAGTGGCAGACAAAAAGCACCTTGGAGAAACTCAACAGCAGTGCAAAATGTGAAAAGACAATGCAGAAAAGCAGAGCGCATGTGGCGGAAGACAAAACTTGTAGTCCATTATAACATCTACAAAGACAGCATCCATGCTTTCAATAAGGAACTAAGCAAAGCTAGACAGACTTTCTTCTCGAATATTATAAACAGCAATATAAACAACACTCACACTCTTTTTGCTACTGTAGAGAGAATGACAAACCCCCCAAGCCAGATTCCCAGTGAAATGCTCTCAGTGAGAAAGTGCAGTGAGTTTGCTTCTTTCTTCTCTGAGAAAATCAATAATATCAGAAAGGTGATCAGCTCATCCTTGAGTTGTGCTGGGGTCAGGCAGATCAGACAACAGCACGAGAAAGTAGCCACTATGTCTGATTTCGAAGAAATTGATGGCAAAATTTTGGAAGAAACCGTACAACAACTAAAAACATCAACCTGCGCCCTTGACGCACTTCCCACATCTTTTTTCAAAAATGTGTTACACAGCTTAGAAGCAGATCTCCTAGAAGTGGTAAATGCCTCACTTCTCTCTGGGAGTTTTCCGACCTCCCTGAAAACTGCTGTTGTCAAGCCCCTCCTGAAAAAGAGCAATCTGGATAAGACCATATTAAACAATTATAGACCGATCTCAAATCTTCCTTTCATAGGCAAGATCATTGAAAAAGTTGTCTTCAATCAGCTGAACAAATTCTTAAGCTCGAATGGATACTTTGACCATTTTCAATCTGGTTTCCGACCGCACCACAGTACAGAGACCGCGCTCATAAAAATAATAAATGATATTCGCTTAAATACTGATACAGGCAAATTATCAGTGCTGGTACTACTCGACCTCAGTGCTGCATTTGACACTGTCGATCACAACATACTTCTTGACAGGCTGGAAAACTGGGTCGGGCTTTCTGGGATAGTCCTAAAATGGTTCAGGTCATACTTAGGAGGCAGAGGTTATTATGTGAGTATAGGAGACCATAAGTCTGAGTGGACATCCATGACATGCGGAGTCCCGCAAGGCTCAATTCTTGCGCCACTCCTATTCAACCTGTACATGCTCCCAATGAGCCAAATAATGAGAAAGAGCCAAATCGCTTACCACAGCTATGCAGACGACACACAGCTCTACTTATCCCTATCGCCTAACGATTACAGCCCCATTGACTCCCTTTGCCAATGCATTGATGAAGTAAACAATTGGATGTGCCAAAACTTTCTTCAGTTAAACAAAGACAAAACCGAAGTCATTGCGTTTGGAAACAAAGATGAAGTTCTCAAGGTGAACGCATACCTTCAGTCTAGGGGTCAAACAACTAAAAATCAAGTCAGGAATCTGGGTGTGTCTCTGGAGTCAGACCTTAGTTTCAGTAGTCATGTCAAAGCAATAACTAAATCAGCATATTGTCACCTGACAAATATTGCAAGAATTAGATGCTTTGTTTCCAGTCAAGACTTAGAAAAACTTGTGCATGCTTTCATCACCAGTAGGGTGGATTATTGTAATGGACTTCTCACTGGCCTTCCCAAAAAGACCATAAGACAGTTGCAGCTCATACAGAACGCTGCTGCTAGGATTCTGAGCAGAACCAGAAAATATGAACACATCACACCAGTCCTCAGGTCTTTACACTGGCTGCCAGTTACATTTAGGATTGATTTTAAAGTATTATTACTGGTATATAAATCATTCAATGGCCTAGGACCTCAATACATTGCAGATATGCTCAGTGAATATAAACCCAACAGATCACTCAGATCATTAGGATCACATCGGCTAGAAATACCAAGGGTTCACTCTAAGCATGGCGAGTCTGCTTTTAGCTACTATGCCAGCCGTAGCTGGAACCAGCTTCCAGAAGAGATCAGATGTGCTCCTACCGTAGTCACATTCAAATCCAGACTCAAAACACATCTGTTTAACTGTGCATTTAGTGAATGAGCACTGTGCCACTGTTTGTCCGACTGTTTGCACTGTATTTTATTTTATGTTTTAATTATTCTGATTTCATTTGATTATTTCTGTATTTTATCTTTTATTCTAAACTGTTTTAATTATTCTGATTTCTTTTGATTATTTTAATTTCTTCTATGTAAAGCACTTTGAATTACCATTGTGTATGAAATGTGCTATATAAATAAACTTGCCTTGCCTTGCCTAGAGTGAAACTTAATAGGTGGCCCAAGATTGGTGCAGCCGAGTACGTCAAGTTAAGAGAGTTCAGTGACTTCCTACAATCATGTAGTGATGCTTTGCCGCATATTAAGGGTCTTCAGGTGCTGAATGACTGCGAGGAGAATCAGAGGATGCTGGCCAAGCTTCCTTTCTGGGTGACGAGCAGGTGGAACCGTTATGTCACAGAACAGCTGGACACTGACAAAGATTATCCAAACTTTAATCAGTTTGCCTCATATGTATCAAAAGAAGCACGTATAGCGTGCAATCCTGTGTCATCATTGTATGCACTAAAGATCGCTGAAGAGAAGCCATCAAAGGAAATAAAGTGTTCAAGAGTAAACACGTTTGCAACCACTGCAAAGACTTTAGATGCAGCATGCGCTACAGCCGATTTCAGTAACATTACCGACCGTGACACTAAAGAGACTTGTAGAAAGAAAACTACCCTTGTGTGTAGCACAGATTCAGTTAAATGTATGTTCTGTGATGATCGTCATTCTATTCAGGAATGTCAAAACCTAATGGAAAGAGCAGCAGAGGAAAATAGAAAGTTTGTCATGGAGAATAAGTTGGGCTTTGCATGTTTGAGAAAAGGACATGGCTCCAAAGACTGCAGAAATAGGGCTGTGTGTGTGGTATGCAAGAAGCGCCACCCAACTTCGTTACATGAAGATCGTCAGCCAGGAGAGAAGTCGACCTCCACGGACAGCTTTGCAGACTGAAGAGAATGCATTCACTCTAACATGCTGTACGAATGGAGGAGAAGGTGATATAACATCTATGATTGTCCCAGTATGGCTGTCTTTATCTAACTCAGAGTCTGAAGTCTGCGTATATGCTTTATTAGACACCCAGAGTAGTCACACTTTTGACGACCAGGAAGTGTGTGAAAGCTTGCGGGCATTAATGGAACCGGTAAAGCTAAAGCTCTCTACCATGATAGGAAATGACTCTGTGGTGTTGAGTCACAGAGTTAGTGGACTTCGGGTTAGAGGATTTTCTTCAGACAGCCCTATCTGCCTGCCTCCTGTTTATACGAGGGACTTCATTCCCTTTGTGCGCACACACATTCCCACCTGCGAAACAGCTAAACTGTGGAGACATCTAGAGGTGATCGCAAATGAAATGCCCGCACGGATGGATTGTGGAGTAGGTCTTTTGATCGGCTATGATTGCTTTAGAGCACTAGCGCCACGACAGGTCATCCCTGGCGGTAATGAAGAGCCCTACGCCATCAAGACGGACCTTGACTGGAGCATCATAGGAGGAACTCCACGATGTGTAAACTCCAAGGATGGGACTGGTTTATGCCACCGCATATCAGTCAGAGAGCTCCCCTCCGTCACACCCGCCGCTGTTATCAGAGCACTTGAGCTGGATTTTGTGGATGCTCCATCCGGTGAAAGGAGTAAATCACAAGATGACATTCAGTTCCTGCAGGTGGTAAAATAGGGTGTCTATCAGAATGAATATGGCCATCTTGAGATGCCCCTTCCTTTCAAAATACGGCCTCATCTTCCAAATAATAGGAGGCTTGCAATGGGATGGCTGAAGCACCTTAAGAGGAAATTGGACAAGAATCCTCAATTCAGACATGATTATATGACGTTTATGGAAGGTGTCTTTAGAGATGGAGATGCAGAAATAGCAAATGAGCAACCAAACACGGGGAATGTGTGGTATATTCCACACCAAGGTGTCTATCACCATAGGAAACCAAATAAGATCAGGGTAGTCTTTGACTGTGCAGCTAAGTATGAAGGTACCTCCTTAAATGACCATCTATTGACTGGGCCTGATCTTACCAATGGAGTGACTGGAATGCTTTGCCGTTTCCGTAAACACCCTATCGCTGTCATGTGCGACATTGAAAAAATGTTTCATAGATTTCATGTTATTAGGGAAGATCGGGACTATCTGCGTTTTCTGTGGTGGGCAAATGGAGATACCGACACGGAACCCAGAGAATATCGCATGAAAGTACACCTTTTCGGAGCATCGTCTTCTCCAGGCTGAACCAATTATGGCCTGAAGTATCCTGCCAGTAAGAATGGGAGGGAGTATCCTTTGGCAGCTGGGTTTATCAGAAACCATTTCTACGTAGACGACGGCCTCGTAAGCCTGGAATCTGTTGAGGTAGCAATCAAGCTGGTAAAAGAAGCTTAAGCTGTGTGTGCTAAAGGAAAGCTGCGTCTTCACAAATTTATTTCCAACAACCGAGAAGTATTGGAATCTATTAGTCCGTGTGATCATGCTGCTGAAGTAAAGAACGATGATTTCCATCATGACTTTCTTCCAGTACAAAATGTCTTGGGTGTACGGTGGGATGTAGAGAATGACGTACTCACCTTCAATGTTGTTCTTGATGAGAAACCTCCAACACGACGTGGAATTCTGTCCATGGTGGCTTCAGTCTACGACCCATTGGGGTTTTTGGCCCCATTCGTTATATCTGGCAAGAAGGTCCCACAGGAGATGTGCCATAAGGGCATCAGTTGGGATGAACCGTTACCCTCTGAGTTGAGACCAAGGTGGGAGAGTTGGCTGAATGATCTGCCCAACCTAGGAAAGGAACAAATTCCAAGATCCTTCACCCCTCCAAATTTTGGACCGATTCTGAGAACTGAATTGCATCACTTTTCTGATGCTAGCAGTCAAGGTTATGGACAGTGCTCCTACATCAGATTGATGAGTGAAAGTAAGATAAATTGTGCCTTGGTTATGGGTAAAGCGAGAGTTGCTCCCATAAAAGTTGTCACTATACCAAGATTAGAGTTAACTGCAGCTGTAATTTCTGCTGCTGTGAGTAGTATGCTGAAGGAGGAGTTGGCACTCAGAGTCAATAGAGAATATTTTTGGACAGATTCTCAAGTGGTCCTTGGTTATATTAACAATGAAGCAAGAAGATTTCATGTCTTTGTTGCTAATCGGGTCCAGAGAATTCGGGAGGCCACCGATCCAAGACAGTGGTATTACGTCAATACGGGAGAGAATCCTGCTGACCATGCCTCGAGGGGCCTCACTGTAGAGGAGTTGAACACTTCAAACTGGCTTACAGGGTCCAGACTCCTCTGGGAGAAAGAGGTACTTGCTAAACCAGGAACGTTGGAGCTGTTGGTGGGAGACCCAGAGGTCAAGGCTGTCCAGGTATTGAGGACCGAGACCATGATGCATGTGGATTTTCAACAGCAACTATCACGACTATCAAAATGGACTACAGCTGTGAATGTCATTGCCCAGATCCAAAGATTAGCAAAGAAGATGAAGACCCCAAAATCTTTAAGTGTGGAGGAAAGGAGGAGGGCCTCATTTACTCTCATTCAGCTTGCACAACAGGATGCCTTCAAAGGAGAGTTGAATGTACTCAGTCAGGACTCTGGTAGGCTTCCTTCTAGCCATCCTCTGTATCAGCTTGATCCATTCATGCAGGATGGAATAATGAGGGTGGGAGGTCGACTGAGGAGAGCATGTGCACCTCTTGAATTGCGGTACCCAGTAATCCTTCCAAGTGATGGTGTTGTCACACACCTTATTTTAGCGCACCATCATCAAAAAATTCAACATCAAGGCAGGGGACAGACTCTGAATGAATTGCGAGCCAATGGCTTCTGGATCATGGGTGGCAGTAAGGTGGTAGCACGCTACATGTGTTCCTTGTAGGAGAGTGCGTCGGCCACCAGAACAACAACGGATGGCAAACTTGCCCCCTGACCGCACTGATCCTTCCCCGCCATTTACTTATTGTGGCATGGACTGTTTTGGTCCTTTTTACTCCAAGCAAGGTCACAAGACATATAAACGATATGGCCTCCTTTTTACTTGTTTTTGTTCCAGAGCTGTCCACGTAGAGATGTTGGAAGACATGACGACCGATGCATTCATCAACGCTTTACGGTGTTTCATAGCCATTCGTGGGGCAATCAGACATATTAGATCAGACCAAGGAACTAACTTCATTGGGGCAAGGAATGAGTTGAAGAATGCCTTAAAAGAAGTGAGTAAAGAGAGAGTGGCAGCATATCTGGCAACGAAGCAGTGCGATTTCTGTCTGAATGCACCCAGTTCGGGTCACGCTGGAGGTGTCTGGGAACGGCAGATTCGAACCGTAAAGGGTGTAATGAGTTAAGTTTTGGCACAAAGTACTGGAAGACTTAATGATGCCTCTTTACGTACATTCTTCTATGAAGCTATGTCTATAGTCAATAACCGATAATCAAGAGTCAATAATCTATAGTCTACAAGCCTAGAACCTCTAACCCCCAACCACCTGCTTACCATGAAGTCGTCTGTTCCACTTCCTCCACCGGGTACGTTTGTTAAGGAAGATCTTTATGCAAAGAAACGTTGGAGGCAGGTGCAGTATTTGAGTGAACAGTTTTGGAGCAGATGGAGGATAGAATATCTTGCTAATATCTCTCTTAGGCAAAGATGGCATACACCAAGGCGGAATGTGCAAGTGGGGGACATTGTCATTGTCAAGGAAGAGGAAATTCCCCGCAATGAATGGAGGTTGGCCAGGGTCATTGAAGTTTGCAAGGCTGATGATGGACTGGTACGGAAAGTTACAATACAGATTGGGGATCGGAAGTTGGAAAAAAGGGGTGAACGCCTCACTAAACCCTCTATTATTGAACGACCTATCCAAAGTTTGGTAGTTCTTGTAGCCAAAAGTTGAAAATTAATATCACCTTATCACTTTTTAAAAGTTTATTCATATTAGTACCATGCTGGTATTAGGTGGTATTTTGGATACATGTTGATTTGTGCTGTTTAATGTTAGTTAACATTATAATGTGAAGTATGGTGAACAATTTGTTCATTTTTGCAGAAGAATGTGTAATTATGAAATGTTTTTTTTTAATTGTTGTTGATTTCATGTTTCTTGTTGGAGCCTGGAAATTACCATTGATTATTTGATTGATTGTATTTTTGAAGGTGTTTTGTTTTCTTTTTTTTGTTTTTGATTACTCAATGGTAATTTGGTGGGAGTGTAGCTGACGTGAAGGTCAGCTGTGGGTTATGACATCTTGGTGATTTCGGTGGTTAATGTTTATTTTTTAATTTTTTTGTCCTTATAGTCTAAATGTGTATCTTTGTATTGTGATAATTTCATAATTTGGTTGCCATTTGTATTTTATTATTATTATTCAGTTTACTTAAGTTGAGTGTCATGTGACCCGTGCTGATTATTTCAACTGGACGTGTTAGCGTCAACGGAATGGTGAGATGTGAAACTCAGATACCCATACTAGTGCTCCTGACTTAATCTACTGTTGGTTACCAGGCGAATACGGTAAAAGTATTAATATTTTGAATATTATGTTTGGGTTTGTGTTTGTAGTGGTGATGTGTGTCAAATTATGGTTTGTTTTCCTTTTGTGTCTAGTTTTCACGGTGTCTCTTGAATAAACAAAAATGGACATCAGTACTTCGGAAGCGTGGACTGTTTTAACCAGCGAGTAGTTACACTGTATAAGCACAGGGCTATTATAATATAAAATTAATAACAACTCACAAAGACTGCATACTGAAACTAGGTGATGATTATGTTGTTATCATCAATAACAAACCAACATCACCTGGAAATATTCTCTTTTGGCTTTTTTTGCCATAACAAATTTGTCTTACAATTACAGTTACAGCAACCAGAGAAAACATAAGGTCTAAAAGGCAAGGGTCACAAGGTCACAGGGGTCTTTTATTTCATCTAAGGCTGTGGCCAGAAGTCAATTGTATGTTTGGAGAATGTTCTTATAAGAAAAATCTGTTATCTGGGGTGTGCACTCATACTGTGAGCTCACTATGTGACACCACTGTGACATCACTGTGATAGTGTTGAGAAACAGGAAGTAGAATGTCCCCCAGTCCCTCAACATGCTCAACATTTTGAATTCACAATGAGCTCATATATTACTGACACTGTGATGGCAGTGATCATCACATTATCTCACATGTTGACTGGGAGAATAAGCTTTTATCCAAAGCTATTTAGAAATAAGCAATACAACAGAGAGAAGATATTTAATGACACTAATAAATAATATTAATAATAAATGTAGGCCTATAGAGAATATAAGAAGAACAGTAACAATGAAGGGTCAGGAAAGTGATGTTGTGTCTCTCTGTGATGGTATTCCATGAGGTGCCATTCACTTAACAACCGCAAGATTCTGGAATTCATTGTAAGTCACTTTGGATAAAAGCATCTGCCAAATGCAAAAACGACTAGTGTTGTACCTGAGGTCAGAGGTCACTGTTGCATCACTGAAAGCAGAGGGCACATTCTTCATGGGTTGATTACAACTTGATCCAGGAAATGGAGAACTCGTTTTACAGGCAGTGTCTTCATCTTCTCTCTTTTCACTGTGACTCATTTTGGAGGCACTGCCCTCCTCCTTTCTTAAAAAGAGTGTTGAGACTTTTTGTGAAAACAAAAATAAATAGCAAGAAGAAAAACAAATTAAATAGAAATACATACAAGCAGAGAAGGATGTAGTTCCATGAGAGTGAGTAAATGATGTCAGATATTTTATTTTTGGGTGAACTATCGCCTGAAGTAGTACACTGCAGTAGAGCTACATTAAATATACTCACATACTCATAAGTATGCATGTAATGTGATGTAGTTTAACTGTAGAACAGCTTAAAATAAGTACAGTTTAATTACATTGCCCATAATATAAGTACAAGTATAGTGAACTGCTGTACTTTAAGGATATAACAGATTAAGTTCAGTGTAAGAAGTTAAACTCAGTACAGCACAACTGCAGATCAGCCCTGATAAGTAGAAGAGCAGTTACAGTTACTGTAATTTTTAAAACTAAACTGAACAGCAGTGCTAGCAGCTATAATATATTTTATTATATATAGCTATAATACATTATATTTCGTAGCTATAATACATTATATTTCGACGCTAGCAGCGTCGAAATATAATGATCTAGGTTTAAAATCTCATTTTTTAAAAATACAGTTCTTATGACTACGTGAAGTAAACGTTCTGAACTTACCACAAAATGCGGCCGTTTGCAAACCCCAGCGTTACTCAGGTTTACAGCCACGAAATGGCATCGCTTAAAATGTGTTCCTCTTCTTTCACTTTCGTTTTTAACTCCGCTCGTCTTAAAAGCAGTCGCGCTCCCTCTAGTGGCGCAGAGCGTCAGCACATTCTCGGCGAGTCTCAGAGCGAGTAGGGGATACACAGAGACTGTCTTTTTTTATTTTTATTTTTTTATTAAACATTTACTTACAAAATACAAAAGTGAAGAGCCATACGGCAGAAAATAGAGCCAGAGATTCAGGGACTGGTAAATATTACATCACATTTGAATTCAGAGAAAGAAAGACAAACAAATAAATAAATGCAAAATTAAATTAAAAAGTATCAATTAAAAACAATTCTCCCCACAAAACATAAAATAATAATAAATTACTTAATTAAAAATTAAAAGTGAAAGAAAAAATTATACAAAAAAGCCAAAAAATAAGCATACATTCAAAGTTTTAGTAGCCTTTTTGTTACAATAAAGAACGTTCAAACTGTGAACACCATTGATTGTGCATTATTTAACAAAGATTGTTTTAGCAACTGCCTATGTATTTGAATAATGTTTAAATTGTGTAATATTTGTGAAGTTCATTATGCCTACTTATCAATTTTCTTGCGATTGCCTTCAAGATTACTCTCTGGTGATGTGCACTAGCTGCGAGACTCCGCCCTCACTGTTCTGATTGGCTGTAGGTTTTGATTGATTTTTAGGCCGTGTGTCCACCAAAGCGTTTTTTCACGCAGCTGGCGTAAAATTCAAATTTTTTTCAATGGGAGCGCCGCGCTTTTTTTGTATTCTTTTTGTATGGCTAAAAACTCTCGGCGAAAAAACGCCGGGTGCTCAGCGCTTGAGCAATAAATACTCGCATGGCGTATGAGCGTAACGAGGCGCTGAGCGAGTATTTAATGCTCAAGCGCTGAGCACCCGGCGTTTTTTCGCCGAGAGTTGAAAAATATTCAACTTTGGGTAAAACGCTGCGCTCATCACTGTCACTTTTTACACAGCCGTCCAATCACAGTGGAGGAGGGGCGGGACAAATATCACACCGACCAACTGTTACAATTTCTTTCTGAACAACGACGTCAACCAGCAGAGCTAACCGAACAAAATGGATGAAAAATACATTTTTAGTATGAAACAAATTATCTACGAAATCAGTTACAAGTAAACTGTTCTGCGGATATTCTGTATCATAGCAACGAATCGTCTCAACTGAAAAAACGCAGCGCTGCCAAAACGCTCTCAAGCGCCCACAGCTAGGTGTTTTCAGCAGAACGCCTAGCATTTTCAGCCGGCTAAAAACGCTTTGGTGGACATACGGCCTTATGCATCTCACAGTAGCATCTAGTGTGGACAGACAAATTATTTGTCGCTGGAATCTTATCGCATCGAGTCCGGTTTGGACACGGTGTAAAGGACAATATGCTGCCTTTTCTTTATTTAAAAAGCATGTAACTATATTGCAGTGTTTTTTTTTTTTCATTTGTTTATTATTTATTCAGGTGTTTTAGTCATGCAAAAAGTATTTACAGTTTAATAAATACAAATAAATGCGCAACTAATCAGTGTCCCAACAGTTGTAAGTTTTTGTATTAGCAGCTTACAACTTTGAGCAAAACATCCTTGAGAAGTTTAAGGCAATAGTTTTCCACATTGTTTAAGTATACTAAACTAATTACATTTTAGTGTAAATATATTTTAAATACATTTATATTAACACAATATATTATTTCATATATGTGTCAGTATATTTACACCATATAATATATTGGTCACAAATATTTGGAAATGTTTTCGTTCCATAAGGGTTATAAAAATATATCAACAAAGATCACATTTGAATAAATTTTTAACCTTGTACAGAGGTCACATGGACATCAATATCAGACGTTCAGAAGACGCCATAAAAAACGTAATAAAATCTTTCATTCTTCAGGGGACATTTTTTCAGCATGGGACAAAGACGTAAAAAAGACGTCTTTTGGATGTACCTTTCCTCAGTTGGCACAGCTGTCCACCAAACGCCTAAGAAAATACCCAGGATGCATTCATTTCACTGTAAATTTCTGACTACAGTAATTTATTGTAAAATAATACTCTTTAATCCTGTAAATTCCTGTCCATTGTTTTACAGTGATGGTCTAAGTTAGCAACAGTAACCAAGGGGTGGAGCTTAACAAAGGGTCAATTGATCAATAATAGTATTTTTTAATGTAAATACACAAGTAATGAATAAAATGCAGCTGTAACTCATAAGTGAAGCAAAACCCCCTGAGAAGTTTTTGATAAGAACAAACCGGTTGAACCGCATGTTGAACGCCTTCAGGATATCCGCAGCACTGAGCCGCCACTGGTCGGACTTGACTGCTCTCTTTTAAAGTCCTCTAATTACGGTAAGATATTTTACATTTCATATATTATGTATTGAAACATACGGTTTTAATTGAGTGAGTAAAAGAAAGTTCCATATCTTTTTAATCTTTTTTTTCCATAAATTTTTCTTATTAATTTGAGATAAGCTTCCTTCTCACTGCACACAACAACTAATGTCGTTTCATTTACGTGGGGTGCCGACCATCTGCAGATGCCAAATTTCATGATTTGATTTGAGTTTTGGATGCAGTTCACTACCCAACTAGTATATGGAAGCCCTACAGCACATCTGCTGTGCTATTACACAAATTAAAGAGATAGATGACCCAAAAATAAAACTTCATTATGACTTTCTCTGTTTCTTTGGTGGAACTTTAAAGATTTTGAGATCTCATTTTTGTTTATTTTTAAAATGAATGAAAATGAATGGTAACTAATTTTGTCAGTCACTAACATTCTGCCTAACATCTTGTATATTTCACTAATTAAAGAAAACCACACAAGTTTGGAATGACATGAAAATTATTAACTGTTCAGAGAAGTTTCTTTTTGGGGCAAACTGGCTCAGAGTCTGTAGTTCTTGTGTTTCTCTTTTTTTCTGTTCTTGTTGTTTCTCTTTCCTTCAATGATTCTTCTTATTGACATCAGGTGTCACCACTAATGGCCAATCATCACTTAATCAATCACTTAATTATCTCATTAACTTCAACACTGCTTCAGTGTTCATTTTTAACACCCTGTAGTTGAACCTATATGTACACCAGGAGTGTTAATTTTAACACTGGGGATTTTGCTGTGTAGGAAGATTACTACAGAAGATTAGCGTAAATAGCTAGAACTTGTGAATTGACTTACTAGCTAAAGAGTATCGTGCGCAGTCTAGTAATGCGTGGATCGCAGTTATATCCACGGGCGCTGTGGAAGGAACTGTACTGGAAGGATAGTAGAGTAAGAGGATTTATGAATTGTTGTTTTATAAGTTGTTTAAGGAGGAAAAAGCTCTCTCTCTTTCTCTCATCTAACTCCACTGTTACCTTCAAATGATTGCGTTAATTTTTTTGTATTTTTGTATTTTCAAATTACAAATTACTTTAATTAAATACTTAAATAATTTAAAAAAAATTTCACAGCAGTATTTTGTATTTTATTTAAATACATTTGATGAGTAAGTATTTGTAATTAAATACTTTTTGATGTATTTGTGCCCATCTCTGACCACAGAACAAAACTGTACGATGCCATTGGATTGTACATTGCCATGTTGCACCCGCAGGTTTCACACTGGACACACAAGCAATGCGGAAACAGTGCAGAAGCTTTCACACTGGCAAAAACTGGTTTGTCTGGTTTGTTGCGCGCAGCTGAACCACGGCCTGTGTACTGCAAACCCACATGATAAAATAATATAGTATAGTATAGTAAAATTACTCTACTATAGTGTTTTTGAACCATATGGTATAACATAATTGTTACATAATTTTGCTTAGTGGGTTGTCTGCCATGTGCTTTGATTTATGATGGGCAGCATACTCTGCTACCATGCGACCATGTTCCCCTCTGTGCCACACACATAACATGCTGTATATAGGCCTAGATAGTATACTTGATAAAAGTAATCTAAAGTTAAAATATGCCTTTAGTTTTAATAATTATACAAGCCTTTGAAGTTTGGGCAAAAACTCCAGGCAACTATGTATTCTTGAGTGTTTTATTTATTTATTTTCACAGCACTGAATGTCAAAGGGTGATTATGAAACAACTCACTTACATGATTTTATGGTGAAATGCGTTATTTTTCCTGTTAATCAGGTTGATCAAGAAATGCTATAACGCCTCCGCTTTGGGGGAGTAACCCCAGAGTGCAGTCTGGATGATTGGGGCAGCGTTACACATTAAGGCGGGCGACACATGTCCCTCCGCCCACACCCGATTTTATTGTTTTATAATAAAGCAGTCTTATTGACGTAGACGCTTGAGGCATGAACATGTGCATTCCTTTATGTAAGAGTTTATTATCTACTACGCTGTTTGTCAGCAGTAAATTAAAACCCAGTGACACTTTTAGTGGGCAATGAGCATGACTGCATGAAATTACTGGCATTCAGTGGCGTAACTTTGTTTTAAAAAGTGTGTGTGTTCATGTTTTTCTATCCCGGTGGGGACTTCAACCTGAATGCACACAGACTCATGGGGACTTGTGTCACAGTGGGGACCTAAATAGAGGACCCCATGGGTAAACAAGCTTATAAATCATACAGGATTAGTTTTTTTGGAAATGTAAAAATGCAGATAGTTGTGTGTGATGGGTAGGTTTAGGGGTAGGGTTAGTGTAAGGAGATAGAATATACAGTTTGTACAGTACAAAAACCATTAAGTCTATGAAGAGTCCCCACAAAGATAGTATACCAGATGTGTGTGTGTGTGTGTGTGTGTGTGTGTTCGTGTTCTAATCCGCCCTCTTATAGTTTTTTTTATTTTTTAAAAAAATCAAAACCGAATATGTTCAACAGTGGTTACAGTATATATCAAGCAGGGGCATGTTTGTGTGCATTTTGTTTTGTGATTTCTCTGGAATGAATAGAGTCTCCACAACAGAGTTAAGTGATAGATTGAAGCGTGCGTCCGTGAAAGCGAGCCACAAGAGAACAACTGTATCCACACCACTGATTACAGCGGCAATGAGCACTCTGCATGATTTCAAAAACAAAAACCATTTTAGTGCTAGATCATCACTTATTTAATGACGAACTAAATGAATGCTCTGCTAGTTAACTGGAGATGTTGTATGTATTTGTATTAGTACATCCGTGCCTCAATATTTAAAAAAAAAAAAGTGGTAGGGATGATATCGACCCTGAGAAAAAGTGGTGGGGATATGTCCCACCCGTCCCACCCTCAAATTACACCTATACTGGGATTGCAAAAGAGAGATATTTTACACAAAATTATGATAATTCACTGTATTTCAGTAAGACATCGGATAAATCCGAAAGTGTGAGTTATTTTATTTTAAAGCAAAACAACTGTGACAAATAAGACAATAATAGGCTACCAAATAGCCTACACGCTCTGGCCATATATAACAACTAAGCCTCTTATTTATAAACAAAATGATTTACACACTAAATTCTGCCTTAACTCGGGCACAATCTCCATATTTTTAAACTCTAAAGACAGATGTCACAACCTCACTGTGATTGGCTGGCGACTGTGCTTTATGAGCTTTTTCGCTTTATATTTGCATAAAGTCTGCATAAACTGCCCAACCTTTTTGACGCTCTCGGCCGTTCTCAACGCTTTCTCTGGTCCGCTGTCAATCCCACAAAGGAGCGTGAAGCTCGACTTCCATAGGAATGAATTGAAAATGCTCGCTCTGCTCCCCTCGCTCCGTGCCAGTTGACATGCACCATAACATTCTGTAAACGCATGTGGTGTAAAACCGGTGTTAGAGTTAGGGTTAACTTTTTTTTCTTTTTTTTTTACAGTTTCTTCAAACTGGTGGACAGGAGATATTCTGTGATGGGTTTTCTTACCTATAAAAGGTGATGAAGCATGTACTACATGCACACACAAACACACGTAGACACAGACACACACAAATATGCAGAGCTTAAAACTAGGCGTATAAATATTTGCACACTATACGGACAATCTTGACCGTGACTATTTTACTTTTACTTGTAATATACACATTTAGATTAAATATGCCACTCTCATTAATGGAGTTAAGCACTGACATTTCATGAAATCATTATCCAGAAGTTACAACATTTTTTTTTATGATAATTTAGCCTAAATATAAATACTAATAGTGGATGTGCTGCTTTTGAACACTTTTACTGTGCTGTGTTTTAATGTTTTAACTATAGTGAGGATTGCTTGGCGCATGATAATTCCACTATTCATGCAAATAATGATCAATGATGCGCACTTGACTCTGTCTAAGCAGATGGCTTAGCAACATAGATGTATAATGACATAATGACTTGATTATGAATACTAATAAAGAATAGTAATACAGATACATAATACAACTGATTATGAATAATAATATTGAAAATAATATGAAATAATATAATTTTAGTCTTCAGTGGTATTTCTGAATACTCTTTCCTGTTTGTGGCAGCCAAGTTTCAGCTATAGAAGGAGGCGACATCCGGTTGGTGAAGCTTGCTCGATCTCATTTGCTATCTCAGTATCACATCAGACGCAGTCCAATCAAGAGTCGCAAATATCAAGCATGTTAAAAATAATCACAATGACGTCATATAATTGAGCAAAAAATTGGTTGCAAATTTTTACGAATGTCATTATTTACTAATTGGGCCGAGCGTTTGGGGGCCGCAAATCTTCAAGTGTGTCTCGAGCCTTAAGATGAAATCTACATAAAGTTTTATACATGAGGCCCCAGACTTCCAAGACCAAGACTTGGCGTTAATGAGATAATTAAGTGAACAGAAAAAAGAGAAACAGAAAAACTACAACGGACTTCAGACACAGTCTTATATGAAATCAACTGAAGAGAAAAGAAGACATTAAATCTGAAGATCTCAGCAGAGGAGGATTAACCCTCTGGGGTCTAAAGGGTTTTTGGGGTCCTTGAGATGTTCTGACATTCTGACATGAAATGCCCTGACATTTGTGCTTTTTTCAGTTGCTTATAAACATATTAATGGCAAAGATGTAAATTCACTCTATATAGCACAAACGGGGCTACCGTAATATGTGAGCAACATGTATGTACATGTTTGTATTTTTGAGAGAATATTGTTTATGCGTGGTTATTGAAAAAACTAAAACTTAAAGTGTCTGAAATAAGGCCACAAAACACATACTAAATATGTGTCCACAAGACTTTTGACTAATGGGTGTTGTTGCCTAGAATTTTTGCTTCAAAATGATCTGAAAATCATCCTGCCTAATCATTTACACAAAACAATACATTGATTTAAATTTTATAAGACACCTTTTGTTTGGAAAGGCAATATGCGTGGAGGCGTGTTCACACCTGAGAAGACAAAGGCCGGATAATGTGCCACATACATAATGAGCTGCATATTAATAAGCCTTTCACACAGGTGTGTCACAGGGTCCCAAAGAATGCAAGGACAAAATAAATTATCTATATATACATATTTTACAATTAGAAATTGTAACCAATTACAAATAGGTTACAATTACAACAACAATTACAATTTTAACAATATTTCAAGTGTATTCTTTCTTTGTAAAAAGTATACATTTTATCATACGTATTAAAAAAGGTAAGGATTCATTAGTTTGAATATTGGAACAAACACTATAATAACATCTTAGTTGATAACTCAATATACCTACTTTATTTTTGACAAAACATCATACTATAGTATATTTAACATATGAGCAGAAATTGGTGAACAAAAGCTTAACTATTTAATGTGACAGTAGTCTTTTTTTACAGTCAAAACTTTATAATCTATCCAAAACTAATCACAAAATCTTGTCTAAACATTCATATTTAGTCTATAACATATTGTGTATGATATATTAGCATATACATGTTAATTTGCAGTTTGTTGCTTATACAGACATTTTATTTCAACATATTTCAGTCTATTTTTACTCATCTTAGTAGGCTATAGCAATATAGTTTGGATGTGTTCATGTAAAAATAGCGTTTACTAATGTAGGTGCGAGAGTGAATGAACGGCACACGCTGCATAACTGTAGTAAACAAAGCGTGCGCGTCTGTGCAGTTCATTCATCATTTAGCCTACACACAGAGACGCAATTCATATTTAAACAGTTACAGACATTATTCAATATCGTGATTAGAACAAAGCACTTAAGAATAAAATGACTTACTACATCAGCTGGATCCGTTGCTCCTCGAAATGAAACTACCAGCACTTCTGGTACATTTTCCAGGGTTATTAGATTTATTATTCCTCACAGCGTAGGGATACGCTATGTACACAGCTGTAGTAGAATACTTACTAAACACCATGTGTTTTATAATCCAGCTGGTGGGCGTTGGCATGTTTGAATGGCTTGCCTTAGATCATTTGCGTTTGAATAGCGCGCTCTCTCCGTGGGCGTGGCACATTAACGCGTAATCAGGTATAATAAGCTGGAAAGAAAAAGACTGACATCTCTCTCTTTTCATACAGATTACATAAACTGAGAAAATTTGGTTTTTATATAAATTAATTCATTTAAAAGAAGAGAGTTCAAGCTTCATTACGAAAAAACACTCGTGCCTGTATGACAAGTATTCGCGGAATTACCGTTAATTTTCGGACGCGTGTCAGAATGGACTTCACCGACGGAGAGAAGGCTGAACGTGCATCATGTTTGTTTTTCTTTATTTGGCAAAAAGCACAACACTTTGTTTTTATTGTGAGTATCCACAAAAAAATAGACACTTATCAGGATCTAATGATGTACAACACTTAATATGCAAGATCAAAATCAACAGAGTATTTTGGGTTTCTTTTGCACTGATAAGAAAAAAAGCGAGGCGCGATAGTCGACCTCAGAGGGTTAAACAACTCCACAAACAGCATTACCAGCTTCACTTCTTACTAACCAGACTGACTTTATTTCTGTCAGACGTCTACAGAAGCTCTTATTGGGAGTTAATAGAGGTTTAGATGTTACCATTATGCTGATCAGTGTTTACTTTAGTTTGGCTCTTAATCACCCAGTCATCTAATTCAATTATCATTTGATTAAACACTTAATTTTCTATTTGACTCCCAAGAATGGTCTTGTTCTTAGTTGTCTAGTTGTAGCTACATATTTTAAGAGCTTTAGAGTTGAAAGATATAGCATAATCCATGCTAAAGGGATAAACTGAGATAATTTGATCAGGAATGACAGTTGATAAATAGAAGAGGTAAGCAAATCTTAGCCCACAACATACATAAAATGATAACACAGAATGTTAGAATTCTGTGTGAGGAATAAATATCCAATATCTCAAACTCTGGTGGTTTACTTACAGATGTGTCTGTTTCACCGTGATTGCAGTGGTTTTCATAATCTATAATATACACACAATGAGACAGAGGCCGTTTCTTGATATTTAACGTTTAAAAGAAACGGTACTTATATGTACCTTTTAATGCTTGGGAACATATGTACCTTTTTGAGGGTCAAAAAGGTACATATAAGTACCTTGAGGTCCAATAATAAGCTCTATGGGGTACGTTAGTGTAGATTGTACCTTGGGGGATAGAAATGGACTCCTACTGTACCCCTATTTCTGACAGTGTTCATCACTTTGTTTTGAAAATTGATGTGGAGAGTTGCTTGTAAAAATTCATTCATAGTCTCTTTTTTTCTCCACTATATAAAATGATACCACAAAACATTTTAATTTTTTTCTGTGTGTGTGTAATCAATACCAAATACTTCAATATCAAACTTCTCAAACTGTACTCTGGTGGTTTATTTTCAGGTTTGTCATTGCAGTGATTGCAGTGTCTTCACTGGTGCTCATTCTGATATTCTCTCTGACACTCACTACGAGATCCCCACCCTCTGTTAATTGCTATGCTAAAGCAGCAGTGGCAGCGGATGCTGAGGTTTGCTCTGAGATCGGGAGGTACGATTACAAACAGCATCATTTATGTTTCCGGGAGAGATTTTGCAACCCTATAGTCTGCAATAATAAAATGGAGTTCACTTGACTTTACACAGAGCTCTATGTGTCTGCAGGGACATGTTGAAGATTGGTTCAGCAGTTGATGCTGCTATTGCTGCCCTGCTGTGTGTGAGTCTGTTTAATGCCCACAGCATGGGCATCGGAGGAGGAGTGGTTTTCACTATATACAATGCATCAACAGGTACTTACACTGTAAAAAATTGAGCTGTAAAATAACAGTAATCTACTGGAAGTTGGTTGCCAGCAAAGTACAGTTATTTTACAGCCCTCAACTGTTAAAATACAGCCCTGCTTTTTTACAGTATTTTACTGTAAAATACCATGGAAGGTAACTCATATCATTTGGGAAACCGATTGCTTCAAACAGTTCAAGTTTAAAAACTAGTATTTATACTGATAGTACTGTAAACTTACTTCATTAGAATCCACTGAAAATGAATATCTCTAAAACTGCAAACACCCTAATGTGTAATAGTGAATTATTTAAAAACATGACTTTAACTAAAATCTTTGCAGTTCGCATTTAGCGAACATTAGCATACATGTATGTGTTAAAGTACTTAGCAAGGAGATTGTCACTGCATCAGCAACTACACATTTACTGCTTTTAAATAAAGCAACAGGCAGCACAACATCAGTGTTTCTCTGCTCATCTTTGACTGAAGCACAGGCTCTACTCTACAGTGCAATGGTGACCCTCAAAACTCAATTAAACTAACAGATCTCTCCTATATCATCCTGTGCAAAACACATAAAACACCACAGTTTAATATTTACTCTCCTTATCAGTTACTGATTTCGCATAACTTTTTTCTATGAAGTTTAACTAATATTTCAGTGAAATTAACTTCTTTTATTTAGTAAATCTAACTGTTAAATTTGACAGAATATTGCTGTTTTCCCTTTGCTTTTATGGTAATCTATACCTTGACTGGGTGTGAATATGTTTTCATCCAACTGTTTTCTAGATCATCATCCTTACTCATTCTGGAACAACATTTCCTTTAATCAATCATATTTTGGGGCTGGATATAAGGGTTTATGTTATGGTTATCCTTTGGGCTATGTAGGGGGCTTCTACAACCCTGCTATCAACTTATTATTATTTCCCTATGATTTTAGCTGTCATTTATGGTAGAGTTAAGATTGGACTTAGTTCCTTTTCCTACTGTATAGTAATATTAAGAAACAGCAAAAATTAAGTACATCGCACATACTGTATATCAGAGGTCTTCAATCCTGCTCCTGGAGGGTCACTGTCCTGCAGAGTTTAGTTCCAACCCTAATCAAACACACCTGAATCAGCTCATCAAGCTCTTCAGATCGCTTGAATATACAAAGGCAGCTGAAGCAGGAGCTAAATTCTGCAGGACAGCGGCCCTCCAGGAGCAGGATTGAAGACCTCTGCTGTATATGTTAGCTTTCTTGAAACTGCACCCAAGCTTGCTAAAGGATCTCAAGTTAGATTCTTAAATTCTTCAGTGTCCTCTTCGGCCAAATCACTGCAACCTCTTGACGACTGGGCCAAATTTTTTGTGTTAAATTCAAAGTTTCATGTTTTTACCTTCAGGAAAGGTGGAGACGATTAATGCCAGAGAAACTGCTCCAATGAGTGCTTCACAGGACATGTTTAACAATCTATCAGAGAAAGAAAAACCAGGTAAACCACCATAAATCTACATATCTCCAAATCCAGCCTCCATTAAGGTTTCAAAGCAGATTCAGCATAAGCACATTAATCCACACTTTAAAACATTAAAACAGCTAAGTG
Organism: Siphateles boraxobius; assembly: GCF_051911475.1. NCBI lineage: Eukaryota > Metazoa > Chordata > Actinopteri > Cypriniformes > Leuciscidae > Siphateles > Siphateles boraxobius. Next base: position 161,878 of record NW_027508713.1, on the reverse strand, counting down.
ATGTCTCTGATGATTTATTGCCTGTTTGGCCATTGAATGAGTTGTCCATTCCTCTGTTTTATGTGAATCTCATTCCAGGGTTATATATCGCTGTGCCAGGAGAACTGCGTGGTTATCAGATGGCACACAAAAGACACGGGAGACTGCCATGGAAGGAGCTGTTTCAGCCCAGTATAAAGCTGGCAGAGAAGGGTATTCATATTGGCAAGGCCTTGGCTGATGCCATAATGGTGGTTGATCAAAAAATTCAGAAAAATGCAGCATTGCGGTGAGAATATGTCAATTGTGCACTACTGGAAAGATTTTTTATAAATAAAAACTAAAAAAAAACTTTCTCATTGGCAAATATTCGACTATCAGGAGAATGCTCTGTTTTATTGTGTTTGTTCTTGACTTGATTGAGGCCTTGGCCACACTAATACACTAATATTTCGTCTACACTGAGACAGCGTTTTTATTAATGAAATCATAGCTTTTTGAAAACGCTCTCCAAAGTGGATACATTTGAAAACGCTGTTTTTGCGTTGTAGTGTGGACAGTGAAAAAGGAGGTATTTAAAAATGATGACGTAAGTTAAGTCATGTGATGCATGTTGTACCAATATATATTCATGTTTATACCAGCATTGTGCCTGTTATGTGCTGTTCACTTCCACACTGTTGCTAAAATACGTTACATTTACTCATTTAGCTGACGCTTTTATCCAAAGCGACTTACAATTGCTATATATGTCAGAGGTCGCACTCCTCTGGAGCAACTAGGGGTTAAGTGTCTTGCTCAGGGACACATTGGGATCACACAGTGGATTCGAACCCGGGTCTCTCACACCAAAGGCATGTGTCTTATCCATTGCGCCATCACCACCCCTATACATTGCCTATACACCACCCATATACGTTACATTGCACACTCTTGGGGGTGGGGGTGGATATGGGTTGGCAGGACTTAGGTCCTATCAGATACAGTACATAGCAAATTGTATGTACTGTACCATGTACATTGTTTCATTTTTGTTCCTCTTTTTCTTTCCAGTGAAGTGATCTGGGACTCAAATAATAACCCCTTGAAGGAAAATGAAATTATAAGATTTCCCAAACTAGCTCTCACCTATAAGAAGATCGCAGAAGAAGGACCAGATGTCTTTTATAATGGGTCTTTGACTCAGACTATAGTGGATGATATCAAGGCTGCAGGTTTTTTCATGCTTACATTTGACTCATGTCTAAGGGATCTAGTGACTTATTATTATCAAAGTATGCAAATCTGTCTGAAGCTTTGTTTCTCATAACACAGGAGGCATTATTACACGTGAGGACCTACTGAATTATAAGGCGGACCTGAAGGAATATGCATTGAATTTTACTGTGGGGAAATACATATTTTATGCTCCTGATGCTCCTTTCGGTGGACCTGTACTCGCTCTGATACTCAACATACTCAAAGGTCAGTGTTTGTGTGTGTGTGTGTGTGTGTGTGTGTGTGTGTGTGTGTGTGTGTGTGTGTGTGTGTGTGTGTTTGTGTGTGTGTGTGGATTACAGGTTGGGAATGCTAAGGTCATCACTCTATAATTACTCCAAATAATACATAACACAAGCACATAAACACCTCTGTATTTTCCAAAATATATTGTACAGTTGCATTAATTGCACATTTATGAATAATGTTTAATTGCAAACTTAAGAAATATTGCATAAAGCCTTAGTGATCTTCCCAGTCAACATTTTGATCTCACAGTGATCTCTCCATATGATCACAATGTGTAAAAGTGTAACCTCACAGCGCTCTCACTGTGTGCTCAAACTATGACCATAATGTGAATCACCCCAGCTAGAAATGTTATTGGACAAGGACATCGCTCAGACGTCAATTTTTTTGTTTAAAATGAATTGTGTTGACGTCTAAACATTTGATGTCAGGCTCCAACATTATTAAACAACTCCACAAACAGCATTACCAGCTTCACTTATTACTAATCAGACTTTATTTCTTTTTTTAAAGTTGATTCAAATTAATAGTTTGGTTTGTCATCATTGGTGATCACTTTCATTGGGCAGTTTGACTTGATGTTTTAATGTTAATTTTTCTCTGGCTGCTGTAACTGTTGGTTATGGCAAGAACAGTAAGAGAAAATGTGATCAGATGATGTCAGCTACTTTGTGATGATGATGATGGTGATGATATTGGTATAATCATCATGTAGTGCTTGATCATCTGATCAAATCTAGACCATCATGTGTGTAATTAATTTCACATTATTTAGTATATAGTTTCTACACTGTAAAAAATATTTGAGCAATTTAGTTATTTCAACTTTTTTTTGAATAGAGATAACTAGATTGTCCAGATAACAAGCAGTTTAAAGTTTTCTTGTTCTCAACTAGACTGAAAGTTGAATGAACAAGTAAAATTGTTATTTTAACTCAAAAATGTGTTTAGACAACTGCACTAGATTTTCTGTTGAATTAACAAGTATACTTGTTATTTTAACTTATAAATGTAAGTTGAAACAACTGCACTACATTTTCTGCAGGTTTTACTTCAATTATACTCTAATGCTTTGATAGTAAACTAAACTAAATTCATCTTTCTATCTTGCTGTCTGGTAGACTGCATGGTCTTAAAACCTAAACTTCAAGCTTTTAAAACCACTTCAAACATAAATCTTCAACTTCAACACTGTTATTTACAAGTATGAGCACAGATTCATTAAATTACACAAAAAATTTGTCTAGCTGCTTTCGTTTTTATTCATGGTCAGATTCAATCCATCATGGGCGGATTTGAGCGATTCATTAAGCAGAATCACCAAAGGAGAAAATCATTTTTTAAGCCACCATTATGGTGATCAGTGTTTGTTTTAGTTGGGCTTGTGACTCTTAAACTATTATCATTAGATTTTGTTTGGCTGTTGTATCTGAGTTATAACTGCCAGATGATCAAAGAGAAAAGGTGATCTGATGGTGTTGGTTATGTTTTAACATAATCATCACTTGATCTGAATCAATTTAGAGCCTTATCTCTGACTTCAAAAGTATATTGTTGATTACATCACAGTGATTCTACAGTACAATATCTAGAAATTTCGAAATAATCCAAAGTATTTCTTAAAAGTTGTTCTGATCAAAAAAAAATTTTTTTTTTTTAGGCACACACAGACATAAAGAATCAGTGTATGAATCTCAACAATGGTGACAAACAGAATATTCAATTAGGAAAAAGGAAATTACTAAGACATTTCAGATCATAATTTATTCATACGGTAATGCATGATGGGAGCCATGCATGAGTTTTGATTGGTGGCACCCAGAATGCACTGCAACATGCTTTATTAGTGTCACCATTGTTGAGATTCACAGGCTGATTATTGATGTCAGTGTGTCTAAATAAAATAATTTTTCAAAGTGGTTTGTTCAGAAAAACTTTTAAAAAATATTTTGGATTACATTGAAAATGCTGAAAATTGTTTGCTATTGAGTCACTAAAAAACTCTCTAATTGAGATTTGTGATCCAGGTCAAGTGATGATAATGTCAAAACATAACCAACACCATCAGATCACCTTTTTTCTTTGATCATCTGGCAGTTATAACTCAGATCCAACAGTCAAACAAAAACGAATGTTTACAGTTTAATGGTCACGAGCCCAACTAAAACAAACACCGATCACCATAATGGTGATTTAAACAATTAGATTTTCTCCTTTGGTGATTCTGCTTGTTGACATCAGGTGTCTTGAATAATGGTCAATCATCAGTCAATGATTCACTTAATTAGCTCATATAACTTTAACACTCTTGAGTGTTAATTTAATAGTAATTAATTATTTGGTACTGCTGCAGGTTTTAATGTTTCAAAACACCACTTTAGTTGGCTGAACTTATTGGATGTAGTTCAAAAAACTTAACTTTAGTTGGCCGAACTTAGATTCAAAGTTTACTAAACTAAATTAAATCAGTTTATTGTACTTTATAACTTCTCAGGTAAACCTTTCCAAATTTGTCAGGTACACTTTTCAAAATAAGTTAGTTAAACTAAAAAAAAAAAAAAAACCTTATAAAACAATACATTTTCTGGCTGGGATGAGCTCATATTGTGGTCATAGTTTGAGCACACAGTGAGAGCGCTGTGAGGTTACACTTGCTGACGGTGTGACCACATGGTGACATAACTGTGAGATCAATGTGTTGAAGGGTGGCTCCACAAGAGTGAATTATGTTCAGGAAACATTCACAGAATACGTCACATGAAATTGGTGTTATCTCATTCACTTAAGAGGAATTTTACTCATCAGTGCAATTAATCTAGTTCAAATAAATTAGTTCAATCGTGCAAAAATATGTGTCATAACTGAATTAAGTTAGACCAAAAAAGAACTCAATTTAGTACTGAGAGTCGACTTTATCTGTGCACACTTTGGGTTTGAGCACAAAATCTGCGGGAATCAGTAAAATTATGCACAATACGTGCAATCCCACGCTAAAATTTAAGCCCTGTAACACCAATAATATTCATCTGGCACTAATGAAACGAGTGAGTGTGTGAGGCGGGTTTGTGTGTCATTCGCTGTCAGAGAGTTGAGAAAGAGAGAAGGAGCAGCTGTATTGTGTATTCTGCGGAAAATGAGTTTTGGGATCAATAATGCTCAATCATCACTTACTTAATCACCTAATTATCTCATAACTTCAACACTGCTGCAGTGTTTCTTGTAACACTTTATAAATTAGGACAATATGTACTCTGAGTAGTGTTGATTTAACTCTGGGCATAACAGACATTAACAGGGTGCTTTTAAGAGTTTTTGTCGTATTTGTCGTATTTGTCATACTCGATGGTTGTTTATGACGAAAATTCGTATAGTATAAGTCAGGACTGACATCCCAAATGAACTGGCTCTCTAGTCTTAGCAGTGCATTCTGAAAAAGCACGGTATCCCTATAATCCCTGTCTGGAAAAGATCTGTTTCATGCTGACTGATTGGTGCCTGGAGCCTATTTACCTGCTGGAGCTTGAGTGCAGATGTGTCGCTGATTTTTGATGTGCCTGATCTCTTCATGATCAAGGAAAGTGCTTTTTTCCTCGTTCTTACTGCTGGTTTAAGATTTAGTCTGAAGTTTTAGAGGTGGTTGGTCTTGATTTTAACTCTTTTACCTGCAGGATTGCTATACTCACCGGGCTTCCCGTTTTTGAGTGAGGACACATTACATCATCGGTCGTTGTGGTGAAATGGAAAAACCGTACCGGATTTCTTCTGTCACTGACCATGACGCCGTTATGTACAGGTCCTTCTCAAAAAATTAGCATATTGTGATAAAGTTCATTATTTTCCATAATGTAATGATAAAAATTAAACTTTCATATATTTTAGATTCATTGCACACCAACGGAAATATTTCAGGTCTTTTATTGTTTTAATACTGATGATTTTGGCATACAGCTCATGAAAACCCAAAATTCCTATCTCAAAAAATTAGCATATCATGAGAAGGGTCTCTAAACGAGCTATTAACCTAATCATCTGAATCAACTAATTAACTCTAAACACCTGCAAAAGATTCCTGAGGCTTTTAACCCTTCGGAGTCTTGGGCTATTTTGGACGTTTTTGAGTACTTTTATTTTTTTTAAATTTTGCAACATAAACAAATGTTTACCATACCAATGTTTGGTATAATGTTTTTCAGCACAACATCACCTATATGATCAGACAATTAGTTTTTCACTTTGATGTACTCTATCAACATACTGGACCCAAAATCACACAAAAAACACAAAATCCGAATAGATAAATTATAGTTCCCTTTCGAAGGGAACTCAACAATACGTCAACGACGCTATGGGGAACGCCTCAGGTGTGACAGGTGTCTGAAATCACTATCAAATCACGTCAATCATATTGACCGGCGACAGCCCGTGAATCATTAGCGTGAATGATTAACGTGCGACCTGGAAGTATAAAGGGGCGCCTTGCAAACATGACAAATCATCTCATCGTCTTCAGGGACTGTTTGTTTGAAACGCTATTCAAGTATACGAAGGTAAGAGAAAGATGAAACGCACAGCTAAGGCAGATTGTTTTCGTAAGTGTGCCGACCCGTGTCCGAGGTTTCTGACACCGGCCGACACACACGAGCTGTGCGTTTTTTGCTTGGGTGAAGAGCACGCACGGGAGGTTCTCGAGGGAGCCCTCTGTGCTAACTGCGAGCGTTTTTCTCTTAAAACGCTCCGCTCTCGTCTGGCCCTCTTCTCGAGTGAAGGGGGTTCAGCGTCTGGACCTCACGGCGCGGGTCCCGCTCGTGCCGAGGCCGAGCGGCGACTTAAATCATGGGGCTCCCAGATGGAGCTCGTCGATCGCCTCGAGAGGGTTGTTAACCTCTCAGATGATTCGACGGCTGACGAGGGCGAACTGCAGGTCGATGGGGAAGATTACTCACCGACTGTACCTGCAGTTGATGCTCTTCAGGACGCGCAGGAGATGGCTGAGGAGGTTTATGATCAGGTAGATCCTGAACCTCCTCAGCCATCCTGCCCCGTGTATGCAGAGCTGGTGGATGTGATGGAGCGCGCTGTCAATAGGCTGCAGTTGCCTTGGCAGCGCGCTAGAGGAAAGATCGCTCGCGGTAGGCTCGACGATCGGTTTCTCCCCGGCCATACACCACCAGCTCAGGTGAGCCTTCCATTCCTTCCTGATCTTCACACGGAGATCGAGAGGGCATGGAAGAGCCCATACTCTGCCCGTATTCACAGACATCAGCGGGCCAGTTTCGCTGATGTCGAGGGGATCGGAGAGCATGGGTACGTGTCAATGCCGCCCATTGACGAGACGTTCGCGAACTATCTCGTGTCTGGGCGGGCAGCGACATTGAAAGCTCCAACCCTGCCATCCAAACCGCTAAAAACAACGGCTCGTTTGAATGGCAGAGCATACACGGCAGCAGGTCAGGCCGGTGCTGCACTGCACACCATGGCAGTATTACAGGCGTACCAGGCCGACCTGCTGGGGGATCTCGACCAGGGGGCAGGGATGTCCCCTGAGGCGGTGGCTGAGCTGCGCCGCACCACAGATCTGGCTCTCCGGGCCACCAAGCAAACCGCTGCCGCGATCGGACGGTCGATGGCGGCGATGGTGGCCACGGAGAGGCATCTGTGGTTAAATCTAGCCGACATCGGGGAGAAAGAGAAAGCCTTTCTCCTCGATTCGCCGGTTTCGCCTTCCGAACTCTTCGGCACCTCCGTAGAGGCGGTGGTGGGGAAGTTCAGGGAGGCAAAGGCGCGCTCAGCAGCGTTTAAAACTTGTATACCGCTGAGATCCGCGTCCGTACCCCGGCAAGCGGGAGAGCCTGGCCCTTCACGGTCTGAGGACCGTAGGCAGGGTCAGCGAGCCAGTGTCGCCTCTCGTGCGCCCCCTCCCTTGAGGAGCAGGTCGCAGAGAAGGCGTGACTCCCGCAACAGAAGAGATTTGAGGGAGGTTATCCAGCACAAACGCACACAGCGTCGGTAATGGATAACCTCCCCGGAGGGTCACGAAATCTGCCCTCTCTCTTCTGACCCCCAGGCGTTCGTAACATCAGGCCTGGGGATGGGCCTATGATGAGAACTATGTTCTGATGGCCCACCTAGGCTTGGTTAGTGGAAACGCCCCTTTCAGGCATGTAAAGTGGCGGATCCCAGGTTTGTAAAGAACTATCTGGCGAGTCTTCACTTTGCACGCCGCAGGTGAGCTGCTGGTCTTTTCAAAGAGTACTTTTTGTGATTAAAAAATAACATATCTCTCTTTACAGACCTCGTTCCCTGTATAGAGTCATGGGGTCATATCAAGGTAATAAGGTAAGAGAACTTTATTGGATTATCAGGGCCCTGAAGTTCCCCGTTGGGTGGCCAGAACGGTAACTCTGTTAGCCTCCGGGCTGCTAGCCACCTCAGGGTAGAGTGGTTGGTCTCTCTCTTTAAATTGTTTTACTTAGAGTGTTGACTGACGCTAGAGCTTCAGATAGATCTTATGTCCGGCCCACAGGTCCGTTTTGACTTCTTCCTGAGTATGTCGCCCCTTGAGCTCTGTTTGGGTTTTCATTAGGCTGAGCGATTCTGCAGCCCTTTGTATGGAATAATACAGACTATATTCTTTAGTAAGGCTGTGGCTCCTCCGAGCCCTCAGATAGATCTATGCTTGCAGGCTGGCCCTCACCAGGGCCGCCTCTGTAGCTGGCCTAGGCTGTGCCAGGGATAATAGAGGCGCTCTGCTAAAAATTTTAGCATTTCTTCCTCTGACCCTTCACTGTGTGAATGTTGGTTTCTAGCATCCCTGTATAAACAGCCTCCTCCCGTGGGAGTCGTTAGGCCAAGGCCCGCCCCCTTCTCTGCATTCTGGGGTGACTAGAGTAATGCAGCGTGGTGCTGAGGATGGTTTGTAAGGACATGGTAGGCCTCAAACAGGCCTCCGTGGTATATATGTCTTTATTGAGCTGGGTTAAGCCGTCTTTCACTTCACGAAGAAGACTGGGTTTCCTGCCCGACCCTGCCATGCAGAACTGGCCTATGGATTTAGGCCGCCAGTTTAGGCTTCACTCACCTCGCTGAGCTACTGCTCGAGCGCCAGGTTGTAGGAGGTTGGCTTCATCCAAGCCCCACTCCCCTAGGCTGGGCACAGATACATTTCTGTCACCCCTAGAGCCGCTGGCAGGCCCGCACCCTGGTAACCTCAGGGTGAGGTGTGAGTATTCCCCTGTGATACAGGGTAGGTCTGAGCACTTCACTCCCAGTTCTGTTTTATCCCACCTCGCACCACTATGGCTCGGGTCGAGTATGAAGTAAGCTTCACTTCTTCTTTGGTCGAAGTACGCTCCCCTGAAGCCAGAGCATTGCCCTGAGCTGACGCCCATGCATAGATGGTAGGCCCCTGACTAACTGGGGCCTCCGTTGAGGCAGAGTGGCGTATGTTGTACTCCCCTTGTTTTTAGGGTGCTAGCTTTCTTGCGGAGTACACTGCCATGGGCAATGTGGTTAGGCACCAGGATGCTGTAGGCGCTGTGTAAACAGTTTTTCTGCCAACGAAGGCTGCGCCATTAGGTAGTAGGCCTCAGCAGGCCTCCTTGATTGGACAGCCCCCCAGAGGGCACTGTAGGCCAGCTCACTTTACGTGGTTGGCCTTGGTGGTTCGGGCAGTTGACTCACTGATGGGTAGTAGGCCTTAAACAGGCCTCCTCGGAGGTGAGTCCCAACATTGTGGGACATACCTTATAGCGCTACTGGAAGCCCATTAGTGAATTATGCTGTGTAGTATGGTTTCCAACAGTGTACTTTATGGCAGAATATGACTTGCTATTAGCTAGTAGGCCCGACCAGGCCTCCCTGATAGGCGAGTCCCCAGCTGGCTGGCCTTAGCAGGCCACCTTATACTTTCACCCGGACTCAGGGCTCAAAGCTACCAGTGGTTATCAGGTAGTAGGCCACTCAGGCCTCCCTCAAGGTGAATTCCCACTTAAGATTGTTATCAGGTAGTAGGCCTCACCCGGCCGCCCTGAAGGCGAATTCCCACTTACGTTGGCTATCAGGTAGTAGGCCTCTCTGGGCCTCCCTGAATGTGAGCTCCCAAATATTGTGGCTGTCAGGTAGTAGGCCGCTCTGGGCCTCCCTGAAGGTGAGTTCCCACATGCTGTGATTATCAGGTAGTAGGCTCCTCCAGGCCTCCTTGAATGAGAACGGTCAGGTAGTAGGCCTCACCAGGCCTCCCTGAAGGTGAGTTCCCACAGATAGTGGTGACCAGGTAGTAGGCCTCACCAGGTCTCCCTGAAGGTGAGCTCCCCACATACTGTGGTTGTAAGGTAGCAGGCCTCACCGGGCCTCCCTGAAGGAGGAGTTCCCACAGTTTGTGGTTACCAGGTAGTAGGCCTCTCCAGGCCTCCCTGAAGGTGAGCTCCCCATATACTGTGGTCGTAGGGTAGCAGGCCTCACCGGGCCTCCCTGAAGGTGAGTTCCCACGTACTGTGGTTATCAGGGAGTAGGCCTCACGTGCCTCCCTAAAGGATCAGGTAGTAGGCCTCTCCGGGCCTCCCTGTAACGCTCCCTAGTGGTGCTGGGTTTATGAAGCTAGTGGTCTCTTGCTATCAGTTTCAGCTAGCCTTAATAGGCAGCTGCTGAAGGCGAGCCTGCGCCCTGGCTCGCTAAAGTGTTCATTCTCTGCTAAAAGTTCCCTCCCGGAACCTTTTCTGCCTACAGCCTGGTTTGCCTACCAGGCAGACCTTGTGCTCCCCTCACGAGGGTCTCTATGAGCATGCGGCTTCCTGAGTCTGGTCAGACGGTCGTAGGCCTCTCGTGAGGCCTCCCAGTTAGATCAGCCCTTAGGCCTTCACAGGCCTCCTCCGTGTTTTGAAACACAGACACTGGGTTGATCCGTGGATCGAGTAGAGAAACTCCCCTCGCTAGCAAGGGTCGGAAAGCACTATGCTGAGTCATACTCTCTGGGATATCCCGTCTCTGAGATCCGGGCCGAGTGGTTCACTGCCAGCTTCGCAGTCCCTCGGGTTGGATGCCTTACTTAAGGCATTTGTCCAGAGGCTCTGTCTTCAGACAGACAGGATTTGGCCAGACTAAGTGTCTAGGTACTGGCGCCAGGTCAGGCCGTCCTGGTGGCATTTCGGGGTGAGTACGTTCCCCTGAATAGTGACTGGCTGGGGTTCCCTTGGGTTCCCTAGCCACATTCCCTAGAAGGGACCCCTTCTAATTGGAAGCTGAGGTTCCAGGCCCTGAGCCGGCCCAGGTAGACCTTTCATTTAACCATGTTTATGAAGGTTTTTCTGTGAGGCTGTAGCTTGGGCTATGACCGTAGGGAATGCTGTCACTGACAGCCCAGTGTGACCTGAGGGTGAGTGGTTCTAGCGTTTCATTTGAAGTTGCTGGTTCTGACAGTTGTCACTGCCACTTGGCATGCACTCCCCTTAGCATGGCGGCGTTGGTATATCGTTCCCCATAGCGTCGTTGACGTATTGTTGAGTTCCCTTCGAAAGGGAACGTCTCAGGTTACGACTGTAACCTATGTTCCCTGAGAACAGGGAACGAGACAATACGTCTCCCTGCCATGCCGCGGGGCTTGCCTACCGTACAGTCCCTTCAGACGATAAGGTGATTTGTCATGTTTGCAAGGCGCCCCTTTATACTTCCAGGTCGCACGTTAATCATTCACGCTAATGATTCACGGGCTGTCGCCGGTCAATATGATTGACGTGATTTGATAGTGATTTCAGACACCTGTCACACCTGAGGCGTTCCCCATAGCGTCGTTGACGTATTGTCTCGTTCCCTGTTCTCAGGGAACATAGGTTACAGTCGTAACCTGAGACGCTTTTCTACTACAAAAAACACAAACATGCTCAATGAAGCATTTTAAAAGGTTTAAAATGTAAACACAAGTTGTAAATGTCAACATATACAGGTACAATTCAGATATAATCAACCTATATACAAAAAAAATATGATTTACAAAAAAAAGCGGGTGTAGCCATAGGCTTTTTTTCTTTCTTATTAGCTCAGCCACTTTTTAAAAAAATGTTGTGCACAGAATTATTCAGAGAGCTATATTTAAGCCCTTGCATACCCAGAGTATGAGGGTTACCAAATAGTGCAAAAACAACATAAAAAAAATGTAAAATTGAGATAAAATTAAACTAAATGCAGCAAAAAGCAGGTGTGGCAATAGGCGTTTTTTCTTTTCTTTTTTGCTTAGAAACTCTACAAAACACTTCATGTACAATTACACAGATAGCTACATTACAGGGATTTCATTCCTTGAGTAAGAGGGGTTCCTCAATAGTGCAAATATACCATACAAAAGGTAAAATGAACACAAAATCAAATTATACATACAACTATTTACAACAAATATCAGGTGTTTTTTTTGTTTTGTTTTTATCTGTGCCTCTCCTCAAAACAGTTTATCTAAATCTACTCCTAAACTACCTAAACTACTCCTAAACTACCTAAACTATCTACACTACTCCTAAACTACTCTCAAAATCTACTCAAACTCTTCCAAAAACTAGCAATAATCTCTCTCTCTATATATAACGTATATATGTCTCTCTTTATCAACTCCGTAAATCCTCTGCCTTTCAATTTTGCGTCTTAGCTCAGTTGGCTCCTCCTCCATTCCCTAAAATGTGCAGCCTGAAGAGCAGAGTCAGCAGATTCACACATTTTTCTCCGTTTTGTTTTATGACAAAAACCGACGAAGTTATTAGAATAAATGCAACGCCTGTCGCATCCCATCTTGCGTTCTTTTACGAATGCGTCAGTATTTTTTTATATAAAGTTTAAATGATCATATCTCCGTTTTTACTTGGTCTATCAACACAAAACAAAAAGTAAAATAGAATTTCAAGCCAGCACTTTCAACAGAAGTGGACGGCAGCGCTCAACGTGACTTTGTTTTTATGCTTCGACGTCTTAAACTGGTCATGTAACTTGATCACGCCGGCGTGATCGGCGACCCCGAAGAGTTAAAAACTCCCAGCCTGTTTCATTACTCAAAACCGCAATCATGGGTAAGACTGCCGACCTGACTGCTGTCCAGAAGGCCATCATTGACACCCTCAAGCAAGAGGGTAAGACACAGAAAGAAATTTCTGAACATCCAGAGCCACCGTGCACAGGCGTGTGCAGGAAATGGGCTACAGGTGCCGCATTCCCCAGGTCAAGCCACTTTTGAACCATAAACAGCGGCAGAAGTGCCTGACCTGGGCTACAGAGAAGCAGCCCTGGACTGTTGCTCAGTGGTCCAAAGTACTTTTTTCGGATGAAAGCAAATTTTGCATGTCATTCAGAAATCAAGGTGCCAGAGTCTGGAGGAAGATTGGGGAGAAGGAAATGCCAAAATGCCTGAAGTCCAGTGTCAAGTACCCACAGTCAGTGATGGTCTGGGGTGCCATGTCAGCTGCTGGTGTTGGTCCACTGTGTTTTATCAAGGGCAGGGTCAATGCAGCTAGCTATCAGGAGATTTTGGAGCACTTAATGCTTCCATCTGCTGAAAAGCTTTATGGAGATGAAGATTTCATTTTTCAGCACGACCTGGCACCTGCTCACAGTGCCAAAACCACTGGTAAATGGTTTACTGACCATGGTATTACTGTGCTCAATTGGCCTGCCAACTCTCCTGACCTGAACCCCATAGAGAATCTGTGGGATATTGCGAAGAGAAAGTTGAGAGACGTAAGACCCAAAACTCTGGATGAGCTTAAGGCCGCTATCCAAGCATCCTGGGCCTCCATAACACCTCAGCAGTGCCACAGGCTGATTGCCTCCATGCCACGCCGCATTGAAGCAGTCATTTCTGCAAAAGGATTCCCGACCAAGTATTGAGTGCATAACTGAACATAATTATTTGAAGGTTGACTTTTTTTGTATCAAAACACTTCTTTTATTGGTCGGATGAAATATGCTAATGTTTTGAGATAGGAATTTTGGGTTTTCATGAGCTGTATGCCAAAATCATCAGTATTAAAACAATAAAAGACCTGAAATATTTCAGTTGGTGTGGAATGAATCTAAAATATATGAAAGTTTAATTTTTATCATTACATTATGGAAAATAATGAACTTTATCACAATATGCTAATTTTTTGAGAAGGACCTGTACTTGGGCCTGTTTCTTGGCTGTCGGGCCACATGTTATATTTTGTCTTTCCATGTCTGGATGGTGCGAAGGGCATGGGGAATAAGAAGTGGTTGCTCCTTGCCTCTTTATGTTTTTATTTTTCTTTGTCCTTATTTATTACTGGGGGCACCTACCACTGGAATGGCTACTCCGGTCCAGTGCTCCCAATACTGTGTGATTCATACAAGGGCACGTGTGCATTTGATTGTTCACTTAATGTCGCATCATTCCTTCTGCCCCTTTTCTTCCCCTCTGACACAGTTGACTTGGTCTGCCTGTCCAGTATCATGACGTTATGTCACAATTTTCCCACTTTCTCCTTTGTGCTCCATGATTCCAATTTTGGACAGAAAAGCAATGAACCGTATAAAAAATCAACAAATATTAAATTGTTTTGTTGCTGTTAATGTCAGGGAATTTTACAGCCCAACCCAGGCCCAGACACCCCTATAAGTTTTAACACCCCGGGTGATTTTAAAGAAAGATCTGGTCTTGGTTTCTTTCATTTGAATGTTCACAGTGTGTTCCTAAAATGGACATGTTGCATATCTGGGCTCAGTCCACAGATGCTGATGTATTTGTCTTATCTGAAACTTGGTTAAGAAAATCTGTTTCAGATGGGGAAATCAATATTAGTGGTTACAATGTTGTTTAGGACTGACTGCCTTAATAGAGGTGGGGGTGTAGCAATTTACATCAACAATCAATATCAAGTTAATGTACTACTGTCAAAATCATTAGTTAAACAATTTGATTTTGTTGCTTTTTAGCTCGAAGTATCTAAATCACTTAGTATAACGGTTATTGGTTGTTATGGGACACCCTCGGCTATTAGTGGTGCTCTGCCCTCCTTAATTAAACTTCTTTCTGATTTTAACTCTAAGGAATTAGTAGTCTTCGGAGACCTAAATTGGAACTGGTTACAACCAGTATCTGATGATTTCAGAGCTTACTGTGATTTATTAAATCTTTTTCAGATTGTTGACAGTCCCACATGGCCAAACCTCAAAAACCCGGAAAAATCCATGAAACTTACTGAGCTTGTCTCATTGGTTGCTTTTAAGAGGTTGTTGATTGACATGGAGGCAGCCACGTCTGGCTGCAGATGTTTTACCTAATGTGTTTTTAGGATTTTGGTTGACTTTGAAAGATTTGCTGTGTCAGTTGTTTTATGTTTTTTTGCATATTTTATGTTTGTATGTACTGTTTATGTGGTATAGTACTGCTGCCTGCCCAGCCAGCACAGCCATGTGGGGCCCAAATGGGTTTGACCTGGGCTATCTAACTGGGACCCAGACAGTTTTGTCCCCGGTTTCCATGTAGGCCTCACATGGGTTTGCCCAGATGAAATAAACACTGCTCAGTGTGCACACTACAGGCTGTTAAATATAACACTGAATCAGTGTTGGTCCAGCACCGGCCCGTGGGCGGGCCGTAGGGGCGTGTCTATAATTTTATTAACGTTGTTTTATAACAAATATTCAATCAACTATCATAAACTATGCATCAGTTGAAAGCTAAAACCCTCAAGAATCACGTTCTGAACTCGTTTTTGCAATCAATACACCAGAGAGGAAAGGGTTAAATTAAATACTGACTGACAGACCCTGTAAATATGAACAAAATGAACGGCAATACTTATCTTTCATCTCCTATGGTTCAGATCAGTTCGGACGAATCCAAGAAACACCAGCATACATTTCAATGTAAGGGTCTACTCTTCAAAATGCATCCCACTTTTTAATCCAAAACAACGAAAAAATAGGGAAAAATACGAAATATCCTCCTTTGTTTACAAGTTAGAGCAATGCATCATGTTCAAGTTCAATGAAATAACAATTCTAATCTGTATTCCAATGTTCAAAAACGATCTCTCCCCCGTAGTTTAGACTGTTGGCGATAAAATGAGTCCTTCCACCTTTCTCTCCTTCAAATCAGAGCCTTTGAAATCATAGACATCATATAGATAGACGCCCTATCGACCGCTACTGCCTATTGTCGCGGACGAGCCGTGGGGCCGCCATCTTAAACCGGTCACCCGCTCCGCTCAGTGTAATCTGTTTGGCAGGTGCAATGAGCTGCCAGCGCATTTAATTAATCATATCTCACTGAATACCGAACTGATTTTCACGCGGGTTTTTTTACTGCAAAGGTCATACACGTAGCTACGATACAGGACACATTGAATATTTTGTTCACAAAATACAACTATTAGTACGGTAATGTTAAATGTTAAATTTTACTTGTGTAAAGTAATTCCCGAGTGATGGTCCGCCGATTTGAGCAGGAATATACTGCACAGTGCTCTGAACTCTACTGCTGCTATGCAACGCAAATAGGAGTATGACCTGCTTAATATGGCGGCCGCATTTCTTGCGCCACAGCGGCCAATAGGCCATCTAGTCTCTATATGATATCTATGTTTGAAATGACCAAATATCAGGGGAGCGTCGTTACAGGCTGCCAGACCTGTCACTCGCGCACCCTGGTTTTTGAGTGGATAAAGGCCAACCAATGTCTGGTCAGCAAATTTTTGATTGACGGGAGTATTAACCAACTAAAACACGATATCAGTGAATGACAGTTTGCTTAGTTTACGCATGCAGAGCCTTCTAAAACTAGTTACTCCCCTGCGCGCTCTGACGATTTTACGCACAGCCCACACCCGCGTGCGCAGCTAGCTATTGTTTTGCTACACAGAGTTTGTTTCAACGCACGGACTTTCTCCAACGTTAAATTTGACAATCTCCATCATGGATCGTCGACTAAACAAACGTTTTTGTGGTGTTGGGAGTGTATTGGACGCGGTGACGACATACAGTAAAGAAGAAAGCAGAAAGAAGCGGAGAGAGGAGCGAGGAGACAGAGAGCCCACGGTGTCGAGCGTCGATTCGGCCTGTTTGTTCATGGACTCGATCCAGTTTTAGAATGGTAAGTTTCATCGCATTGTCTTGACTTTTTATGTTTATGAAGTATTGGCATTTTTCATGTTCATGTCATGTTTTTGATTATAAAATGACAGTGGAGATGACTAGCAAAGACACGAAGCTATATGAGTAGTTAGGTGATACAGGGCTGTATATTATGTACAATGTATGATCTGTTATGTTTTCCCCAATATCTGTTTGCCTTCTGTTTGATGTTAAATCTCACTGTAAGCTTTTATGAAAGTTGAATGAAATAAAAAAAAAATTAAAAAGGGCTGTATATTATACATAAAGACATAATATTTATGTCACACGCACATATGATGCATTGATATAACAACAATGGAAGGAAGAATTATAAGTCAGGTGAAGATGTTTTGATTATAAAATTACAGTGGAGATGACTAGCAAGATATGTGACTACAGTGATAGGTTTATGAATGAATTGTGCGTTGAATATAACAACAATGGAAGGAAAGGAGTATAAGACAGGTGAAGATGTTTTGACTATGAAATTACAGTGGAGATGACTAGCAAGATATGTGACAACAGTGATAGGTTTATATGAATGAATGGTGCATTGAATATAACAACAATGGAAGGAAATTATTACAAGATGTCAGGTAAAGATATGTGGAAAAATATATAATTTTTACAAAGCATTTATAATGCTGAGCATTATAAGCATAAGGTATTTGACAAATAGGCATTTGTTATTGTAATATGATGTAATCTTGATGCTCCTAATAATAGTTTGTCTCTAATATTTGACTCAAACTGAAATCCTCTTTTGTGTGTGTTCCTGTGCTGTAAAATAGGCCTTCAACTGAAACAGATCCGGACTGGAATCCGGAGTCCAGTCCTGAGCGACGAAAGAGACCACAGCAGTCTTCTTCATCTCCATCTGAATCTGCTTCAGCTAACATTACCAGAGGTACAGGGAGAGGGAGAGGGAGGGGGAGGGGGAGGGGGAGCCAGTCAGTACCTACTGTGTCTCTTAGCACCTCACAGTGCTAAGACAGTGAAAGATGGCACAATGTTGATGAGGATGTTTTTGCTATTAGAATTGTTCAAAATGAAGAGTATTTTGTTCAAATGTTCAAATGTTGTGCTGTAATCATTTTTTCTTGTGTGCTTTGATGGGCAGAACAGTTCTGAATTGATATACATGTATGTTGTATGTAGTGTTTACTCCTTATGTCATTTGGTTACCAGGTGTCCATTTGGAGTCTCCAAATGGCCTTTTGCAAAGGACGCCTAGACTTTTCTTGAATAAAAGCTTACAGAAACTACATTTTTGGGAGTATCATCTTTAAATTTGAATCAAAACATGGTCAGACATTCAGTTTTATCTTTATGGTGTTTTCAGGCCCCTAACCTAAAAGTCTGATCATTTTTTCCCTAAATGAAATTCATTCAAAGAAATCGTTAGTCAATTTACTGTAAATTCTACCTTGTTTTACTTTGTTCCTGTGCAACTTTGAGTTATTATGACTCTTGGGTAACAAAGTTTCAAGTGTCTAGTTTAAAAAAAATATCAGAGTTATGAATTTGGACCTTATGGTTTAGGAGCTACAGACATTTGTATTTGGGTATGTCGTTTTCAGAAAATTCCAAAAATAAGGGCGCTGGGTAAGAGGTTAATGAGATAATTAAGTGATTGAATAATGATTGAGCATTATTGATGAACACCCGCTGTTAACAAGCAGAATCATTGAAGGAAAGAAAAACACAAGAATTACTTCCAGCCACAGCCTTAGATGAAATCAACTGAAGATAAAATACATTAAATCTCTCAAGATCTGATTAAACAACTCCACAAACAGCATCACCAGCTTCACTTATTACTAACCAGACTGACTTTATTTGATTTCCGTTTCTAATTAAATCAATAGTTGTATTTTAAAGTCACCATGATGGTGGTTAGTGTTTGCTTTAGTTGGACTCTTGACCCTTGACTATTTAGTATAACATTTTTCTCTGGTTGCTTTAATTGTGTGATTTATAAAACACATTTGTTGTGGCAAAAAAGCCTAGAAAAATTTAGATTAGGTGATGTTGACTGATTTTTGATGATTTGTGTTTTTAGTGTTGTTTTATAATAGAAGCAATTAAATTTTACATCATGAGAGCAATGTTCTTTATCAAATAACATAAAGGATTTTTAAAACATTTAGTTGTTCTTTTACATTATTACTTAGCCATCAAGAATCAGTGTATGACTCGCAACAATGGTGACAATCAATGAAATGCTTCATGCTGCAGTACATGCTGGGTACCACCAATCAAAACTCACCCATATCTCCCAGCATGCATTGCTGCATTAATAAATTATGCAGCTGGATTTTTTTTAGCTTGTTTTATGCTCAGGGGTGATCTGATTAACAGGATATTTTGTATGATTGTCACCATTGTTGAGATTCATATGATGTTTCTTGATGTCTGTGTGCGTCTAAGTAAAGCAATAGATAAAAGGTTTTTGTGCACTAAATAGTTTTTAAAAACCAAGTATATTATTTGATAAACAAAACTATTAGATATGCTGTAGAATCAAATGACTTCTATTATGAAAAATGCATTATTAAAACCACAAATCCTATATAATCCTTTATCCTTTACATCAAAGTGGAAACTGAGGACAAAACTGTCTGGGTCCCAGTTAGATAGCCCAGGTCAAACCCATTTGGGCCCCACATGGCTGTGCTGGCTGGGTGTCTTGGCCAGGACAATCTTGAAAAAGTAGGGCCCTATAATTTCCGCGATCACGGAATTGAAGACGGAATCGCGGAATTGGCAAATTAACGTGGAATCTAGTGTTAATGCAGAATTTCGCAAATTTTACATATTTGGAATGAAATTATGTTTTTGTGTGGGAGAAGAACGTATGTCTGGGGAAAATGCAGACCGGGGGAAGCAAATTTGGGCGACACAACCCCTCCCGTCATTTCAGCTGCCTTTCTCCCTTCAAAACATTGAAAGCATGGTGAAGCGGCTATCCACAGCTCTGCTTTTGTCGGCGAAAAAGTTAAGAAACCTGACGCTAAGCCCTCAGTACTGAGCCGAGCAGTTCCCATGTCACTTTTATGCAGTGCTTCCCACACATAGACTAATTCGTCGCGGTGCGCCACAGAATAAACACCGGCCGCCACGTATATTCTTTTTTTTTAACGCTATTTAAAACATTCTTTCAGTTGCATTTCCTTTCCCTGCTCTCCCTCCGTCTCTGTCACTCACGCGTCCCTCACACACACACACAACCCCTTCCCTCCGTGCACACCGAGGCGCTCCGGACTGGACAAAAGCGAAGCGATCTCCGCGATCGACACTGCGTGAGTGAGACCAAGTGTGTCGGAGAGCGCGCTCGATAGTGCGCGCGAGAGACCGAGTGTGTCCGAGAGAGCGCTCGATAGTGCGCGAGAGAGACTGAGTGTGTCCGAGAGCTCGCTTTACAGTGCGCAAGAGAGAGACTTAGTGTGACTTTTATTTAAACTTATATAAACTAATATAATATATTTTACTGGACAATTTAAAGCTCATAACCATTAATATTTTGTTGTTACCTGAAGTACTTCGAGTGCAGTGTTTACATCATGCAGTATTTGTCCTGAAAAGTAAAAGTAATGTTTGTTACCTCAATAAATTTAAGGTCATTCCTGTTTTATGTATGTACATTTTAATCATTAACATTAAAAGCACACTCTTTTTATGACTAAAATAACAGTAAAGGGTAAAAAAAACTAAATTCCCCAAAATTAAAACGGAAAAAACGGAATTTGCAAAAATTAAAACAGAAAAAACAGAATTTGGGAAAAAATAAAACGGAATTTGGAAAAAAAATAAAACGGATTTTATAGGGCCCTAAAAAAGAGATTTTTAATCTCAATGAGTGTTTTCCTGGTTAAATAAAGGTTTAATAATAATAAAAAAGAGTTATATCTTTAGCTCATTCAAGGGCAACCATGAAAGCTTGAAGATTTTATTCTAATAATTAAGCATTTTATTTCAGGTTACAACATCTCAAGCAGCAGTGTGTCCACTATAGAGAACAAGACTTTGACCTTTCACCGCATGATAGAGGCGTTCCGCTTCAGTTTTTTTTTAAAGAGTGAACTGGGAGACCCACGATATGAAAACAAAAACATCAATCCTGTGAGTTCAAACTGCACATATTTTTACATAGAGTATGTATTCCTTGGGAAGTTTTTTTGTTGGTAATATGGGTTTTAAATTAATTGCTTCCCTCAAAAATAAAATTCTGTCATTATTGCCTTCATTGTATGGTGGTTGCTTTTTTCAGTGAAATACAAAAAGTGTTTTTGTTTCCAAACAATGACAGTCCATTGTGAATATTTGTCAAGCTCCAAAATGTCAAAAAGCACTACTTTTGTCTTGTTCACTATATTCTGAGAGTTTAATCTATACAAGAGATTTTTTTTTGTTTATTTTTTTATTCAAAGTGTGTATCAAACTGCCAAAGTTACATGATTTCAGACATCTTTGACATTTCAATGTTCCGTCACTATAAGGCTATAGTATATGATTTTAACCTAATCTCACATCAATTTTATACATTTTTAATGACAGATTTGTATAATAAAGAGGAAGAGTTTTAGTGTCTTATTGGCTTGATTAACCATGCTCTCCATAAAACAAGCTCTACAATTAACTAAAATATCACACTTTATATTACCTACCCAGTCGACACGTTAGTATGTGATGATCACCATGACGTCACACCATTTTCATATGGTGATACTCACAATGTTGAGCTCATTGATCAAAAGGTTCATGCTGCAATGCATGCTGGGTATCTACAAGTTTAAACATTTAAACTGTTTGAGCACACAGTGAGAGCGCTGTGAGGTTACACTTTTACATCACTGTGAACTCAGATTGCTGACGGTGTGACCACATGGTGACATCACTGTGAGATCAACACGTTTACTGGGTGCAGAGCCTGAGCTTCTTCACGTCATGCCTGCCACGCCTTCGTCCTTGTCTTCGGACAAGATGGCCCCTACAGTTAAAGTGCCCTTTATAGTAACTTAGGTTACAGCAGACATTATTGTCTCACTGTTCTTTTATTTACACATCTTTTGAAGCTTGTTACACAGATTGTCCAAAATATGACCTCAGAGAGCTTTGCCGATCACATCAGGAGTCAGATCAATGATGACAAACAAGACAGATATCCTGGTGCACATGGCACTTCTCATCTGTCCATCATCGCAGAAGATGGGAGTGCAGTGGCAGTCACCAGCAGTATCAATCGCCGGTAAGAGAAAGATGAAGAAATAAAGAGATTATGTTTACACACTTTGAAATGTGGTACATGCTGTATCCACCATAGACATTGAAGCGCACATGTCCCCCCTAATAATTACTAAAATTAGACCTAGAACTTATTTTAGCAATTTTATTTCTTGATTAATTTCCTTAAATCTCTTAAAAAAACTTTTAATCCTTTAATTATTTAAGGCAGAGGCTATTTAGAGCAAATAGCGATAGATGCTATTTACACAGCAAAATCCCCAGAGTTAACCTCCTAAGACCCGAGTTTTGGTCAGAGGTGGAAAGTCCAGGGGTCAGAAAGTAAAAGTCCTGCCACATTTTTATTCCACCCACAGCAAAAACTGTGTTAAATGAACTTTACTGGGAGTTTATTTGGATCCAGACTCAAGAGTGTTAAAGTTAATGAGATAATTAAGTGAATAATTGAGTGATGATTGAGCATTATTGGAGACACCTGATGATAACAAGCAGAATCACTGAAGGAGAACGTCACATTTTTTAAGTCACCATTATGGCGATTAGTGTCTGCTTTAGTTGGACTCTTGACCCTTATATCGTTAACTTTAGATGTTGTTTGGCTGCTGTACATGAGTTATAACAGCCAGACGAACAACAAGGAAAGCTGATGCGCTGGGTTTGGTTATGTTTTGACATAATCATCACTTGTCACAAAACTCATTTGTAGAGTTTAACCCTTTGATTACGCAGTATAACATTTTCAGAAATGTAAATATTATCCAAAAGATTTCTTAAAAGCTGTTCTATTCTAAATACTTTATGGGCACACACAGACATCAAGAATCAGCCTGTGTTTCTCAACAATGGTGACAATTATATAGCATGTTGCAGTGCATTCTGGGTGCCACCAATCAAAACTCATTCATGGCTCCCATCATGCATTGCGGTATGAATAAATTATGATCTGAATTGTCTTAGTCATTTCCTTTTCCTAATTGAATATTCTGTTTGTCACCATTGTTGAGATTCATACACTGAATCTTGAAGTCTGTGTGTGCCTACAAGAAAGATTTTAATTTATTTATCAGAACAACGTTTAAGATATCATTTGGTTTATTTTGAAAAATCTGGTTCTAATGTTATAGAATCACTGTGATGCGGTTATGATCATTATACATTTAAGTCAGAGAGTAGGCTTTAAATGAGTTCAGTGATTCAGGTCAAATGATGATTGTCTAAACATGATCTACAACATCTGATCTGAGCTGATCTCTTTGTTCATCCAGCTGTTAAAACAGCCAAACAAAATCTTTAGTTAAACATTTAAAGGTCACCTGCCCAACTAAAGCAAACACTGATCACCATAACGGTGACTAAAATATAGATTTTCTCCTTCAGTGATTCTGCTAGTTAACATCCGGTGTCTTCAATAATATCTCAATCATCACTCAATTATTCACTTAATTATCTCATTAACTTTAACACTCTTGAGTCTGGATCCAAATAAATTCCCAGTAAAGCTCATTTTACACTGGAGTTTTTGCTGTGGGTGGAATAAAAATATGGCAGGACTTTTACTTTGTGACCCCTGGACATTCCACCTCTGCACAGAATTAAGTATTATGCTGCACACCACCAATAATGTTATGTCCACGTATGTGGACAACCAGGTCTTAGGAGGTTAAATTAACTCTGCTCAGAGAACATTTGGTCCATCTCTACAGAGAGTTAAAATAACTCTGAATCAGAGTTAAAGTTAATGAGATAATTAAGTGATTAATTAAGTGATGATTTGGCATTAATGATGAACACCTGCTGTCAACAAGCAGAATCACCGAAGGAAAGAGAAACAACAGGAACAGAAAAAAGAGAAACACAAGAACTACAACTAACTTCCAGCCACAGCCTTAGATGAAATCCACTGAAGATAAAAGAAGACATTAAAACTCTGAAGATCTCAGCAGAGGAGGATTAAACAATTTCACAAATGATATCAATGCTTTTTTCTACTTTTTGTTGTTGAAAACTATATCACCTGATCATCTTTGTTTGTGGCTTTCTTTGTAACAAATTTCGTGTTTTGGTTATAATTGTTACAAAAACCACAAACTCGCAAAAAAAGCCAAGAGTCAAACTGCCCAACTAAAGGTAACACTCATCACCATAATGGTGATCAAACATTTTCAGTAAATCATCAACATCTAAACCTCAGTTAATTCTCAATAAAACCTTCTGTAGACGTATAACCAAATAAAGTAAATCTGGTTAGTAATAAGTGAAGCTGGTAATGCTGTTTGTGGAGTTGTTTAATCCTCCTCTGCTGAGATCTTCAGAGATTTAATTTCTTTTGTCTTAATTTGATTTCATCTAACGCTGTGTCTAGAAGGCAGTTGTAGTTCTTGTGTTTATCTTTTTTTCTGTTCTTGTTGTTTCTCTTTCATTCAGTGAGTCTGCTTGTTGACAGCAGGTGTTCATAATTAATGCCAAATCATCACTTAATTAATCACTTAAGTATCTCATTAACTTTAACTCTGATTCAGAGTTATTTTAACTCTCTGTAGAGAGGGACCAAATGTTCTCTGAGCAGAGTTAATTTAACTCTGTGGATTCACTGTGTACTATTAGGGGAAATAGCAGTATTTTATTAGCAAAAGATGTTATTTACACTAAGTGCAAATAGTGATAGAAGGTATCTACATCAAGTTAAAAGAGCCAGGGACGTGCGGTCAGGGTAGGCAGGGTACACAGCAAAAACTCCAGTGTTAAATTAACTCTCCTGGGAGTTTATATGGCTCCAGACTCAAGAGTGTTAAAGTGTTAAAATATGAGTGTTAAATTAACAATCAAGAGTGTTAAAGTTAATGAGATAATTAAGTGATTCATTGAGTGATGATTGACAATTATTGAAGACACCTGGAGTTAAAAAGCAGAATCACTTAAGGGTAAAATATTTTTTTTTAAACCACCATTATGGTGATCAGTGTTTGACTTTGTTGGGCTCTTGACCCTTTTACTGTTAACATCCGTTTTAGCTTGGCTGTTATTTAACTGAGTTATAACTACCATATGAGCTAAGAGAAAATGTGATCAGGTGGTGTTGGTTATGTTTTAACATTATCCTTGTTTGACCAGAATCACTAAACTCATTTAAAGAGTTAGGTTTACCTTGTTGATTACAACAACCCTGTGATTCTATAGCAACCGGTTTTCAACATTTTCCATATAATCCGAAATATTTCTTAAAAATTGTCCTTATCAAAATACTGAAAAGTTTTTTTTTTATTTAGACACACTGACATCAATAATCAGACTGTGAATCTCAACAATGGTGACAATAATAAAGCATGTTGCAATGCATTCTGGGTGCCACCAATCAAAACTCATTCATGGCTCCTATCATGCATTGCGGTATGAATAAATTATGATCTGAATTGTCCTAGTAATTTCCTTTTCCTATTTGAATATTCTGTTTGTCACCATTGTTGAGATTCATACACTGATTATTGATGTCTGTGTGTGCCTAAAATACTTTTTTTTTTCAGAACAACTTTTAAGAAACCATTTGAATTATATAGAAAATTCTGGATCTTATGCTATAGCATCACTGTGATGCTGTAATCAAGAATATACATTAAAGTGAGAGATTTTTCTCTAATTGAGTTCAGTGATACAGGTCAAATTATGATTTAGTTAAAACACAACCAACACCACCTGATCACATTTCTCTTTGTTCATCTGGCAAATCATAACTCAGATACAACAGCCAAACAAAATCTAATGTTAAAAAATGAAGGGTCAAGAGCCCAACTGATGTAAACACTGATCAACATAATGGTGACTTAAACTTTTGATTTTTCTCCTTCAGTGATTCTGCTTGTTAACATCAGCTGTCTTCAATAATGGTCAATCATTACTCAATTAATCACTTAATTATCTCATTAACTTTAACACTGCTTCAGTGTTAATATAACACTCTTGAGTGTGGAGTCATATAAACTCCCAGGAGATTTCATTTAACTCTGGAGTTTTTGCTGTGTAGGCAGTGCCTCACCAAAGGAAATGTTGTATAATGTGCCTAAGTCTTTCTTTTAGGCACATACAGACATCTATAATCAGTTAACTATAATCATTAATCTCAACAATGGTGACAAACAAAATATTCAATTAGGAAAAGGAAATTACTAAGACAAATCAGATCATAATTTATTCATGCATGATGGGAGCTATGAATGAGTTGTGATTGGTGGCACCCAGAATGCACTGCAACATGCTTTATTACTGTCACCATTGTTGAGATTCACAGGCTGATTATTGATGTCAGTGTGTCTAAATAAAATTATAAAATATTTTTCAAAGACTTCCGATCAGAACAACTATTAAGAAATATTTAGGATTAAATTGAAAATGCTGATAATTGTTTGCTATTAAAATCACAGTGTTTCTGTAATTAACAAGGTAAAGACACTCTAAATGACTTGGGTTATTCAAGTCAAGCGATGATGTGATACAAATAATGTAGCCCGACTACGCCACCCAATTGAAGAGCTGGGACTCTATTAAATAAAATAACTTTCTTTTACTTGCAAGTTCTTTTAGTTTGGTGGGAGCAACACAACAGAATTACCCAAACAACAATTTCAACATAAAAGTTCATTTATTACAATCTCTGGTTACAATGATTAAAAGGAAAGGGCGGCCGTGCACTCACGCACTCTCTCACTCAATCTAAAAGCTGGACATTGGAAAAACACATTCACAAATCTACTGGAAGTCCGTAGTTAAGCACCCACAGTCCGTACGCGGTTCCTCCAACACAAGTCCGTCTCGCACCGAACAGCGGCGTCTACACCGCAAGCCACCTGTCAATCACTCGTGCGCATCAACAGAACACTCACACAAACAGAGAAAGAGCCACCAGTATCTCCACAGTAGATAAACACAGCAAACACAACACCACACTAGAAAAGCTATTTATCGTGCCGCACTCAATTAGGTCACTGCAATTCGTGAATATGCATAAACGATATAGATAACGGTATGACTGCAGTAGACAGACTGGAACTCTACAAATTAGGTGAGACGTAGAACTTAACTTCGGACGAGGCAAGGCACACAATTTAACAGGCACCTTTATAAGTCAGGGAGTTCAACTTGCGAAAGTCAACGCAAAAGCGCCAACTGCCATCTTTCTAGCGGACCATCACAATAGGTGCAGCCCAAGGGCTGGAACTTGGCTGAATAACCTTCTTTTCCAACATATCGGCTAGTAGGGCACGCATTTCTTGGTACATCATAGGTGGTAGGGGGCGATATTTTTCCCTTACTGGAGGCGCATCATTAGTGTGGATTTGGTGTTGCACCGCATCAGTATGCCCGAAATCCTCCTCATGGAGGGCAAACACCCTGACCCACCTTTGTAGGAGCGCTTTAAAATCCTGCGTCTGTCGTTCAGTCAAGTCATCTCGGCCTTGTAAATCTCTTAACATCTCGACGGGTGGTTCCACCTGTTCTCCCTTTCCAGCCTCCACACTATCTACTGCGACAGTTCCATCGTCCTGCACGGTCAGGCTTAGATCTATCTGGCCATGGATGTCAGCACGGTCAACACGAAACACCTTCGCCAGCTTCTGGTAGCGGCCTATAAAGACCGGACAAGAGGTCATATTTTTGATACGAATAGGGAGTTGACCATGTCTGACAAACACAACAGTCTTCGCCACAGAGAAAGCCCCCAGTTCAGGCAGTGCTTCAATCAGGCCACAGTAGTTCTGCCCCTTCTGACCCATCCGCGCACGGCCCCAAACCACCACCTCGCTTCTGGCTGGAACGGTTAGGCCCCTGCGACTTGCTGGACGCACAAACCCCATGTATCCATCTTCTCCCCCGACTACAGCTGTTTGCTGGCACACCGCAAACCCACCCGTCCAGGCTTTCCTTGTCCCTTGATCCTGGAAAACAGTTTTCAGACCCTCTGGTCGAGTAAGCAGGTCATGCCAACAGGTTGTGATAACATTCATACCAATCAGTAATCGGGCGGTTAGACAATGATCGGCTACAATAATAACCCCCCTCCCTGAAATATTAGCACCTCCTATTTCAAAATCCATCACCACATAGCCTTGATAAGGGATGGATAACCCATTAGCCGCTCTAAGTGTCAATTTGTTGGGAGCCGCACCATGTGATAAGGCATCTGCTGGGTAGTGTTGGTCGAATACACTCTGTCGCATTAACGTCACTTGTGTCGATTAGTCCTATTAGGGGCACACCATTTACTTTAACCTCAACCTTGGGGCAGTCACCTACAAATACGGCCCTTTGTCCCGCTTCCCCCGAATTCCCTGCTACTTGGACCTCAGTAGCAGGACAAACTAGTTTAAATCAGCATTGGACTCGGATGGGGGTCTACAGAACCTGGCAATATGTCCGCTGCGGCCACACTGGCGGCAGATAGGCTTACCGTCTGCAGCCCAGGTGTTAGGTGTGTAAGACATTTCTTGTCTTAGTGCATTCATCTGTCCCCTCACCTCCTGGAGGAGCTCCCGCCGAAAAGTCTCAGCCCAGTCATCCTTCCCTGTTACTGATTTAAGAACAGGGGACTCACCCACAGCTTGTGCTACAGTTTCATGCCCAGCCCCAGGCCGCTGTTCACATTCCAGCAACAAGATCTATTCCAATACAATGTTGAAAGTGGCATCTGGATTACGACGTGCATAGGTTCTGATGGTGCTCCTCAGTTCTGCGTTACGGAGTCCCATCAAAAGCTGGTCTAACAGGTGACTTTCATCAAGAGGGCCATCTGGGTCTCACTTCCTTAGTCTACAGAACAATTCCCGCAGCCTGAGAACATAAGCTCTTAAACTCTCACTGGCAGTTTGTGTGCAGCTAAAAAATTGTAATCTCAAATTTGCCACAGGGACCTGATCTCCATACAGGGTGTCTAAATACCTCAAAATTTTTGCTACAGTATCACGGTCTGTATCCCCTAAAACACAAACCTCCCGCTTAGCTTCATCTGTTAATGCCCCCAACACTATACTGACTTTTTGCGGTTCATTAAACTCCCGTGCCTGCAATAAACTCTGAATTTGTTCTTTCCACTCACTAAATTTTAAATCACCACCCGCCCCTTTAAATTTAGGGATCCAAGGTGCACCCGCATAAATCGGCATCATATTCAAGACAAACAAGAAAAAAAAGTGTATATATAAAAATTATAAACTATTATATAGCTTGGATAACCCGTATGTGAAGCTCCAAACCAAATCATGCCGACTACGCCAAATGTGATACAAATAATGTAGCCCGACTACGCCACCCAATTGAAGAGCTAGGACTCTATTAAATAAAATAACTTTCTTTTACTTGCAAGTTCTTTTAGTTTGGTGAGAGCAACACAACAGAATTGCCCAAACAACAATTTCAACATAAAAGTTAATTTATTACAATCTCTGGTTACAATGATAAAAGGAAAGGGTGGCCGTGCACTCATGCACTCTCTCACTCAATCTAAAAGCTGGACATTGGAAAAACACATTAACAAATCTACTGGAAGTCCGTAGTTAAGCACCCACAGTCCGTACGCGGTTCCTCCAACACAAGTCCGTCTCGCAACGAACAGCGGCGTCTACACCACAAGCCACCTGTCAATCACTCGTGCGCATCAACACAACACTCACACAAACAGAGAAAGAGCCACCAGTATCTCCACAGTAGATAAACACAGCAAACACAACACCACACTAGAAAAGCTATTAATCGTGCCACACTCAATTACTTCACTGCAATTTGTGAATATGCATAAACGATATAGATAACGGTATGACTGCAGTAGACAGACTGGAACTCTACAAATTAGGTGAGACGTAGATCTTAACTTCGGACGAGGCAAGGCACACAATTTAACAGAGCGTCACTCACCAATAAACTGGGAGTAGACGAATCTAGCTCCCAGTCTTGTTGGTCAATGCTCCACAACACCACAGGCCAGGACAGATGAAGCAGGGCTCCGGGCAACACAACGGAGAGCAACAGCGATCTGTAGTGCAGCAGAGGGCGGCAACAATCCAGCGCATTTGAGAACAGCAGCAATCCCAGCAGCAATCCCGGCACAGCAGAGAACGACAGCAATCCCAGCACAGCAGAGAACGGCAGCAATCCCAGCACAGCAGAGAACGGCATGCAATCCCAGCGGAGCAGAGAACGGCAGCAATCCCAGCACAGCAGAGAACGGCAGCAATCCCAGCACAGCAGAGAACGGCAGCAATCCCAGCACAGCAGAGAAGGGACGAAGATACCAGCAGCCAGCGGGTTAACAGCGGGACCGTCACTTCAACGAAACGTCAGCTTCAACACGAGCAGACAATGATCCATGCAATGGTTGGGGCAAAGAAATAAATAAAAAAACAATCGCGACTACCATCCAATAATAAAATGTGGAGAACTGAGCTGCGCAACGAGATTCACGGGTCACAGATACACTGTTTTCAGTTCCTTCGCTTGTTTTAAACCGTCTGTGATTTGACATGGCAATTACCAACAGCTGTCCATCTGCTAATCAGCTGTGATCCGGGCTTCCCAACAAATATGGGGCGTTACCCCACACTCTAATTCATGGTCAAGTGTCACCAAAATAAAATGTGCATAATAAAACAAAATCACAAAACAACACCAATCAAAAGAGAAAACAAACGGTGCCAAATACACACAAAAACACACATAAAATAAAATAGACCATAGTCTCTCCATATGACAATGATTACATCAAAACATAACCGACACCACCTGATCGCCTTTTCTCAATGTTCATCTGGCAGTTATAACTCAACTACATCAGCCGAACAAAATTGACATAATAATTGTTTAAGGGTCAAGAGCCCAACTAAAGCAAACACCGATCACCATAATGGTGGCTTTTTTTTTTTTTTTCTCCTTTGGTGATTCTGCTTGTTAACATCAGGTGTCTTCAATAATGGCCAATCATCACTCAATTAATCACTTAATTATTCTATTCAATTCAATTCAATTTCAATTCAAATTTATTTGTATAGCGCTTTTCACAATACACATTGTCTCAAAGCAGCTTTACAGAAATTGCATTTCGGAAATGTACATAGAAAAATACAGTTAGTTAATCAAGTATTAATTTATGGCATAACATATCGCCGGCTTTGAGTCGTCTCTTCACAGGCGTCGAGTCGTCTCTTCACAGGCGTTGGGGCATCTGAAGTCTCCGTGAGAGGCTGGATACAAACTGGAGCTGACGAACGCTATTTACCTCGGGACTAGCGTCCCGAGATAACAGCAGAAAGGCAGATGGGAAATAATTAGCATAGCTGATGTTCATAATGTTAATGCATTCGAACTGATTCAGCAGTAGTATCAAAGGTTAAGCATTAAGTGAATGCTTGGTTAAAGAGATGCGTCTTTAATCTAGTTTTAAACTGGGACAGCGAGTCTGAGTCTCGTACAATATCAGGAAGGCTATTCCAGAGTTTAGGAGCTAAATGCGAGAACACCCTCCCTCCTTTAGTGGACTTAGATATCCTAGGAATGAACAGAAGCCTCGAATTTAGTGATCTTAAAGAACGTGATGGATTGTATGGCGATAGAAGGTCTGTTAAATACACAGGAGCTAAACCATTTAGGGCTTTATAGGTCAGTAGGAATACTTTGTAATTGATACGTAACTTAATAGGTAACCAGTGTAGAGATGATAAAATAGGTGTTATATGATCATATTTCCTTGATCTAGTAAGAACTCTAGCAGCTGCATTTTGCACTAACTGTAGCTTGTTGATTGAGGATGCAGGACAGCCAGCTAATAAAGCATTACAGTAATCTAGTCTCGAGGTCATGAATGCATGAACTAACTTTTCTGCATCAGAAACAGATAGCATGTTGCGTAGCTTAGCAATGTTTCTAAGGTGGAAAAAGGCTGTTCTTGTAATATATGAAATATGATTTTCGAAAGTCAAGTTGCGGTCTAGTATAACACCCAGGTCTTTTACTGTAGTGGATAAAGTAACAGGACATCCTTCTAAATTAAAGTTGTATTGTAAGGGATTTTGTGGGTAGTTTTTTGGACCAATAAGTAGTACCTCCGTTTTATCTGAATTTAATAGCAGGAAATTACACGTCATCCAGCATTTTATATCATTTAGACACTCTGTCAATTTAGATAAGTTAGTGTTTTCATCTGGTCGTGATGAGATATATAATTGAGTGTCATCAGCATAACAGTGGAAATTAATTCCATGTTTTCTTATAATATTACCAAGTGGCAGCATATATATTGAGAATAGCAGAGGGCCTAACACCGATCCTTGCGGCACTCCATAGTCTACTGACGTTATCTTTGATTTTTCCCCATTTAAACAGACAAAATGGTAACGGTCTGATAAGTACGATCTAAACCAGCTTAATGCCTGTCCCTGAACACCAGTGTAGTTTTGTAGTCGATCCAAGAGTATTTTATGATCAATAGTATCGAACGCAGCACTAAGATCGAGTAGAACTAGTATTGAGATACAGCCTTGGTCAGAAGCTAAAAGTAAATCATTTGTAATTTTAACTAGCGCAGTTCCCTTTCAAGGGAACTTCGAGCTGCGTCAAACGCTGCGGGAACGCCCCTGCGTTGTGCGTCATGAAGCACGTATGGAATCAGCCCAATGGAGAGATGAAACGTCATAGGCGGGTGACGTCATCGACCAGGAAACTATAAAGCACCCCAAAAACACAAGCGCATTAGCTTCTGTGCTTTCAGTCGCGCTACATGTGAATCTGTCCCTGTGTGATATTGTCTGTCTTACATACCCTGCACCACACAAACAATTTATCCCTATATATATATATATATTGAGAGATTATGGCGGACGAACAGCAGTTTAGAAAGTGTGTTCCTCCCTGCTCGCGTTATTTAACGAGCGGGGATACACATGATCTTTGTGTTGTTTGTTTGGGAGTTCAGCATGCCCAGTTTGCTCTCGAGGGAGCAGACTGTGAGCATTGCGAGCGTTTGCCGTTAAGGACGCTCCGCTCCCGCCGATCGCTCTTTGAGGAGAGCGGTTCGGTGCGCGCTCCCCGCGGTTCGGGTCCCGCTTCTGCCGAGGCAGAGCGGCGGCGCTTATCGTGGGGATCGCAGATGGATCTCACAGCGGGGTTTGAGACGGGCTCTGCCTTATCTCTCCCTTCACCTGTGAGATCCAGTGCCTCAGTCCCGGGTTCGGAAGCACGCGCTGCGGTTTCTTCCGCTCGGGCTGAGGCACCAATGCTGCAGCTATCCAGTTCTGAGGAACTTGATGTTGTTAGTGTTGAGGGAGATGTGGAGGATTCGCCACCCCACACTCCTGAGAGTGATGAGCTTATGGAGGTGTTAACAAGAGCTGTTGAAAAACTTAATATTGAATGGCCAGTGACTAGACAGGAGTCTGTTTCTAAATCAAAGTTGGATGAGAGATTTTTGCCGTCACGTGGGCAGCCTCCACGCCGGTGCCTGCCGTTTTTCCATGATCTCCACACCGAGGTGTCGAAATCATGGAGAAAACCGGTGTCATATAGAGTGTTTAGTCCCCAGACTTCAACATACGCTAATGTTATGGGAGCCAAGGCTCATGGTTATGGTGCTTTGCCTCGTGTGGAAGAGACGCTTGCGAGCCATCTCTCCCCCGAAGCAGCATCATCTTTTAAGGCACCGGCATTACCCACCAAGCCTTTAAGAAACACTTCGGCTCACTTCCTCTTTCTCCCATGGGGTTGTTTGGTGATGCTGTGAATTCAGTTATCGATAAATTCCAAGAAGAAAAGAAACAAACTGCAGCTTTTAAAAAGTTTCTTCCCCTTAAAGTTCATGTCCCTGGGGCTGCTGGGCGGGAGCAGCCCCGGCCGTCTTCGAGCTCATCACATAGAGCGCAGCAGAGGCAGAGTGTCGCGTCTCGTGCTCCCCCTGCTGGACAGTGGGCTCAGCCGCGACACTCTCAGCCGAAGCCTTCTCCCAGTAGAACTGATCTGAGGACAGTTATATTGGCTAAGAAGGCTTCGGCTAAGAAGAAGTCCTGACGCCAAGC
Source organism: Siphateles boraxobius (assembly GCF_051911475.1). NCBI lineage: Eukaryota > Metazoa > Chordata > Actinopteri > Cypriniformes > Leuciscidae > Siphateles > Siphateles boraxobius. The sequence goes on along the minus strand of NW_027508713.1, from coordinate 127,997 downwards.
CGTTCAGGATGCTGAGGGTGGTCCCCACCGAGGCGGAAAGGTGTTCACCTCTTTTTACGGTGCCCATTCCTCCTCGGTGCCCTCAGGGGCTCGTTCTGCCAACCCCGCCTTTATGCCGGGGCACAGACGATCCCAGCGAGCGCTTTCCCGAGGGACGCTCGCTCCCTCTGAGGAGGGTCTCAGAGCGGTCAGACCAGTTGTTCCCTGCCGGTGCGCCGTTACAGGGCGCTGCGTCTGCTGCTCAAGTTACACCAGAGGCCAGTCTCGAGAGGCTGGTACCCTTAGTAGAATTTCTGGCAGAGTGGAAAAGCCTTCCAAAAATATCTCATTGGGTCCTGCAGACAGTAGAAAAGGGTTATGCTATCCAGTTCAGGTGTCGTCCACCAAAATTCAGAGGGGTTCTGCACACAGTGGTGGGCCCCGAGCAGGCTCTGGTATTGGAACAAGAGGTGAAAACGCTCCTTCAAAAAGAGGCTATAGAACGGGTTCCTCCTCCCAGTTTGGAGTCAGGTTATTACAGCCGATATTTCATCGTTCCAAAGAAGGATGGGGGGTTGCGTCCAATTTTAGACCTGCGCATATTGAATCGCTCGGTAGGGAAGCTAAAATTCAAGATGCTCACTATCAATCAGATCGTGTCTCAAATCAGGTCCGAGGACTGGTTTGTCACGATAGATCTGAAGGACGCATACTTCCATGTGTCCATCCTTCCACAACACAGGAAGTTCCTGAGGTTCGCCTTCGGGGGCGAGGCGTTCCAGTACAGGGTTCTTCCGTTTGGCCTAGCTTTATCTCCCCGCACTTTCACGAAATGCATGGATGCAGCACTAGTGCCTCTGAGGCTTCAGGGCATTCGGATTCTCAATTACATCGACGATTGGTTGATTTTAGCTCAGACCGAGCAGATGGCGGCTCGGCATCGATATGTCGTCTTCGCTCATATCAGAAAGTTGGGGTTGAGGCTGAACGCAAAGAAAAGTGTATTATCTCCTTCCCAGAAGACCACTTTTCTGGGTGTCGTTTGGGATTCGGTATCGATGCGGGCGCGACTCTCTCCGACCCGCATCGCTTCGATTCTCTCAGCTGTGAAACAAGTGAAGCTAGGCCAGCTACTCACTGTCAAGCAGTTTCAGAGACTGTTGGGTCTGATGGCAGCAGCGTCCAACGTTATACCTTGCGGCCTGTTGTACATGAGACCGCTACAGTGGTGGCTCAGGACCAAGGGATTCTCCCCGAGGGGAAATCCGCTCCGCACGTTCAAAGTCACGCGGCGCTGCCTTCGTGCTCTGGTCATGTGGAGATAAACTTGGTTCCTATCCAAAGGTCCTGTGCTGGGGGCTCTTTGTCGTCGCATAACGCTAACGACGGATGCTTCCCTCACAGGGTGGGGGGCGGTCATGAGTGGTCGCCCAGCCCAAGGTCTGTGGCAGGATCATCATCTTTTGTGGCACATAAATTGTCTAGAGATGTTGGCTGTGTTTCAGGCTCTGAAACACTTCCTAACAGACCTGAGAGGCCATCATGTGTTAGTTCAATCAGACAACACGTCGGTGGTCTCTTATATAAATCATCAGGGGGGCCTGCGGTCTCGCCGGCTTTACAAGTTGGCCCGTCAGATCCTCCTGTGGTCCCAAGGGAAGCTACTATCTCTGAGAGCAATGTATCTCCCTGGGTATTTGAATGTGGTAGCAGACTCCCTGTCGAGGCAGGGGCCGAGGCCAGGGGAATGGAGACTCCACCCCGAGGTGGTGGAGCTCCTTTGGTTGAGTTTCGGTCGCGCCGAGGTGGACCTATTCGCTTCCAAGGAGACCACTCATTGTCATCGGTGGTTCTCCATCACTCTTCCAGCCCCCCTGGGGTTGGATGCTATGGTGCAGCCGTGGCCGAGGTCACGTCTGTACGCCTTTCCCCCGATTGCTCTGTTACCAGGAGTTCTGGAGAGGGTCCGCCGGGACGGGGTCAGTCTACTACTAGTAGCCCCGTTCTGGCCGGCCCGAGTATGGTTTGCGGACCTGATTTCTCTCCTGGACGGTTCTCCTTTGGAGCTCCCGGTCAGGAGGGATCTACTCTCCCAGGCGGGGGGCACGATACTTCACCCCCGCCCAGAATTGTGGAAACTGTGGGCTTGGCCTCTGAGGGGGCCCAACTCATAGACTCCGGTCTCTCAACCGAGGTTGTTGAGACCATTCTTAACTCCAGAGCTCCATCCACGAGGAAGCTTTATGCCTTGAAGTGGAAACTTTTCACTTCTTGGTGTGGAGAACACCTCCCAGTGGGTGCAGTGCTGGAATTCCTGCAGGAGCGCTTCTCCACAGGGTTATCCCCCTCCACACTAAAGGTGTATGTGGCGGCACTAGCTGCTTACCACGTCCCTTTCAGTGGAGTTTCTCTTGGGAGACACCCGCTTATAACTCGTTTCCTCCGTGGCACTTTGAGGCTGAGGCCAGCAGTTCGTACGAGGGTGCCGACTTGGGATCTGGCCATTGTATTAGAAGGTCTTTCCCTAGCTCCTTTTGAACCTATCGAAGAAGTTCCCGAGAAGTTTCTCACTTTTAAGACTATCTTTTTGCTTGCTATCTCTTCACTAAAAAGAATTGGAGATTTGCAGGCTCTGTCGGTTTCACCCTCGTGCCTGGAATTTGCACCTGGCAAGGTTAAAGCTTTTCTGCATCCTAGACCAGGTTACGTTCCTAAGGTTCCTACTAATATTGTTAGACCTACGGTTCTGCAGGCTTTCTGTCCTCCTCCATTTATGTCATCGGACCAGGAGAAACTTAATTCACTCTGCCCTGTTAGGGCATTAGACGCTTATGTCCACAGAGCTGCCCTGTGGAGGAAATTAGAACAACTTTTTGTATGTTTCGGGCCACCCAGGAAAGGGTGTCCGGCGTCTAAACAGAGAATGAGCAAGTGGGTGGTTGAGGCTATCTCACTTGCTTATGAGTCGGCTGGCCAGCCTTCACCTTTGGTTGTCCGAGCCCACTCTACCAGGAGTATGGCTGCTTCTAAAGCTCTTTTGTCGGGGGTTTCCCTGAGTGATGTTTGTGATGCGGCTGGATGGTCTTCACCGCATACTTTTATTAAGTTCTATGACCTAGACTTAAGCTCTACCCCTGGGGCACAGGTGCTCTCGTCCTCTGTGCGCTAGTCTCACATGACGGTCATTTGGTCCTATGGCGACGTGGGTATTCGCGTTCCCGCAGCGTTTGACGCAGCTCGAAGTTCCCTTGAAAGGGAACGTCTCGGTTACGTATGTAACCCTAGTTCCCTGATAGGGAACGAGACGCTGCGTCGCTCCGCCATACTCCCGGCACTCCCGTTAGCGCTTCCTTCAAGCCTATCAGAAGCTAATGCGCTTGTGTTTTTGGGGTGCTTTATAGTTTCCTGGTCGATGACGTCACCCGCCTATGACGTTTCATCTCTCCATTGGGCTGATTCCATACGTGCTTCATGACGCACAACGCAGGGGCGTTCCCGCAGCGTTTGACGCAGCGTCTCGTTCCCTATCAGGGAACTAGGGTTACATACGTAACCGAGACGTTTCTGTGCTATGATGCGGTCTGAATCCCGACTGGAATTTTTCATAGATATCATTTTCTTGTAAGAAAGAGCACAATTGAGCGGACACAATTTTTTCTAGTATTTTAGACATAAATGGAAGATTTGAGATGGGTCTGTAATTTGCTAAGTTATTTGGATCTAATTGCGGTTTCTTAATGAGAGGTTTTATTACTGCCAGCTTGAATATTTTTGGAACATGACCTAAAAATAAAGACGAGTTAATAATATTAAGAAGAGGCTCTTCGACTACAGGTAACACTTCTTTCAGTAGTTTAGTGGGTATTGGATCTAATAAACATGTTGTTGGTTTAGATGCAATGATAAGTTTATTTAGCTCTTCCTGTCCTATAGTTGTAAAGCGGTGTAGTTGTTCTAGAGGGGCCATAATTGAGGCTGAATCATAAGACATCATAGAGGATTGTATATTTACAATTGTGTTTCGGATGCTTTCTATTTTCTCATTGAAGTAATTCATAAAATCATTACTACTATATTGTAATGGATTATTTTGCTCTGGTGATGTTTGTTTATTTGTTAGTCTAGCCACGGTGTTGAATAAAAACCTTGGATTATTTTGGTTATTTTCTATTAGTTTGCGGAGATGCTCAGCCCTGGCTGCTTTTAGAGCCTTTTTATAACGTGACATACTTACCCCTTTTCCACCAAAAAAGAACGGGTTCGGAACTGGTGCTGGTTCAAAGTTGGTTCGGAGTTGGTTCAACTTGCGAACCTCCTCAGAACCGGTTTGTTTTTCCACTTCTAGAGCGCCCAGCGAACGACGTCGTTACGTTACTGTGCACGTCGCTTTACGTCTCAGCTAGAAACGCTTGCAAGTACTGTACAACATTACTTTGGGATTATCTCTAACTCGTGAACCAAGAAGGCTTTAAAAACAATTGAAATATGTAAGTCTTTTAATCTTTTCCTTTGATATGTAATCTTTTCTGATTAGTTATGTACACCTGTCTTGTCTTTTTTTTTCTCTCCGTTTATTTGTTCTATTTTGTGACTGTTTTCTTCTTTGCTTACATAATGTTTTCAATAAAAAAATAAATAAAAAAAGCTAGAAACGCTTGCGCCAACTTCAAGCATAACAATTACAATGGCGGACTACATCGTGTTTCTGCAAATGTTTCTCCTGGCTTTGCGGTCAGAAAAGATGTTTAGGACACATCTAAACCCGCCCCCAGCCCCCGACATAAGCATGACGTGGTAAAAGAACGGTTCTCTGGTTCTAGTCCAGCAAAGAGTTGGTGCCGCTTTGGAACCAGTTTTCCTGGCCGAGAACCGGTTCTTTGGCTGTCGAAACACAAAGAACTGGTTCGCGCGCAGGCACCGGCTCCGAACCGGCTCTCAAAACGCTTTGGTGGAAAAGGGGTAACTGTCTTTCCACGCGATTCTAAAGACCTCTAAATTAGTTTGTTTCCATTTACGCTCTAAGTTACGAGTTTCTCTCTTGATTGCATGCGTAGCACTGTTGTACCATGGTGCTTTAGTTTTCTCTCTAACCTTTTTTAATCTAATTGGTGCAACAATATCTAGTGTATTAGAGAACATGGTGCTCAAACTGCTAGTCATTTCCTCTAGTTCATCTGTTTGTTTGGGTGCACTGCGCAGCTGAGATAGATCAGGTAAGCTATTTGAGAATCTATCTATAGTGGTTGGAAGGATTGTTCTGCCTGGTCTATAACGTGGCGCAACATGACAAATTTCAGCAGTACGTATTATACAAGTTACCATGTAATGATCAGTGAGATCATCACTTTGCGGTATAATATTTATATCAGTTGGATTGGTTCCATATGATATAATTAAATCTAGTGTATGATTTAGACGATGAGTGGGACCACTGACGTTTTGCGTGACCCCAAAGGAGTTTAATAAATCTGTAAACGCAGCCCCTAACGCATCATTTGTATTATCTACGTGTATGTTAAAATCTCCAACAATTATTGCTTTATCGACATTGACCAATAGATCTGAGAGAAAGTATGCAAACTCTTTTAGGAAGTCAGCATAGGGCCCTGGAGGTCTATATAGGGTAGCCAAGGCTAGAGATAATATGGATTTGTTTCTTGCATCTAAGAGCGTAACATTTAGCACAAGTACTTCAAACGAATTAAACCTGTGACCTGTTTTCTGAGTAACATTAAGAATATCTCTATAGATTGTTGCAACACCGCCGCCACGACCGATCAGACGGGGCTCATGCTTATAACAGTATCCTGGTGGAGTAGACTCATTTAGACCGAAATAATCATTTGGTTTAAGCCAGGTTTCAGTAAGGCAAAGTACATCGAAACTATTATCTGTGACCATTTCATTTACAATAACCGCCTTAGGTGTGAGCGATCTAATGTTTAGAAGACCTAGCTTTAGAAATTGTTTTTGTTCACTGATATTTAGATTTTCTGGTTTAATTACAATAAGATTTTTGCTAGATCCTACACTAGATTTATTGTTTGGCCTCACTAAGCGAGGAATAGACACAGTTTCTATATAATGTTCTACACTACTTATATCAATTAAGTTGGGACAGCAAAGACTGTGATTTGGACTTTGACTTACTAGTCATATGGTGTGTAACGTCTTGGAGATGTTGTCCGACAGAACAGCCGCTCCGATTCTGCTGGGGTGCAGGCCATCAGCACGGTAGAGCCTAGGTCGCTCCCAGAACAGATTCCAATTATTTACAAAGAGCAGTTTCTGTTCATTACACCATGACATTAACCATTCATTTAGAGCAAATAATCTACTGAACCTTTCTTGTCGTAGTCGGTACGTGGGAAGCGGTCCAGACACGATGATCGTTGCTTCAGGCGATGTGCTGCGAACCGTCTCGATCAGGCTTCTGTAGTCCTTCTTCGGAACCTCCGTCTGCCGCAGCCTGATGTCGTTCGTCCCCGCGTGTAGGACCACAGCTCCGACGCGCTCGTCACCGTTCAGGATCTCGGGAATCTGTGCAGCGACATCAAGAACACGAGCACCAGGAAAGCAGTGAGTGCGCACCTTACGCTTACCTGAGGTAGCACGGACATGACGGACCATGGAAGTGCCGATGATCACGGCGGCGTCACGTTCCGGCTCGCGAAGAGGGGAGAAGCGGTTCCGGGTGGAGATCTCGAAGACCGGGAGGGGCGGGGAAGTCCTTGGTCTGGTCCTGGCTCGTGTCTTCCGCTGTGGGATCACCCAGGGTCCATGGTGTTGCCTCGGTGCCGGAGTGAATGAAGGCAGAGATGATCGCGTCCTCCTGGGCAGAGAAACGCACGGAGTAGACGAAGTCGGAGTCAAAAAGTTACTAACCACTGACTTGTGAGCATCGGCGCGTGATGTTTCAAGCGTTGATCGCCGATCTCGCAGCTCGGCTTGCTTCACCAGCAGAACGCGGATCTGTTTCTCCACCGACTCCAGCTCCAATCGTACCGAAACCAGCTCGAATGTGTCCTCACCTGCACTCAGAGGTAACGTTAGACACACATCCGATATGTTCGCCATTATAACAGATGAACAGTAAATTAGTAGTGATACTACCAATATCACTACTAATTTAGGACTGAAATGATGGATATAACCCGTATCCTTTCAGTCAAACGGGTGTAAAATGAGAGGGTCGATAGGCGCGAGGCCACGCGTGAAATGCTAGCGGGCTAAAGGCTAGTAGCCGAGATTCGGAAAGTTGGATCTAAGTAGCGATATCAAAGCAATCCGATTGTTTTTTATAAGGAATAGTGTCGAGGGTAAGTTCACATGATATAAAAATAGAAAGTGCTTGTTTATAAATGAGTGGTAAAGAAGAAAATCAGGGATTAATGAATCAATTCGACGGAGCTCCAAACACAAACACAGATCGCACGCGCATGCGCAATCTAAGTGGCAGATCAATTATCTCATTAACTTTAACACTCTTGAGTGTTAATTTAACACTCATATTTTAACACTCTAACACTCTTGAGTCTGGAGCCATATAAACTCCCAGGAGAGTTAATTTAACACTGGAGTTTTTGCTGTGTAGCGTTGGAAGCGTCCTATGAAGAAAAAAGAGCTGTGGTCGTTAATGGGAAACCGTTGTAGACGAAGTCCATGCGTCTATCCCTACTTTGTTGTAAATGTCCTCTTTGTTGGGTTATTTCTCAATTTCATGAGTCTCTCCTTTTCAATGGAAATAAGAGCCAAGGAGAAAAGTCTGTTCTGCTCCATTCACGTCAGAGGCGCCACGGCCATTGGATGTGCAGTTGCCGCAGCACAGCCTATGAGCGAGACATACGCTCACTGTGCTAAAGTTAGCTGTGCAGCTGCAAATGCGTTTTACATATAGGCTTCAGTAAATCGAGGAAAAGGAGTTTTGTCTACAAATAAAAGTAAGCACCCCCTTTAAAACGTAAATTATTCATTTATTTATTATTTTTAAAACTCTTATATTGGCTTGTGTGTGTTGTCTGATGGTGGGCTAACATTTATAGGCCTGCTGTGCGCTGACACCAAAATGTTCTCTCTTCCATACCCTGGTGCGCCGTCACCTCTGCCACATTTGTACTGTAGGTCTATCTGTGCGATTATGGTGCATTTCGTAAGGGTTAAAATGCTGTTTTGTAGTTCTCTTTTTTTAATCCTGGTGCGCCGTCGTCAGACGCTCATTGCGTGTCGGTGTGTGCGCCTAGCGCAGTTTGTAGGAGCGATAATAAGCTGTTTTTGTACTTTAAAGCTGTACTGCTGACAGAATGTTTTCTGACTGTAAACAAATCCTGGTGCGCCGGATTTTTCTGTTTCAAATCCTGGTGCGCCGTCACCAGAGTGACCCGACCAATAGTGTGTGTGTGTGTGGCTGTCTGTGCGCATTTTGAAGGAGTGACTAACGTTAGGCTGCTTGTCGGTTCGCTGACAATGCACCGCCTCCCTCTCTTACTGTGTCCCGCACAAAACATTTGTTTGTTGTATAAGTCATAAGATAGATGTGTCCATTAATTTGATTATTAGATTTGATTGTGCATTAGCCTCACATATGACTGACTTTGCTGTATGCAGGCCGTGATGTGATGATGCCTGATATGAACTTGGGTTGCTACATTAACTGAATGAATATATGAACATATATGCCACCAGAGGTGGAAAGTCCAGGGGTCAGAAAGTAAAAAGTCCTGCCATATTTTTATTCCACCCACAGCAAAAACTCCAGTGTAAAATGAACTTTACTGGGAATTTATTTGGATCCAGACTCAAGAGTGTTAAAGTTAATGAGATAATTAAGTGAATAATTGAGTGATGATTGAGATATTATTGAACAGCTGGATGAACAAAGAGATCAGCTCAGATCAGATGTTGTAGATCATGTTTAGACATAATCATCATTTGACCCGAATCACTGAACTCATTTAAAGCCTACTCTCTGACTTAAATGTATAATGATCATAACAGCATCACAGTGATTCTATAACATTAGAACCAGATTTTTCAAAATAAACCAAATGATATCTTAAACGTTGTTCTGATAAATAAATTAAAATCTTTCTTGTAGGCACTCACAGACTTCAAGATTCAGTGTATGAATCTCAACAATGGTGACAAACAGAATATTCAATTAGGAAAAGGAAATGACAAAGACAATTCAGATCATAATTTATTCATACCACAATGCATGATAGGAGCCATGAATGAGTTTTGATTAGTGGCACCCAGAATGCACTGCAACATTCTATATAATTGTCACCATTGTTGAGAAACACAGGCTGATTCTTGATGTCTGTGTGTGCCCATAAAGTATTTAGAATAGAACAGCTTTTAAGAAATCTTTTGGATAATATTTAAATTTCTGAAAATGTCATACTGCGTAATCAAAGGGTTAAACTCTACAAATGAGTTTTGTGACAAGTGATGATTATGTCAAAACATAACCAACCCCAGCGCATAAGCTTTCCTTGTTGTTCGCCTGGCTGTTATAACTCATGTACAGCAGCCAAACAACATCTAAAGTTGATGATATATAAGGGTCAAGAGTCCAACTAAAGCAGACACTAATCGCTATAATGGTGACTTAAAAAATGTGACGTTCTCCTTCAGTGATTCTGCTTGTTATCATCAGGTGTCTCCAATAATGCTCAATCATCACTCAATTATTCACTTAATTCTCTCATTAACTTTAACACTCTTGAGTCTGGATCCAAATAAACTCCCAGTAAAGTTCATTTAACACTGGAGTTTTTGCTGTGGGTGGAATAAAAATGTGGCAGGACTTTTACTTTCTGACCCCTGGACTTTCCACCTCTGTATGCCACATTGATAGGTCACAGCCTACCCATGACAAGATTTCACCGCATGTTACTGAAAAGAGCAGTATTTTCTTTGCACTAAGTGTAAATAGTTGTTTGATGCTATTTATAATTATTATGATTATATTATGAAAATTATGATTTTCAACCAGATAACAGAACTGGATAATACTGTGAAAGTTCTGATCCAATCTGACTTCTGACCTGTAATGCTTCCTAATATTACTTAGTGTAAATAGACACTAATTGTTTAATTTATTTTAATAAAATGATTAATTACACCAGTTAGAAAAAAATCATTAAAAATAAGGTCAAGCATAAAAAAACATGAATGGATCGTTCACAGTAAGATCTTTAACATACATTTAAAAATAGATTATAATAGATTAGATTAAATAATAGATTATAAAAGTATAAAATTTCATTTAATGGTGACTTTAAACACTGCTTACAAGATGTACACAACAGAATGACAAAATATCAGATTTACTCAACAAAATAGTTACAAAATATCAATCCTTTTCTTAGAAGATTATTAATTATTAACATTCAAGAATCGATAAATTCTTCTAATTTTGAAAACAAGATGTTAATTTACTTTCGGTGTTTGTTTTTATGAAGCTATATTGTTTGCTGTTCTTTTCAATCTTGTTGTCTTTATTTTTTTCTGTGTTTTCAGTTTTGGCTCTTACGTGATGTCGCGCTCAACTGGCATAATTTTTAATGACCATATGCGGGATTTCGATTATACTGTCTTCAGATCAAACAAAAATAACTTGATTAATCCAGGTAAAAACTTGCACACCTTTATATATTTCTGGTATAATTTAAGTTATGGTATTAATTTAACTCTTTCCCTGCCTAAAATAAGGTGCCAGTCAGCACCAGCATTTTTATCAGAGGTATAGATGTTGATGTTTTATTGAAATTAATAGTTTGGTTTGATGTCACCATTATGGTGATCAGTGTTTGCTTTAGTTGGGCAGTTTGACTCTTCTAGTTTTAATGCTAGTTTTTTTTTTACTGGCTGCTGTCACTGTTTGTTATGATGACAACTTTTATATATATATATATCCTCCTAAGACCTGGTTGTCCACATACGTGGACATAACATTATTGGTTGTGTGCAGCATAATACTTAATTCTGTGCAGAGGTGGAAAGTCCAGGGGTCAGAAAGTAAAAGTCCTGCCATATTTTTATTCCACCCACAGCAAAAACTCCAGTGTAAAATGAGCTTTACTGGGAATTTATTTGGATCCAGACTCAAGAGTGTTAAAGTTAATGAGATAATTAAGTGAATAATTGAGTGATGATTGAGATATTATTGAAGACACCGGATGTTAACTAGCAGAATCACTGAAGGAGAAAATCTATATTTTAGTCACCGTTATGGTGATCAGTGTTTGCTTTAGTTGGGCAGGTGACCTTTAAATGTTTAACTAAAGATTTTGTTTGGCTGTTTTAACAGCTGGATGAACAAAGAGATCAGCTCAGATCAGATGTTGTAGATCATGTTTAGACAATCATCATTTGACCTGAATCACTGAACTCATTTAAAGCCTACTCTCTGACTTAAATGTATAATGATCATAACAGCATCACAGTGATTCTATAACATTAGAACCAGATTTTTCAAAATAAACCAAATGATATCTTAAACGTTGTTCTGATAAATAAATTAAAATCTTTCTTGTAGGCACACACAGACTTCAAGATTCAGTGTATGAATCTCAACAATGGTGACAAACAGAATATTCAATTAGGAAAAGGAAATGACTAAGACAATTCAGATCATAATTTATTCATACCGCAATGCATGATGGGAGCCATGAATGAGTTTTGATTGGTGGCACCCAGAATGCACTGCAACATGCTATATAATTGTCACCATTGTTGAGAAACACAGGCTGATTCTTGATGTCTGTGTGTGCCCATAAAGTATTTAGAATAGAACAGCTTTTAAGAAATCTTTTGGATAATATTTACATTTCTGAAAATGTTATACTGCGTAATCAAAGGGTTAAACTCTACAAATGAGTTTTGTGACAAGTGATGATTATGTCAAAACATAACCAACCCCAGCGCATCAGCTTTCCTTGTTGTTCGCCTGGCTGTTATAACTCATGTACAGCAGCCAAACAACATCTAAAGTTAATGATATAAGGGTCAAGAGTCCAACTAAAGCAGACACTAATCGCCATAATGGTGACTTAAAAAATGTGACGTTCTCCTTCAGTGATTCTGCTTGTTATCATCAGGTGTCTCCAATAATGCTCAATCATCACTCAATTATTCACTTAATTATCTCATTAACTTTAACACTCTTGAGTCTGGATCCAAATAAACTCCCAGTAAAGTGTGGGTGGAATAAAAATGTGGCAGGACTTTTACTTTCTGACCCCTGGACTTTCCACGTCTGCATTAAATTGTCAAGGCCAAAGAGCCCAACTAAAGCAAACACTGTCCTCCACAATGATGACCAAACCAAACTATTACTTTCACACAAACTCTTTTAAGAGGTTCAGTCCTGTGTCTGCTGGGAAACTTCCCACTAAAACTTTATAATGTTAGGGGATAATGTTCTATCAATGTTAACACTAAACATGTTTAAAATGTTTTTAGAGAGTGTTATCTGACCTTTTAGGAGAACATTCTTGTAACAAAAATAAAATTAGCTTAATAAAACATTACAAGAACATAACATAATGCTCTAAAACCTTGCATAGAACAATAACATTTCTAGCTTGGATGAGGTCATATTGTGGCCATAGTTTGAGCACACAGTGAGAGTGCTGTGAGGTTACAGTTTTAGATCACTGTGAACTCAGATTGTGGTCACATGGAGAGATCACTGTGAGATCAAATTGTTGACTGGGTTTACTATCACGTCATAAAATAGCGTCTTTAACGGTTTCTATCTGTTGCTTAGTTTCACGCATATTGTCACGTAAACTGACCTGTCAATCATCTTGTCAAAGATAAAATCCTCTACATTTAATTTAATTCTACTGTATCAGAGAGAAAGTGGGGAGTTGTGGGGAATATTAGCTGTTATAGTGAGCACAGATCCACACTTCGAAAATCTACCAGTTTCAGATGATCCGTAGCAGTGTCACCTACAGTATAACAGTTTAAACACAGAACTGGCAGAAAAACTCATAAATGATACGGGAAATCTCGTCAATGGCGGGGAAAGAGTTAATTACAAGTAACACCAACTAAATATAATATATTCCTAAATATAAATGTTATCACATAAAATGTCTCAATGCTGAATATGTTCAAATAAAACATACTTCTTGTTTTTGACAAGGTAAATGGCCACTTTCATCAAAGTGTCCCACAATTATATTGGACAAAGACAACAGAGATGTCAAAATGGTGGTTGGAGCTTCAGGTGGGACTTATATCACCTCAGCAACTGCTCAGGTAAAAAAAAAAAACACAGATTTTCTCAACAGTTTTCAACAGGTCAACCATGGCTCAACTTTTCATAACAGATCTACAGCACATAACAATTGGAGATTTAGATTATGCACTTCAACAATTTATTTTTGTGATTTTAAATATATATATTTTTAAATGGTCTATTAAATACCAATTCCTCTCTCCTCTCTTTCTCATCTCAGGTGATCCTGGACTACCTGTTTTTTGACTATGACTTGCAGAAAGCTGTTAAGGAACCCAGAGTTCACTATAACTCCAGTGGGACATTAGTAGAAGAAAATATTAATACGGTGAGATTTTTACAGTTTAATAGAATATATTCTAAATAACCAGATTAAAAAAGGCAATACTTATTCAAATTGTCTCTGTGTTGTGTTTATGAATGCAGAGTGTCATTGATGGACTGAAGCAGAAGAATCACATCATAATTAAGGTGTCCTCATTAGGAAAGGTCCAGGCGGTTGTACGGCAGGGGAAAAAAATCTGTGCTGAATCCGACCACAGGAAAGGCGGCCGTCCTTCTGGATACTGAGCACTGCAGAATTGTTTATTTGGGGCAGAGGTGTATAGTCCAGGGGTCAGAAAGTAGAAGTCCTGCCATGTGTTTATTCCACCCATGAACAGATTGACAGTTGATTTCAGCTGATTTCTGTATCCTGGCTGAAAAACTGCTAATTAGCAAATCCAGGTGATTGGAACAAAATATTGAGGAGGACTTTTACTTTCTGAACCTGGACTTTACACCTCTGAAGAGAACAGAAAAGGAGACGAGCAGAAACATAAGAACTACAACTGACTTCAGACACAGTCTTAGATGAAATCAACTGAAGAGAAAAGAAGACATTAAATCTGAAGATCTCAGCAGAGGAGGATTAAACAAATCCACAAACAGCATTACCAGCTTCACTTATTACTAACCAGACTGACTTTATTTCTGTTAGACGTCTACAGAAGCTCTAATTGAGAATTAACAGAGGTTTAACTCTGTTTCATTTGTCACCATAGTCACTGTCACCATAACAGTGATTAGTGTTTCCATTAGTTGGGCTCTTAACTCTTATTAGAAGTTCTGTAATTTGGAAACAATTTACAGCAGCAAAGAAAGTTAAAGTGAAATGAGATCAGATGTTGATGGTTACTTTTTGATGATTGTATAATCATCATGAAATAGACTTATATCTTTTGAATCTAACAATTGTGTTGCTCCATTAATATATTAAACATCACAAACTCTGTGTTTCAGCAGCAATGATATCCAGCAATATTAGTATTAGTTAAAATCTTCAAACAAACATGAATTCAATAACCTAACCTTACGCTGACACACACAGATCAACATTCAGCACATGAATCTCAATAATGGTGACAATCAAAAATATTTTGATAAACAATGAGTTCACAGCATCACTGAAAAGCTACTAAGTCACAGCAAAAAATAAAAGCAAATATTTAGATTTAAACAAAATAATAGGACAATTCAGCTGCATAATGTATTCATGTTGCAATGCTTGCTGGGAGTTTTGTACCATACTGGTACCCAGCATGCATTGTAGCAAGGTACTTTTGATTGTCACCATTATTGAGATTCATACGCTGATTGTTGATGTCTGTGTGTGTTATAATAGCTTACTTTTTCATGCTTGTGTTTGTTAAAATCTTCTGATTAATTAATGGTACAACACAATTGTTAGATTCTATAGACATCAGTGAATCAGTCCACTTCATGATGATTAAAAAATCATCAACAGGTAACCATCATCACCTGAATTCATTTCACTTTAGCTTTCTTTGCTCCTGTAAAAACTGACAATTGTCAATAAATTGACAAATTAAATAAGAAGAGATAAGAGCCCAACTAATGGAAACACTAATCAGTGTCATGATGACTTCGAATGGAACACATTAGAGTTAAAGCTCTGTTAATTCTCATTAAGAACTTCTGTAGACGTCTGACAGAAATAAAGTCAGTCTGGTTAGTAATAAGTGAAGCTGGTAATGCTGTTTGTGGAGTTGTTTAATCCTCCTCTGCTCTCTTCAGATTTAATGTCTTCTTTTCTCTTCAGTTGATTTCATCTAAGACTAGTTCTTGTGTTTCTGCTCGTCTCCTATTCTGTTCTCTTC
Source organism: Siphateles boraxobius (assembly GCF_051911475.1). Lineage (NCBI taxonomy): Eukaryota > Metazoa > Chordata > Actinopteri > Cypriniformes > Leuciscidae > Siphateles > Siphateles boraxobius. Next base: position 112,604 of record NW_027508713.1, on the reverse strand, counting down.
AGAGGTGTAAAGTCCAGGTTCAGAAAGTAAAAGTCCTCCTCAGTATTTTGTTTCAATCACCTGGATTTGCTAATTATCAGTTTTTCAGCCAGGAGACAGAAATCAGCTGAAATCAACAGTCAATCAGTTCATGGGTGGAATAAACGTATGGCAGGATTTCTACTCTCTGACCCCTGAACTAATACACCTCTGGTTGGGGGTGCATTTTTGTGCGTGTAGTGCCTGGATCATATGTGCCAGTCATGCAATCTTGGGTTAGAGAACTAGGGATGAGCGCTTTGGAACAATTCTTTGTGAATCTTCTAAATCTTTGCGAATCATTTGTTTAAAACCAGTAATTCGGAGTGTGTATCAAACTGCCAGAGTCACATGATTTCAGTAAACAAGGCTTTGTTACATCATAACTGTTTCAAAATAATTAAAACTTTCATTGGGTTCCCACTGAATCAGTGTCTTTATATGATTTTACTTGATCTTGGATCAGTTTTATAAATTTGCAGACATTAAATTGATAGGTCACCCAAAAATGAAAATTCTGTCAGTATTTACTCTCCCTCATGTTGTTCCAACCCCGTAAGACCTTCGTTCATCTTCGGAACACGAATTAAGATATTTTTGATTAAATCTGAGAGTTGGATCACTCCTCCATAGGCTTCTAAGGGATTGACACTTGCCAGCCCAGAAAAGTTATTAACAGAGGTGTATAGTCCAGGGGTCAGAAAGTAGAAGTCCTGCCATGTGTTTATTCCACCCATAAACTCAGTCAGGTGATTTCACTAATTAGTTCTATCTCCTGTCTAAATTAGCAAATCCAGGTGATTGGAACAAAATACTGAGGAGGACTTTTACTTTCTGAACCTGGACTTTACACCTCTGACTACAACTGACTTCAGACACAGCCTTAGATGAAATCCACTGAAGATAAAAGAACTTTGTTTTTATCTGGCTGCTATGACTGTGAGTTCATAAAATACATTTGTTCTGGCAAAAAAAAAGTCAAGAGAAAGATGATCAGGGCCCGTATTCATAAAGATTCTAAGAATCCTCTCAAAAAACTCTTAATTTAGCTTTAAATTTTTTACTTAGGAGTCTTAGCGATTCGGGACCAATCTGAGAGCAACTCTGAGTTAGGAAAATACAAAAACTTTCATCTTAGTGAGGAGGCGGGGCTGACCCCGTTGCTATGTATGACACAATCTTTTGAATACTGTGATTGGTTGGTTGTCCAAGAAGGAAAAAAATAGTGATTTTAAGTATAGGGTCTATTCTAAGCCTTCACTTTGAAATTACATGCATCATTCTTCCTATTTGACTGTTCTCATACACACACACACACATTATATATGTGTATATAAATCTTTTTTTATTTACCTTGCTGTTCATTTCCTATAAGGTATTTGTTAGCACGTCTCTAATAAGATCAGTCACAAACATGATCCCTGCACGATCTAATCTACACTCACCTAAAGGATTATTAGGAACACCATACTAATACTGTGTTTGACCCCCTTTCGCCTTCAGAACTGCCTTAATTCTACGTGGCATTGATTCAACAAGGTGCTGAAAGCATTGTTTAGAAATGTTGGCCCATATTGATAGGATAGCATCTTGCAGTTGATTGAGATTTGTGGGATGCACATCCAGGGCACGAAGCTCCCGTTCCACCACATCTCAAAGAGCCTCTATTGGGTTGAGATCTGGTGACTGTGGGGGCCATTTTAGTTCAGTGAACTCATTGTCATGTTCAAGAAACCAATTTGAAATGATTCAAGCTTTGTGACATGGTGCATTATCCTGCTGGAAGTAGCCATCAGAGGATGGGTACATGGTGGCCTACCGTTACCTCACAGAACATCCAATTCAAGTCAATGGAGTTGGACAAAAACTATCATAAAACCTGTTGGAAAGCATCTTTTGCAACGATTTTTGTGTGAGCATATCAGTGAACACCCCAGACCACTCGGTGAGTGTCACGTCTTTGTAAACTAAAGTTTTATGAATGCTTCTTCCAGTGCTCCTATGAAACCATTGTGGAGGTGGAGGGGTGCTAATACAGAAACCGAAAATCCTCGGGACAGCAGCATGTGTCCAAATTGTAATCTTAACCGTTCTATTTCATCAGAAACGGTCTTAAAACAGGGCTTTAAGTGTAGAATACTAGGTGTAGGGAAGCCAACCAGTTGGAGTGGAAAAGGGAAATGACGTGCTGTACAAAAAGTTGATGCAAAATCCAAAATGGTGTTTTATTGGAAGGTGCTAAAATATTTACAGTGCAGGAGAAAACAAAAATAAATAAAAACTGTACAAAAAGAAAAGAAAACCGCAACAATGTGCTAATTTTGGCTAAACCAAATGGCCCAATGTTCACAACACTGCTCAGTATTCAATTTCTCTGAGTTCACAATCAGAACTGAAATTCTTTCATCCAGCAAGCCTATTTATAGGCTGAAGCCCCGCCTATAGGGCATACCAACCACAGGTACAAACGAAAACGTTTGTACCAATCAATTTAAATAATATAAACACCCAACACAACTCTTAAACCTCCAAAACAGCTAAAACCACAAAAATTAACAGAGAAAGAGTTTAACAACAAATTATATGGCAAACACAACTGTTTCTAACTCCCCCCTCCTCTGACATCCCACCAAAATGGTATCTTCCACAGGAAGTGATGTGGCTGTTACTATAAAAAACAGTTTAACCTGGATTGTGGGTTTGGTTGTACAGAGTGTGAACCGGGAAGTTTAACTGCAATAAGGTTTGTGGAAGATATGTGGAAAAATAAAGGTAATTATCATATGAATTATTGTGTGTTTCTGGCATTCTGTTCTTTTAGAAAAATAATGACAAACTTAAAGAAAAACTATAAAGAGTTGAAAATTATAACAAAATACAGCAGTAACAAACTTTAGACTGAACAAAACAAAAAATCCATAACACCTTCCTGATGTGTACACAGATGTTAATATTGCCGGCAATGCACAGTATCAGTGAAATGGGTGTATGTTTGTAAGTCCAAGTTTATAGAGTCACCAGGTTAACCTGTGACATTTCTCCCCCCTTCCTCAGACACCTGAGGTGTCCTAGAGAGGTAATCTGCTGTACAATTTTGTGATCCAGCTTTGTACAAAATTTCAAAGTCAAATGGTTGGATGGCTAAAAACCATCTGGTGATACGAGCATTTGTGTCTCTCATACGGCCCAACCAGGCCAATGCCCTGTGATCAGTCTCAAGTGTGAATTTGCGTCCCACCAGGTAGTCCGTCTTCCTTACTCTGTCGGTACAAAAGACTATTTTGTACTACAAAAGTCTCACCAAGCAAAGACACAACACCCTCATTTTCCTCAGCCTGTTTTAAACATTCAGTCAAGGTTGAATCCTCACGCTGAAGTTGGGCTAGATTACCAGGGACAACTAAGTCTGCTTCAGTGAGTTCGGGTTCTTCTGCCCCTTCCTCAGCTTGCTCTGAAGTTTCCAACAACCCCTCAACCCACTCCCTGCGTTTCTGCAGCCTTTCCTGCTCTGTAGGCCGTGACTCACCTAAACTAGTCTCAGAGCTGAAGGGCATTTCTTGCAGTGTTTCTGGTGTTATTTCTTGGGGCTGTGGAACCTGAGTAAGCTGCTTTGCTTGGGCTCTCGTGACAACACCACACCATACAGTCTCTTGCACCAATTCAGCTAATACAGGGAAGTCAGTACCTAACAGTACAGGATAGGGCAGCTTGGTAGCAACACCCACATTCATCAGATATGACTGATTACAGACCTCAATATAAACCTCAGCAGTAGGCAACTCAGTGCTATCCCCGTGCACACAACAAACTGTTACTACATCTCCTTCACTCCAGGAATCTCTGGGTATATATTGGGCCTGTACCAGAGTATGGGAACAACCTGTGTCCACCAACGCTGAAAGGGGTTTACCATTTAACAGTACAGTGATGACTGGTTCCCGATCGGGCTGTGTTCTTAACTGTTCTGGCCGGGGCATATAACAAAGACCAGTTGTCTTGGGCTTTTTGAGCGGGCAAAGGGGCCTAGTATGACCTGGCTCACCACAGTTATAACATACAACAATCTCTCCCTTAACTGTGGTCTGGGGCATTGTGGCTGATGTTGGTGGTTTAGAATGAATGGGCTTGAAGATTTTAGGGCCACTTTGAGAGTTTGAACCCACCCCCAACCCATCAGACTTACCCTTCGAAGAGTGGAGAATGCCAGCATATCGAGTAGTTCCAGGTCCCTTCCGTGCAGCAATGTAGGCCTCAACCAATGTTGCAGCCTCTGCAGCAGTGTCGGGATCTCTTTCCTTTACCCAAGTCCTCACCTCAGGGTACAACACTCGCAGGAACTGCTCCAGCACAAGGGACTCCATAATGTCCCTCTTATTACTTTGCTCATAGTGTACCCATTTGGAGAACAAGTCCTTCAGTCGGATGTAGAGTTCCGTAGGGGTCTCATCGGCAGGGGTACTAAGGGATCGGAATCTCAACCGGTATGTCTCTGCACTGATTTCATATTTTTTTAAGATTGCAGCTTTCACTTGGTCATAGTCTCTGGTATGTGAGGGATTTATAGCCACAAAAGCACTTCGGGCCTTGCCAGTTAGCAAGGGAATAAGACGAACGGCCCAGTCGCCCCTTGGCCACTGATACACCTCTGCAAGTCTCTCAAAAGTTGTAAGGTAGTGTTCAATATCATCACTGTCCTCCAGCTTGGCTATTCGAGGTTCATGGTCTAAAACCCGCTTTGCAGCTCCTTCCGAAGCTCCATGTCTTGTCCGCTCCATGTCTAGCTGCATTTGGGTGACCTGGTGGCTGAGGACCTTGTAATTTTGCTCGCGGCGAGAAGCATCCCTCTCCTGCCTTTCATCCCGATCCTTTTGGTACAGCATAAATGACTGGAACATTTGTGCCAGCGCTGTGATGGCAGCATCTCCACCAGTGGCTGGGATTTCCGCAGGCAGCAATCTCTCCTCGTCAACACCTCCAACAGCACCTTGGTCCATTACTGCATCTGTGCCCTCTACAGGCTGACCCCTCGTTTTGGGTGGCATCTCAGCAGGGCATTACCTTATACAGGCACGTCACTCACTGGTGGGAGGATCCCACTTCTGACACCATATGTTGGGAAGCCAACCAGTTGGAGTGGAAAAGGGAAATGACGTGCTGTACAAAAAGTTGATGCAAAATCCAAAATGGTGTTTTATTGGAAGGTGCTAAAATATTTACAGTGCAGGAGAAAACAAAAATAAATAAAAACTGTACAAAAAGAAAAGAAAACCGCAACAATGTGCTAATTTTGGCTAAACCAAATGGCCCAATGTTCACAACACTGCTCAGTATTCAATTTCTCTGAGTTCACAATCAGAACTGAAATTCTTCATCCAGCAAGCCTATTTATAGGCTGAAGCCCCGCCTATAGGGCATACCAACCACAGGTACAAACGAAAACGTTTGTACCAATCAATTTAAATAATATAAACACCCAACACAACTCTTAAACCTCCAAAACAGCTAAAACCACAAAAATTAACAGAGAAAGAGTTTAACAACAAATTATATGGCAAACACAACTGTTTCTAACTCCCCCCTCCTCTGACATCCCACCAAAATGGTATCTTCCACAGGAAGTGATGTGGCTGTTACTATAAAAAACAGTTTAACCTGGATTGTGGGTTTGGTTGTACATAGTGTGAACCGGGAAGTTTAACTGCAATAAGGTTTGTGGAAGATATGTGGAAAAATAAAGGTAATTATCATATGAATTATTGTGTGTTTCTGGCATTCTGTTCTTTTAGAAAAATAATGACAAACTTAAAGAAAAACTATAAAGAGTTGAAAATTATAACAAAATACAGCAGTAACAAACTTTAGACTGAACAAAACAAAAAATCCATAACACCTTCCTGATGTGTACACAGATGTTAATATTGCCGGCAATGCACAGTATCAGTGAAATGGGTGTATGTTTGTAAGTCCAAGTTTATAGAGTCACCAGGTTAACCTGTGACACTAGGGATGTACCGATACCACTTTTTCACTTCCGATACCGATATCAATCCGATGTTTTTATTTTATTCTTAAACTAATACTAATAAAATACATGGAAGCACTTTTCTCAATTAGCCACCTAAAATATACCTCCAGTATATAGTCCACAGCAACAGTTGATTATGAACGATTGCAACCCTTTATTCAAACACTACAAAAAAATAAAAAATATAAAAATAAATACAAATACACGTACTTCAGTACATAAAGCTAGCCAACAGGTTTAAAGTTAAAACAATTTAAACAGCTGCATTCAAAATTGTAAATAACCAAATAAATACAAAACTATCCCTCACAGTGCAGCTATGTGCAAATCACAGTAATAACAAAAAGGCACTGAAAGACATAAATAAATATGTATTACATAAATATAACATAACATTGACAAACAGTTTAAACCTTACCCTAACCTTAAACAGTTTAAACCTTAACAACCTTACTGACCTAGCTGCTTTATTTTTAACAATTATAAAAATTAAAAATCACTTTCACAGGTGCAGTTTCTCTGTAACAAAGCTCTTGAACATGTTTTACGTTTGCTCACATAACCATGAGGGGCAGATTCTTCTTTAGGAAGATTATTTTTTCTGGGGTCTCCGACGTCAGCCTGCTCCTTCTTCCATCAATCACATTTGAGGCTGTGCTGAAGAGCCTCTGACTCTCTACACTTGTGCAGGGAGCACAGATAAACCAGGGTTCTCAAGTTTTATCAAAAGCTTGGAGTGAGATCACATGTGGTTAGGGGAGGAGCCCTTCTGGAGCCCCACCCCCACCTATCCCCGCCCCCCAATTTTACCCATTGTTCATAATTAACCAGCACAAATTGAAATTATAACAGTTGGTAAATCTGATAAATGACAGAGCAATTCATCAGAGATAATGATAAATTTAACTGGATATCGGCTCATATTTTTCTCTCCCCTCCGATCTCTGATCTATAGCGTTCTGGTTCAGTATCGGCACGATACAGATGCCGCGGATCGGATCGGGACATCCCTATAAAATATCGAACTTTTCCTTTAAGCGCTGACTCGGCGACTGCAAAGAATGCAAGTATGTTAAAGGATTTTGATCAGAAAACATCTCTACGGGCATTCCTCCCCCGACATACACATCAAAGAATTGAAGTGCCCAAATTAAAGATAAAGCCTCATGCTCGATCAGAGAGTAATTTCTCTAATAAATGTTAAACTTATGAGAAAAGAAAAAAAAAAAAAACTCACGGGATAATCCAAACCATTCTCCCCTGTCTGTAATAAGACAGCTCCAGCACCCACCTGACTAGAATAAGAACTGAAGACTATATGCAACCGTGGGTGAAATAGACCAAGTCAGACGAAAATCAGATGCAAATAGTCATTTTTTATTCAGACTGTTGTTTATAGACAATGTTTACATCTTTTCATTACAGATTCAAATTAAATTCCAACGTAGAAAGAATTTTAGATAACCTGACTAAAACTTTTTGGAGAAAGATCAGGTTATGTTATAAACAATTGTTATAATTTTTCATTTAACAAACAAATTCACATCATCTTTTTACGGAGTGGAAAGTTTGTGGCCATCGTTACGTAAGATTTTATTTTTATCACACCTGCAGGTGTGATAAAATAAAAATAAAAACCTCAAAGAAGATACATAGGGCAAAAGAAAACCAGCTGAAGAGCTGAAGAGCATTTCTTGCTGTTGATTTAAAGCACACCAATCTATAAAGCAAGTCTCTTTATCCTACAACCTTTATCATTAGTTGCTCACAGAATCAAAATTATGTTTGTTTTTTAAAATATTCTTGTAAACATTCTAACACAATTATACATAATTTCACCATGTTTCATCTGTTTGCTGTCTGATGAGAATCTCACACATACTATTGATTTAATTAAGGATCAGCTGTTAGTCTTTATTGTCTTCTGTTCATCTTCTGTCTCTGTTCAGTCTCATGAGTTCAGTAAGACCCTGAACCTTCACATGTTTTCTGTGGCTTTGAGCTAGATGGAAAAACTGCCTGTTCACTAAAAAAAAGAAAAGTAAAAAAAAAGAAAAGGCATTCGTAAAATATTTATTTTTCAAAAAAGACCACAAACAAACATGCAAATGCACCGAGTCAAGAGCCCAACTAAAGCAAAGACTGGTTGCCACAATGGCGAGTACAAACCAAACTATTATTAATAAGAACTTGTGTAGACTTCTAACAGAAATAAAGTAAATATGGTTAGTAATAAGTGAAGCTGGTAATGCTGTTTGTGGAATTGTTTAATCCTCCTCTGCTGAGATCTTCACGGATTTAATGTATTTTCTCTTCAGTTGATTTCATCTATGGGGCTGTTTACACGACACCATTTTCAACTAAGAATGTAAAAACATTTGTGTTTTGGCCGTTCGTTTACACGACAGTGACGTTTCGGGTGCCTGAAAATGCAAAGTTTTGAAAACGGGTTTCAGTGTGCAAGTTTTTAAAAAAGGTTTACATGTAAACAACAACAACGCAAATCTGTGAAGACGATGATGTCATGCATATGCTTATTACGTGTTCAGTCTACAGTGTTTCATCTCCATCTAATGGCCTGGCAGCAGAATACAGCGTTTTCAGTCATTTTCATGGATCTAGGTGAATGGGGATTGTTTTGACAATGGTGTCATCTGTACATGGAAAAATTCAAAGGGAAAACGTTTTAAGCACATCACTGTCGTATAAAAAGACTGTGGCTGGAAGTCAGTTGTAGTTCTTGTTTCTCTTTCCTTCAGTGATTCTGCTTGTTATCATCAGGTGTCTTCAATAATGCTCAATCATCACTCAATTATTATCACATTAACTTTAACACTGCTTCAGTAAAACATATAACTCTCTGAGTGTGGACTCATAAACACTGAGCAGTGTTAATTTAACACTGGGTAATTTGCTGTGAACCTTTTTGAACTTAAACTGCTGCTATTGAGCTGCTATTAAAGAGGTGCCAAGAGCTGCATTTGATGTACACATCTTTGTATTTGGAGTGGAAACTTTACAGTATGTTTTGTGTCACTTCAGGTTTGTATTTCCTGTTTTTATCACACATAAACTGAGATGAACTGAGACAAACTCTTTATGCGCACCATCAACATCTGACACATTTTGAACGTGTGAAAGAAGCAACATGTTCGGCAGTGGAAACTTTAAAGTGTCTCATGATTTAACAGACTGAATGACCCTGGTCCATAAAACCTTACACAAAACTAAGAATCATAAGGAGAATTTTATCAACTAACTGTAAACATAAACAAATACTGGTCTGGTGTAATGTGTGCTGATCTGTGATCTGTTATAAGTGAGTTAGTTGAGTCTCATGCGGCGACTGACCGTGGCGTAATCAGAGTAAATCTCATTCTTACTGACAGTGACTGAAGCTTCACTGAGAGACTCTTCATGCTTCTGGAAACTGACAGTCGCGTACAGGAGCTCATCAGAGAGGATTGTTGGTAGTTCATCATGACTGATAATCTGAGCTGATCCAGGATCTGTGAGAGTCACATGAATCTGATCAACATCAAGTGTCAAACTGGAGATGAACAGCAGCATCTGAGACAGAAACTCATTGAGATTTTACAGCTGCTCATTGAAGAGACATTTATATATATTAATTATTAATTTTTTTCAACAGAATAAAATAAATGAACAGAATAAATTATCAAACCTCGTCTCTTGTGTCTTAATTTACACACAGTCAGATTTAATCCACCAATCAGCAGCAGACTCACACACACAAATAATGATGATCATGGAGAAATCTGAAAATAAAACCCAAAGGCATTGAAGAGAAACACACAAATAACATAATATCTACACAAATATTTACATTTATTAAAATCCTTTTCAGCGATTTTCTATTCAACATAAATGCCTGTTTTAATATGTATGGGTTATAAATAAATTTTAAACAAGTGTGAGTAAAAACATTATAAAATATAGCAGCAAGCAGCAATTACCAGGATTCAAGCGCTGTAAGGCCTTTAAGCACATGCGTAAACAGATATTTTGTTTTCTTTAGTAATCCTGTAACCACTTAGATCATGGAAAGCATTTACAGCCAATATAGACAATTTACTAAATAAATAAATTGTTTTTAAAGTTTTTTAACAGGTATACCGCCACCTAAGACTGGTGTAAGTTTGCATAAATGTAAAATTTTGCAAGCTTCTTAATCTCTTAAGTCGCATCATGTGTTCACCTAATGACACACAGTTCTGAGCATTCATTTAAGAAAGGTAGACTTTTGGGTAGACTTGGCCATGCCCATTTTCTGCATGAACCTGTTATGGCTATCCAAGTGCCAAAGTTTGATAATTATTTACCTAGATCATTTATCTTTATTATAAGAATGATGCTGTGTCTAATTATATTTTTGTCTAATATATTTCTCAGGTTTCCAGGCTGGAGCAATGGTGTAGGTCTAGCTATCTGTCATCAATGCTGTGAAAACAAAGGAGCTGATTTTACATCATGCAGAACCATCCCTTTCGCTTACTCTCTGTGGTCAAACAGTGGAGATAGTAAACAGTTTAAGTATGTAGGTACATACATGGATGATAAATTGAGTTTCACTGAAAATACTGATTGCATCTGTAAAAAAGCAGGGCAGAGAATGTTTTTAATTAGGAAACTGAAGGAGTTTGGTGTTAGTCAAAACATCCTCGAGAAAGTGTATGTCAACCTGATTTTAATTTTATAGCGCTTTTCTAAACACTCAAAGACACTTTACAGTTGTTGGTTTACATCGGAAAAAAGAACTGGGAAAGTCTGTTAACGTGAAAAGGCAAGTTCAAAGAGGTGAGTTTTGAGGGCCAGTCTGAAGGATGTTAAGGTGCTTGACTGTTTGATGTGGTCGGGGAGGGCGTTCCAGAGGGTTGGTGCAGCAGCTGAGAAGGCTCTGTCGCCCCAGGTCTGGCGCTTAGTCCTGATGGTCTTGAGTGTGTCAGCACCAACGGACCTGAGGAGGCAGGCGTGATTGTGGCGGCTTAGTAGGACAGAGAGTTATGGAGGGGCAAACTTATTAAGTGCTTTGTATGTGAGGAGAAGTATTTTGAAGTTGATCCTGTGTTTGACTGGGAGCCAGTGAAGGTTGTAGAGGACAGGGGTGATATGATCGCTGCGGCGGGTGGAGGTGAGAAGGCGGGCAGTCAAGTTCTGGACATATTGAAGTTTATCGATGATTTTGTTTGGTAGTCCATAAAGAATGCTGTTGCAATAGTCCAGTCTGGAGGTGATGAGGGCATGGATGAGTGTTTCAGCTGCAGTGGTAGACAAAGAGGGGCGGAGCCATGCAATGTTACGAAGGTGAAAGAAGGCAGTTCCCTTTCAAGGGAACTCGAGCTGCGTTGAGACGCGGTGGGAACGCTCTGCGTGATTGCGTCGTGAAGCACGTGTATAATCAGTCCAATGGAAGAGCGAGACATCATAGGCGGTGACGTCATAGACCAGGAAGCTATAAAGCACACCAGAAAACAGACCGCGACAGCTTCTGTTGCCTTCAGCAAGCGATCTGTGTATTCTGTCCTTGTCATATTTATTGTTGTCTGTCAAGTTGCAATATATATATATATTATGGCAAAAGAGAGCAAGCAGCTTTTGTGTTGTTCCCTGCCCACGTTATATCACGGGTGGGGACACACACATCAGCTTTTTGTTACTATTTGGGAGTGGAGCATGCCACAGTCAGTTCTCGAGGGGGCTGACTGTGAGCATTGCGAGAAACTGTCCGTGAGGACGCTCCGCTCCCGCCGGGCGTTCTTCGAGGAAGACGGTTCGGTTCGCGCTCCCCGCGCGGGTCCCGCTGTTGCCGATGCACGGCGGCGACTCGCATTTTGGGGTTCGCAAACGGATCTGACAGCGGGGGTTGGGACGGGCTCTGCCCTATCTCAGCTTTCACCTGCCAGATCCAGTGCTGGCGATTTCCAGTTCCGAGGAATTGGTATCGTTAGTGTTTTGTTTAGAAAAAGAGAACAAAACAAATAAAGATATTAAGAAAAGGCAGATGTTTGAGTTTTCAATAAATGAATAAATAAGTCAGCTCATAACTCTGTTGAATAAAGAGGAGCTTTAAAAGGAGGTTTATCTAGTGTTGTTGCTAGTTAAATATTTTCTGGCCAGCTGAACTTTATGAGAGTGAAAATAAGGAGTTTATTAGATGAAATAAATCTAAAAACCGAAAAACTCTGTATCTCAGCCTCCTCGTCGGGGACTGCCGTTTTTCCCTATCTCCACACCACACTGAGGTGTCAAGATCGTGGATTAAGTCGGTTTCTATTTTATGTGTTTAATGCCCTACGTCTAACTATAGTAATGCTATGGGTATTAAGTATCATGGTATGACAGTGCCTCGGGTTAAAGAGACGCTTGCTAGCTTTCTCTCTCCCGAGTCGGCGTCATAATTTTTAACCCCGACGTTACCCACCAGCCATCTAAATAAAAAATTTTTTAGGCAACGCTGGTGGGTAAATTATAAAGACATGGATGAATGTGAGGTTGTCAGCACTGACGCTATTCGAGAATTGCGTCGTGCAAAAACAGATAAACTATACTGGGGAGGGACGGTTTCGAGAAATCGTTTCTCCTCTGCGTCCTCTGGGTGGCGACTCTCTGAGGAGGGTCGCACACGGCCAGTTCGGTTGTTTTCCTGCTGGTGGCCACGGACTGATATATATATATATATATATATATATATATATATATATATATATATATATATATATATATACGTTTTTCTGATTTAAAAGTAAAGAAAAATAAGATAAAATTATGTCTGTTCTTCTGGATGCTCCGCTTTCAAGAAACTAAGAATAAACCGTTCAGCGGCGTTCCAGAGGTTTCTTCCTCACCAATCTATGTTCCTGAGACTGCTGGGCGGAGCAGTCTCAGTCTACTAAGCTCCTCGCAGCACAGCGAGCATCGCCATTTGGGCTCCTCCACAATCAAAGGGGACTTGGGTGGCGGTAGCAGTCTAGCCAGTTAGAGATATGCAAGATCTGAGGACTATTTTATCTCTAAAAAAGCTTGGACAATAGGAAGCCCTGATGCCGAGGCTATCAGGCTTCTAAAGGGTGGTCCCCTCCGGGGTAGGGATGGTTTTTGAGAAAATCGTTTCTCCTCGGCGCCCTCTGGGGTGCGACTCTCTGAGGAGGGTCGCAGCGCTGCCAGTTTGGGTTTCCTGCCGGTTCGCCGTTCAGGACACCAAGGTGTCAGTGTCCCCAAACGATCCTCCGAGGGGGGTCGTAGAGCAGTCAGTTCGGTTTCCCTGCCGGTTCGCCGTTTCAGGGTGCCGAGGTGCCTGCTTTTTCCAATGATCCTCCGAGGAGGGTCATTGGAACTAAGTTATTTAAAGGGAGGCAAGATCTGAGGACTGTCATCTCTAATAAAGCTTCTGAGGGCTCCTCCGGGGCAGGGACGGTTTTGAGAAATCGTTTCTCCTCGGCGCCCTCTGGGGTGCGACTCTCTGAGGAGGGTCGCAGCGCTGCCAGTTCGGTTGTTCCCTGCCGGTTCGCCGTTCAGGGCACCGAGGTGTCAGCGTCCCCATACGATCCTCCGAGGAGGGTCGTAGAACGGTCAGTTCGGTTGTTCCCTGCCGGTTCGCCGCTTCAGGGCACCGTACTGACTGTTCAACCAAATCCAGAGGCCAGTCTTGAGAGACTGGTTCCCCTAGAAGAATTTCTGGCAGCGTGGAAACTACTGCCACATATTTCTCGGTGGGTCCTGCACACTATAGACAAGGGTTCAGAATTCGGTTCTTGTCCGCCCAGATTTCTAGGCGTCCTCCCCACTGTGGTGGACCCCGAGCAGGCTTTGGTTATGGAGCAGGAAGTACTGACACTTCTGCAAAAGGAGCTGTAGAAGGGGTTCCTCCTCCCGGCAGACAGTCAGGGTTTTACTGCCATTACTTCATTGTTCCGAAAGAGGATGAGGGGTTGCGTCCTACTCTAGACCTGCGTCAATTAAACAGCATATTATGCTTACGCTAAATATGATTGTGTCACAGATTCAGTCCGAGGACTGGTTTGTCACAATAGAGTTAAAGGACGCTTACTTATCTATCCATCCTCATCACAGGAGGTTCCTGAGGTTTGCTTTCAGGGGCGAAGCATACCAGTATCGGGTTCTTCCATTCGGCCTAGGTTATCACCCCACACCTTTTACAATATGCGTGGATGCAGCTCTGGCTCCTCTGAGATTCCAGGGCATTCGCGTATTAAATTATATCGACGATTGGTTGATTTTTAGCTCAGTCCGAGCTTTTGGCAGTTCAACATCGAGATGTCGTTCTGTCCCACATAAGGAGGTTGGGGTTGCGGCTCAACACCAAAAAGAGTGTACTCCTCCCAGCTTGAGGACCACTTTCTAGGTGTATTATGGGATTCGACAACAATGCAAGCACGTCTGTCTCCTGCACGTATTTCTGCGATTCTCACAGCCGTAAAGAATGTAAAACTAGGTCAGTCACTCACTGCAAACAGTCTCTGAGACTGTTGGGGCTCATGGTAGTTGCGTCTAACGTAGTTACTTTTGGCCTTCTGTACATGAGACCCCTGCAGTGGTGGCTCGGGACCAAGGGGTTTTCTCCGAGGGGAAATCCGTTTTTCGCATGATCAAGGTCACGCGGCTATGCCTTCGTGCCTCGGTCATGTGGAAGAAACCTTGGTTCCTCGCCCAGGGCCCAGTGCTGGGTGCTTCTTGTCGACGCGTCACGCTATCGACGGATGCTTCCCTCACAGGATGGGGGGCGGTCATGGGTGGCCGCTCGATGAACGGTCTTTGGCTGGGGCTCATGGCAGTTGCGTCCAACGTAGTTACTTTTGGCCTTCTGTACATGAGACCCCTGCAGTGGTGGCTCGGGACCAAGGGGTTTTCTCCGAGGGGAAATCCGTTTTCGCATGATCAAGGTCACGCGGCTATGCCTTCGTGCCTCGGTCATGTGGAAGAACCTTGGTTCCTCGCCCAGGCCCAGTGTTGGGGGCTTCTTGTCGACGCATAATGCTATCGACGGATGTTTCCCTCACAAGTCGGGGGCAATCATGAGTGGTTGGTCGGCGAAGGTTCCGGACAACACACTGATGGTCTCGTATATCAGAGCAGATATCCTGTTGAGGCAGGGGCTGTGGCCCGGGGAATGGAGACTTCACCCCGAGGTGGTGGAGCTTCTTAGGGAGAACTTCGGTCAAACTACAAGTCGACCTTTCGCATCGCTTGTACAATGCATTGCCCTTGTGTTTCTCCCTCACGCATCCAGCTCCGCTTGGACTGGATGTAATGTAATAGGTGTGGTTGCCACTACACCTATACGCTTTTCCCGATATCTTTGCTCCTGGGAGCTCTGGAGTTGTGGATACTGTGGGCTCGGCCTCTGAGGGGGCCCAGCTCATAGATTCAGGTTTCTCGACCGAGGTCGTGGAGACCATACTCCAGTCTAGAGCTCCCTCCACGAGAAGACTAATATGCTGTTCTCTGCCTGGTGCAGAGAACGCCTTCTGAATCTCGTTTCTGCCCTTTTTGGTACAGTACTTGATTTCTGTAATGAATGTTTCTTTCTGGGCTATCTCTGAGGAGAGATCCCTAATTTCGTCTTCTCCGTGGTACATGAGGCTGAGGCCTGCACGTACTTGGATTTGCACCTGGTTGGTGGTAGTATTTCTTCACCCCAGATCGGGTTGTATTTCTAGGTCCCTACTAAATGTGCGGTCATTTGTGCTCCAGGCCTTCTGTCCTCCACCTTTAATACCCCAGATCAGGAAAATCTTAAATCTGTTATGCCCTGTCCGGGCTTTGGATGCTTAGGTCCACAGAGCTGCTCAGTGGCGTTTATCAGAACAATTATTTGTCTGCTTCGGGTAACCTAAGATAGCTTGCCCTGCATCTAAACAGATAATGAGCAAGTGGGTAGTTGAGGCTATCTCATTTGCTTATGAAGCGGCCGGACAGCGTTCACCTGTGGCTGTTCAGGCCCATTCTACTAGGAGTATGGCTGCCTCTAGGCTTTAATTTTGGGTGTTTCCCTTCAGGATATTTGTAATGCGGCAGGCTGGTCCTCACCTCATACATTTGTCAGATTTTATGACCTACACCTCTCCACTCCCGGGGCTAGGTTGCTTGCTTCTAGTGTGCGCAAGGACTTCACACAGAACGGGCATTTGTCTTATGGCGTAGTGGGTATGGGGTTCCCACCGCGTCTCAACGCAGCTCGAGTTCCCTTGAAAGGGAACGTCTCAGGTAACCGATCAGGGCATGCAGGAAGTATGGCGGGAGAACGCAGCGTCTCGTTCCCTCTCAGGGAACCAGGGTTACATACGTAACCTGAGACGTTTTGGTGACATGGTTGACATGCGGTACAAAGGAGAGGGTAGGATCGAAGATGGTTCCAAGGTTACGGATGCAGGTGGAGGTGGTGACATGTCGGGTGAGGGAGTTAGGACCAATTATGAGAATCTCTGATTTATTATAGTTGAGTTGGAGAAAGTTTTCTTGCATCCATGATTTAATATCAGTGAGGCAGGTTGTAAGGGTTGAGTGGGTAGAGGCTGTGATGTTCTTTGAGGAGAGATAGAGTTGGGTGTTATCAGCATAGCAGTGGAAGTGGAGGCCATGTTGGCGGAGGATCTGTCCAAAGGGGAGCATGTACATGATGAAGAGGAGTGGGCCAAGAACTGAACCCTGGGGGACACCATGAATGACTGGAGTGGTAGAAGACGTGCAGTTGTTTATAGAGATATAATGGTGTCTGTCAGAAAGAAAAGTAAACCAGGTTAGGACGGAGCCAGTTATACTAATTTGGTGCTGAAGGTGTGAAAGGAGGATGGAGTGTTTGATGGTGTCAAAGGCTGCACTGAGGTCTAGGAGGATGAGGATGGCGAGGAGACCAGAGTCGGCAGCAAGCAGAATTGTCGTTGGTGATTTTGAGGAGGGCAGGTTCGGTGCTGTGTTTAGAGCGGAAGCCAGATTGGAATGGTTCATATGGGTTATTGGAGTTGAGGTGAGTTTAAAGTTGAGAAGCAACAGCTCGTTCAAGGATTTTGGACAGATAAGGGAGATTTGAGATGGGACAGTAGCTGTTGGGAATGTCTGGGTCCAGACCAGGTTTTTTTAATATGGGGGTGATGACAGCAAGCTTGAGAGGTGAGGGGACAATACCAGAGGTCAAAGAGGAGTTGATTATGTTGGTGATGAGGGGGGAAAGTGAGCGGAGGCAAGCCTTGGTAAGAAATGTGGGGATAAGATCAAGCGGAGATGTTGAGGGCTTCATGCTGGAAATTATGGTAGATAGATCGATTTCAGTGATTGGAATGAATGAAGAGAGAAAGTGGGATGGAGGGGAGGGTTGTGGAAGTCCAGGAGGGGAGGAGGGGGAGCTATGGGTTAGTTGATTATGGATGTTGTCGATCTTGGTTTTGAAGAAGGAAAAAAGAACAAATCACACTTAGAGGTGGTGAAGGATTTGGAGATTGTGTCCATGGGTTTCAGAAGTTTGTTGATTTTAGTGAAGAGGGTCTTGGTACTGTTGGAGCCAGATTGGTCAGGGTCTCTAATTAGTATGAGAGGAACTATAATTGTGTCACCAGAGGTGAGCTCCTTGCAGTAATAATGGGCAGTGAGGCGCTTTAAATGCTACCTGTGTGACCACCCTTCACAATAAGACAGAGCATGCTGCACTCCAATTTCCTTCAAGGAGCCTAAAGGTCAAAAATTCTGTAAGAATTACAGTCAAACAACTCCACAGTATCTCATAGATCTGGGCCTATCCACACCTACACCGCTTGCTTTTTCACATTGCCCCTGTGGGCTGTCATCACTATGAAAAGAGAGACACAGGAGAGAGAACTGTATTAGGAGAATGAGCCTGAACAGCCTTCATGTGGGGCACTGAGGGTGGTTGGCGCTTCATAGTAGAAGTTGCAGCATGAGCAAGAGAAGAATCTGAGGCCTGTGCTACGTTGGCTGGAGCCACAGCAAAGACCCGGTTGGGGGGACATTGTGGGGTGCGCGTTGGTCACAAAGGGACTGTGGTCTAAATTTAACTCACTGAGAGATGGAGTGCTCCAGCAGGCATGAAAGGAGTCCGCCACCCGGGAGGACAGATGATAAATGGTAGTACCCAAAGCACTGAAGGAAGCAGTGTTAACATCTTTTCATGGGAGAAGGGGTTCTAGACATTTTGGGGTGTACAAAAAACTCTGCCGTCTTCGTCAAGGGTTCTACTTGGGCCAGCACAGAGGGGACATGGAGGATTTCTGCAGCAGGCTATAGAAGCACCAGTGGAAAGACTATCTTTGGACATCATGGGTCCCTTCCCCATCACAGACAGAGGTGACCGTTATGTTCTCACTGCTATGGAATATTTTACAAAGTGGCCCGGTGCCAATGTGATACCAAACCAGGAAGCAGGGTCTAGTGTACCCTTACAAATGTCAATGGACTGTAGTTAATGCGATAAAGTTCAGCAGAGTTAATTTAATAATAATTGATTCTAGATGTTAGTCCCATGTTCACTTTAACCTCTGTTGAGTCTCATGTGTCTCAGCCATAGTTTCACATATTCAGATGTATAAACTTTCCTCACCCTCGTTCATGATGACGATCAGATGAGTGTAAAGATAATTCACGTCTCTCTCTAATGTCACTGCACACCAGTATTTCCCAGCATCCTCTGCTCTCAGTCCAGTGATGGTCCCAGTGAAGACACTTGCAGTGACGTCATCATTCAGAGTCAATCTGTCAGTCTTGGTCTCTTTCTCTTCTCTCACAGCTCATTGAGAGTATTTATATCTCTAGTGGAGCACTTCCCCTTACAGAGAGACTTTGACTTTGATTTATAGATTGAATCATAAGGGCAGAAGATCTCAGCAGATTCTCCTTCACGTCTCACTACTGGAGCCACTGCAAACAAACGCAGACATTTAACACACATGATTCTCAATATACTGTATTTACTACAATTAAATCATCTGAATTCACTCACTGAAGAGGTTGAGCTGAATGTTGGTGGTCAGGGAGATGAAAGTCAAATGTGTGTCTCTGGTTTCTGCTCCACACCAGTAAACTCCAGCATCTCTCACACTCACATTACTGATGCTCACTGTAAAAACTCTCTCTTCATTTCTCTCAGATGAAGGACTCATTTCTGTCACTGCAGATGTGCGGATGTTCCCTTTCGAGGGAACTCAACACTGCGTCGAGAATCGACTCTTTGGGGACGCTCCCTTAGCGTGCGCCTCTGAAGTATGAATGAAACTATTCCAATCCTGATTGGTGTTGCGTCATGACGTAACATGTGACGGCATAACCGGATGCATAAAAGCGACGCCGGCACACACACACACTAGCTTTTCGCTTTTCAGCAAGCGCCCTATGTTACGACAGTCTGTCTTATTTGGTGTTGTTTGTCTATCCCTATATATATTATGGCCAGCCAGCAGTTCAGAATGTGTGTGCACCCCTATCCTCATTTTATTACGGATGGGGACACGCATGTTTTGTGTGTGAACTGTTTGGGAGCGCAGCACGCCCAGGCAGCTCTCGAGGGAGCTGCCTGCGTACACTGTGAAGCACTACCCATGAGGGTGCTGCGCTCCCGGCTGGCGTGCTTTGATAAGCTCGGTCAGGCTCGCGTTCCCCAGACTGCTGCGGCACTTTCTCATTCTTCATCTGAAGATCCCGAAGCCCCTGTGACTGGTCCAGAAGCCCGCGCTGCGGCTTCTTCTGCCCACGACCAGGTCCCGGTGCTTGAGCTCTCTGCTTCCGAGGAGGCAGAGGTGATCAGCATCGAGGATGACCGTGAGTCGAGCGCGCCAGTTCACGGCCAAGCTTATGAGGAGCTGGTGGAGGTTGTGACTCGTGCCGTGGCCAGACTTAATATCAGCTGGCCACAAGATGAGCAGGGAACGCGAGTCGTAAGCAAGTTAGACGAGCGTTTCCTGCGGCACACGTCACAGCCTTAGCGCCGGGGTTTGCCGTTTTTCCCCGATCTCCACAAAGAGATCTCGAGATCGTGGGATAAACCGCATTCGTCCCGTGTCTCCCGTCCATCTGTTGTCGATTATAGCAATGTTGTGGGGGCACGGGATATGGGTTATGGGAAGATGCCTAAAGTCGAAGAAGCTCTAGCCGGTTATCTATCTCCTGAGTCGGCATCTTCCCTTAAAACCCCTGCGCTGCCAAGTAAGCCCTGCAGAGATACATCTGCTTTAATAGGCAGGGCTTACATGGCGGCAGGTCGGGCTGGTTCATGTCTGCAGTCTATGGCAATCTTGCAGGCATACCAGGCCGATCTCCTGAAAGATTTGGACGAGGGGGAGGGGCCAACTCCTGAAGATATTTCAGAGTTGCGCAAAGCCACAGATTTGTCTCTCCGGGCCACTAAAGAGACGGCCCGCGCTATTGGCCGCTCTATGGCAGCTATGGTGGCCACGGAGAGGCATCTGTAGCTCAATTTATCTGGTCTAAAGGAGAAAGATAAATCTGTTCTGCTGGATGCGCCGCTTTCGCCTTCTGGCCTGTTCGGCGACGCCGTTACATCGGTCGTCGACAGGTTTCAGGAGGCGAAGAAGCAATCTGCGGCGTTCCAGCAGTTCCTCCCCCGAAAATCGAAGTCCAAATCGAGTAGGGTGGGGCAAGAACATCAGCCCCAGCCATCAACCAGCTCCTCACACCGGGCAGAGCAAAGGGAGAGCGTTTCCTCTAGAGCCCCTCCTCCGGGAGCTTGGCAAGGCCAAGCAAGGAAACGCTCCCAGCAGAAGCCCCCCAGCCAGAAGGGCGATTTAAGGGATGTCCTTCAGGCTAGGAGGGCTTCAGGAAAAAGGTCCTAGCCAGAGTGGTGGGACCTCTGAGGGCTGTCCCCTCCGTTGTAGAACAACCGAGGTTGTTCTCACAGCGGAGCCCTCTAGGAAACAATGTGAGTTGCCCGCCGTCGGTGACGCTTCGGGCCGCATCATATTCCAGCGAACGCACTGTGGGTCGTTTTTCTCGAAAAATAAAAAACGAGCATCAGTTATGGTCACGAAAACCGTATCGACTACACCCTGCCGGTCTTCCGCTTCAGGGGGTCGAGAAGGGTGCTCGAAAAACACCAGAGGCCAGTCTTGAGAGGCTGGTTCCCTTAGTAGATTTTGTAGAGGCATGGTATCATCTTCCCAACATATCTGCATGGGTCCTGCATATAATAAAGTCAGGGTACAGACTGCAGTTCGGGCACCGCCCCCCCAAATTTTCTGGGGTGGTGCAGACTACAGTGGTTCCAGAGCAGGCTCAGGTGATGGAACAAGAAGTGCAATCTCTGCTGCTAAAGGAGGCCATAGAACGTGTTCCTCATTCAGACAGGGAGTCCGGATTTTACAGCCGGTACTTTATAGTTCCAAAGAAGGATGGGGGGTTGAGGCCAATTCTAGATCTCAGGGTTTTGAACCTGTCTCTGATGAAGCTCAGGTTCAAAATGCTCACTATTCCTGTCATCATGAGTCAAATCAGATCCGAGGACTGGTTTGTCACGATAGATCTAAAAGACGCCTATTTTCACGTATCCATCCTTCCATGTCACAGGAGGTTCCTGAGGTTCGCTTTCGGGGGCAAAGCTTACCAATATCGGGTTCTTCCATTCGGCCTAGCACTCTCTCCCCGCACATTCACCAAATGTATGGATGCAGCACTTGCTCCACTGAGACTTCAGGGCATCCGCATACTGAATTATATCGACGACTCGCTCATTCTGGCCCAGTCTCGAGAAATGGCAGTTCGGCATCGAGATGTCGTCCTTGGCCACATTCAAAAATTGGGGTTGAGACTCAACACAAAGAAGAGTGTGTTAGAACCGTCCCAGTCCACAACGTTTCTAGGCGTTGTGTGGAACTCGACTACGATGCAGGCACGCTTGTCTCCGGCGCGTATCGAGTCCATTCTGGCGATGGTGTCCAAGTTAAAGCTAGGCCAGGCCACTACTGTAAAGTAATTCCAAAGACTGCTGGGCCTCATGGCAGCGGCATCCAACATTATACCTTTGGGCCTTCTACACATGAGGCCCCTTCAGTGGTGGCTGAAAGCCGAGGGGTTTTCCCCCAAGGGGAATCCATTTCGTATGATCAGAGTAACGCGCAGATGCCTTCGTTCTCTAATAATATGGAAGAAACCTTGGTTCCTGTCCCAAGGGCCAGTGTTAGGAGCATCATGTCGCCGGAAAACCGTTTCGACAGACGCCTCCCTCACTGGCTGGGGCGCGGTCATGGACGGCCGCTTTGCCAGGGGTCTGTGGCAGGACCATCATCATTCTTGGCACATAAATTGTCTAGAGATGTTGGCTGTGTTCAGGGCTCTGAGGAGCTTCCTTCCAGACATCAAGGGTTACCATGTCCTAGTACGATCGAACAATACATCAATGGTAGCTTATCTAAACCGACAAGGGGGACTCAGATCGCGCCCTCTGTGCAGACTGGCGCATCAGGTTATTCTCTGGTTCCAAGGGAAAATACTGTCTATCAGAGCTATGTATATTCCGGGGGTTCAGAATCAGGGAGCAGACATCCTGTCGAGGCAGGGGCTGAGGCCCGGGGAATGGAGACTTCATCCAGATGTGGTGAAGTTGATTTGGGAGAGGTTTGGGCCCATGGAAGTGGATTTATTCGCGTCTCGAGAGACGTCCCACTGCCCACTTTGGTTCTCCCTCTCACATCCAGCCCCACTGGGGTTGGATGCCATGGTACAGGACTGGCCGAGGCTTCGCCTGTACGCATTTCCCCCGATCGCTCTGCTTCCGGCAGTCCTGGAGAGGGTCCGTCAGGAGGGCATCAGTCTACTTTTGGTTGCCCCAATGTGGCCGACCCGGGTATGGTTTTCAAATATAATTTCGCTCCTGATAGCTCAGCCATGGCAGATTCCTCTGAGGAGAGATCTATTGTCTCAGGTGGAGGGCACAATCTTCCACCCTCAACCAGAGCTGTGGAAACTGTGGGCCGGGCCTCTGAGGGGGTTCAGTACCTAAACGCTGGTCTATCAGCCGGGGTGGTTGAAACCATACTTAGCTCTAGGGCTCTGTCTACTAGGAGATTATATGGCCTCAAGTGGAATGTTTTCGTTACTTGGTGTAGAGAACATAATTTAGACCCAGTTAACTGCCCGGTGGCTTCAGTTCTGGAGTTTCTTCAAGATCGTTTCTCTGCGGGTCTCTCCCCTTCCACGCTTAAGGTGTACGTGGCTGCCATTGCGGCTTTCCATGCGCCATTAAGTGATGGGCCTCTGGGGATGCACCAGCTGGTCATTCGTTTTCTCCGTGGTACTTGGAGGATGAGACCGACAACCAGGTCCATTAGTAATTGGATTGTGCAGGCTATTGCCTTGGCTTATGAGGTGCGCAATTTGCCTTCACCTCTGGCCATAAGGGCTCATTCTACTAGAGGCATGGGCCCTTCTCTCGGGAGTTCCCCTCCAGGAGAACTGTGAGGCAGCCGGTTGGGCTACCCCACACACTTTTATTAGGTTCTATATTCTGCACCTCCCCAGTAAGCCTGGCGCACGTGTGCTCTAGTCCTGCTGAGTGCCTGAATCAGTTTCACTCCTGGGCAGGCCTGTCTTCGGTGCGTGGCCTAGTGGGCATTCGTTCCCCAAAGAGTCGATTCTCGACGCAGTGTTGAGTTCCCTCGAAAGGGAACGTCTCGGGTTATGACTATAACCCTTGTTCCCTGAGAAGGGAACGAGACACTGCGTCGTCCTGCCACGCCCCTCGAGGCCTTAGAGCGTCTTGCTTCATCGCTAGGCTATTGTGTGTGCCGGCGTCGCTTTTATGCATCCGGTTATGCCGTCACATGTTACGTCATGACGCAACACCAATCAGGATTGGAATAGTTTCATTCATACTTCAGAGGCGCACGCTAAGGGAGCGTCCCCAAAGAGTCGATTCTCGACGCAGTGTCTCGTTCCCTTCTCAGGGAACAAGGGTTATAGTCATAACCCGAGACGTTTTTACAGATGTTATTATCATTATCTTTACAGAAATAAACTTTATGTTCCTCTGGGATATGACAGGAAATGTTGACTTCTTCACCAAGATGAGCAGATTCAGTCTTCATCTTTTGATATTTTGCATCTATAAAAAAAAAAAAAAAAAAAAAAACAACAACAAACAATTAAATAAAAATCAGAACAAATATTGGATTTAAGAGATAAAGTATGTGCGGTTCCTCACCGTCTCTGACGTCCAGCTGAAGTTCAGTGAAGCTCTCAGTATAGTGAGACACATTCACTCCACATCTGTATGTTCCTGCATCTGCAGCTTTCAGCTCTCTAAAAAACACCATCAAGACTCCTGCTCTGGTGTCGTCATATAAAGAAACATCTCCATTCTCCATCCATTCATCCTGAACTCCTGGATTCTTCCTCTCTGAACATCCATCTGATTCTTTACGGATGTATTTTGGCTTGGTTTTGTATTGAGGATGTTCACACTTGATCATCATACGACCTCCTGATTGGCCAGTCGCTCTAGACACGCCCACTTTATACTTTTCAATAATATGTAGATGAACAGTATTAATAATGGAGTTACTGTATGGTTGACTGTAGTCCCAAACTCCACATAAATAAACTCCTCCATCATCTGGAGTCACAGCAGAAATTCTCACAGTCATGAGTTTATTATTTCTGTGACCATGAATGCTGAATCTTTCTTTCTGAAAGATTGTGTCAGTATTGAAGATCATCTCATCAATGATACCATTTCCTGTTTTGAATAAGATCTTTCTAGCATTCCTTTGATTTCGTGAATATTCACAGCTGAAATCAGCAGTTTCTCCACTGTTTACTATCACCGTCTTTGACACTCCACAACATGAATCTGTCAACATTCAAGGTTGTGTTTGTGAACTGGGAGAACTACATAAAAAAAAAAAAAAAAAAACATTGAAAAATGGATCTGTCTAGTTTGCTGTACTGACTCATAATGTGTAAATTAACAATATTGTAAGCCTGTTTATTGGTCCAATGAGGGTTTCCAATAATACAGGTGAAGGTCTTTGCGTGTTACTGTCTTTTCTCGTGGCAAAGTATTTTTGGTTAAATGCAATACATTTTATCTTATGTATTAACTCGTTTCATCTGACTCCATAAAATGAAAAGGTTTTTCAATGATATCTGTGCATCATTAAATATACGTTAATGTTTGACTATTCCTTTTAACTCCAATGAAAATAAAGTCAAAGTCTGTTAGAATAATCAAATATAACAATTTATTATGTCAGGTAAAATGTATTATTAAAATTCCATAATCAATTGAAAGATAATCAATGCAAACCATCAAATGTTATTGAACAAAGAGGAAAAAGTTTACCCGACAAGAAATGCGTGAGGCTGAGAGTCTCGCAACTCTCAGCCTCACGGGCCGATCTCAGATATAGAAAAAGGCCCTGAGCTCTCGCTGCGTTTCATTATATACCCAGACCTCATTTCAAATCTAAACATCATTCACAGTGGAAATTTACCTGTAAGTCACCATTTGCTAGCAGTGGAAAATTAGCATTCAGTCAAATGGTCGAAGGTGTTCACTCAAAGACACACCCTCCAGTATTGGAGGGTGTGGAAGATATTTCTAAACTTCCTAAGAACTTTATTACCTTTTGGGTTTACTTCTTTGGGAATGAGACATTTGTACCAGTCGTACCAAGACATTTCAAATAATACCAAATATGTATAAAACTAGATGATAATCATTCACATTAAACCATTTAGATTCTTGTGTGAGTTTGGGAGATCTCTGCCAGGATGAAGAATGGGGGACAGAAATGTAGATTAAGATGAGGGAGGTGAGACCTTCATCTCAATAGTGCATGAGGGGGAGTTCAAATGTTAGTTTCCTTTGTTTTCTCAGAGAGTGGCCCTCTCTTAAAGTCCTTCAAGTTTTTCCAGTCTTACAGATTGGCCTCTTGACCACGTGGGTCAAATTCAGATGAACACTTACGTGGTCACAGTAAGACGGTTGTTGTAATCCTCGAGACGTAACTCAAAAATTGTCTTTGCAATGTTAGCATCTGTAGAAGCTTTCAGAGTGCTGTGTTCACCTGCAGAACACCTGGTCTCACCAGGTGTATGTAGCTTGAGTTGGAGCAGCAGGTGGATAAATGCGTTCAGGTTTTCTTCTTGCGTTTCAGCCTAGAATGTGAGCAAAGTTCATAGAGTCAATCTGGACCTTTGTGACTTGTTCAGTCGACGTGTCATTCCTTCATAGAGAAACTTCTGCTTCTCTGGCACCATCCCCATGATGATAATCTGACCCTTCTTGACCAATCCTGTCACCTTCAGCGGTGTGGTTGTCTGGGCAGACCTCGATGGATGAAGGGGCTCTCCTTGGCTTCACACTGCCTTGTGTGAGACATCTGAACAGCATCTTAAATGTCCGCTTCACGATTGAACACATATGAATTTGAACTCGTGAAGAAATGCATAGAAACGCATAGTGCAACAAAACAAAATCATGTCATGTTCAATGTAAAATACCATGTTCTTGTCAGCAAGTGCGAATGGTACATCTGTCTCATATGTTTCTCAAGGTCCTGAATGGTAAGGATGTCTCATATTAAATATCCAATTCTTAAATATATATATTTTTTGGTCTGAATTATATAAAGGAAATGCAGCAAGAGGTCAGTGTAATCAAAGCAATCAAATAGATTCTATGGATCAAGAAGTCATGTAATAACAACAATACTATTCAATAAATGCATATGTATATAATAATCAGTGTTTGTTCAGGAATCTTCCAATGCCAGCCACTTATGCAAATCTAAGAAGTGACTTGGAACATGCTTAAATGTATTCAAGAATGGAGATTGTTCATTCCTTGCAACAGGTGTGAGAGTGTGTGTTTGTGTGAGGGTGTGTGTGTGTGTGTCTGTGTGTGAGTGTGAGAGTTTGTGTGAGAGAAAGAGAGAGAGCGAGAGAGAGAGAGTGTGTGTGTGTGTGTGTGTGTGTGTTGTTGGCTAAGTCACAGTCAATGACAGGGTTGAATTGTAAATTCTGTAATTGATTGAAGCGTTCACACAAAGCGATCTACTTAGTTATGATGTTTCTGTTATTAGTGGTTTGTTGAGAAATCAGGGGCCCTCTGATTTTCCAACCACCCTAATAACATTCAGAAAATTTTAACATTTTGAAATTTAATAGCAGGTCTGCCTCTGCTTTTTGATGCATTGCATTGATTTGTGACTGTAGCCATTAATATGTATATTCCAGTGTTTTCCCATGAGTTGGAAGAGTGTTGTGAATAGTGTATGCTATGTCATGGGATCAGCTTTGCCATCCTATGTGAGTGAAGCTATCCGGTTCTGTTAGTGTGAAGATGCACAATAGATCTTTAGTGAAGTGACACTTTTGGATTCTATGTCATCTTTATCTTCTCATGATGTGTAGTGTTCAGTCTGGATAGACTTGATCTATTCCAGGTGATGGTGATGTGAGGGTGTAGTGATGGAGGTGTGTGTTCAGTGTTCATGTCTAGGAGATGGGTGGAATCTACTCTATAACAATTGTGTTGCAATTTTAGTTCCAGTTCTATACTGGGAGGCCATGCTAATGTAGTGATGTGCTATTTTGAGATGTAAATGGCCTCTTGAATTGTCTTTTCACCCATCTCCCGAAGGTTATGTTCTAACAATCGTGAGGTCCGGCCCGTCCTGGCATCCGTCCTCCGAGGAATTGCAGAAGTAAACCTGACAGAAACAAATGCAGAGAGAACCACAGTTAATTCTGATGTTTTCAAACAGTTTCAAATTCAGACATGTGGAATTATTTAGCTTGCTCCATTATCATGTCCATTGCAATTTTAATTTAATTTTAATTCCAGTTGTCACATGAAACCGAGTTTCATTGACCAGGTCTGAATTATTGCTGTTGCTTCGGTGCAGTGTGTGACACCTTAAAGCTGCTCTTGCAGTCGAGCCTTCACAGTCTGCTGTGTCACAGCAGTAGAGATCCCAGTTTTCGGGTTTTACAAGTTGCTTTAATTACAGCCAGGTCTGTGGGCATGAATTAGTTCATGGTGTCGTTCACACGTTTGGTTAGTGCAGGTCTCTAGTTACCTGCAAAAGGCTGTGGTCTGTCTGATGTTTGGTTCACACCCTCCTTGTAAATTTGCTTACCTGTGCCACACTTCCGGGAGTGTTTTTTAAAGGCAAAAAATTAAAACACACCTCCGCCCTTTTGGCACTGGGTAGCAGGTTAACGAAATCGAACTGTAAGGATGAATGTTAATGTCATATTTTTCAAATGAATGCCCTGTTTGGCGATTACAATATAATGTATATTATAATTTAAGAATATAAATGAAATTATATTGTTTCTGGTCTCTGAAGAGTCTCTGCTTGTTCTTGTTTCAATACATTTAAGGGAAAAATGTGACAGATTCAATGAATTTAGATGATAAACTATTAAGCCATTTGCTATTGGGCTGCTACCCGACTAGCAAATGAGGCTAATAGCTGAAGGCCTTGAGTGACCAAAGTTGTTAGCTCACTGAGGGATGCATTTGAGCTTTGGTTGCTTGCAGAGCGCTGGTTTGTGTCATCAGAGTGTGGTTTTCTGCGTTTTTTGAAATAGGGTGGAGGTCTGCCTCTGCCCAATGACCAGCACTTTTCCTCTGTATGGCCTGTTTTGTGACAGGAATTACAGAGTCTGCTCAGTTTTTCACTGTGTGGCTTTCTGAATTCTCCTGCAAATGGAGGATTTTCATGACATTCTAACACAGCTACCTCCCCATGCATCTGTTTTCGTGACTCAATTCTTGTTGCCCAGCTAACAATACCTTCGAATGTATTTTTTGCTGGAGAAGCACCATACATGAGCGATTGCTGTACACGCGGTCCTGCATTTGTAAGTAGTAAATCAAGGAGAGTTACATTGTTGTGGTTAACACCTTCAATTCCAGAATACTCCTCAAACAGTTCAAACATATTTTCTGCATACGTCTCGAACGATTCTTCAGTACTCTGTTTCCGATTGAAAATCAATTCCCATCCAACAGGACTACAACCACGTAGATCGCGAAGACATTGTTTTAGTCTATTAAAGATTTCATCCTCAGGCTCATCTTGATACATTGACTGCACGATGTTCCCTGTCATCAAAGCCTGTGGTATCTTATAGTTCAGAACGTCTGGAATTGAGCTGATAACAATTTGCCAAATATCTTTTGGTTCAAGCTGAAATGCATGTTTTAGACTAACAATGCGTCTCCACCATGGTTCGAATGGCCCTTTCAAGGGGAATGGTCCGATCTCTGTTTTAAACAAGCTACATTCAGTTACCGTTAGAGGACGCCGAATGGTTGACTCTGTGCCATTTGGGTGCCGTATCACCTTAAAGGCTGAAACAGGCACTCTGTTCAAAACTTTATCACATGCTTCACCTGTCTGAAAAGATACAGGATTGTAAGAGCAGGCTGGCTCATTTAAGAAGTGCACATTTTTAGTCCCATCGCTGTTGAGCGTTTTGGGAGACATGCATTTTTTAGATTTTAGTTTAGTCTTAAGATCTGCAATGGTGTATTTGTGATTTTTACACTTTTCAGTCAGGGCTAACTGCTCAGCTAGTAATTTATCTAGCTGTGTTTGGAGATCTTGAATCTTTGCCTCAGACATTTTTGCCTCTGCATTTTTAGAATGCACTTCTTCACATTTAATATCCATAAGCGAAGATAGAAATGTTGTTGACTTATCTAGCCGTTTATAACTCATGAAGTTTAAAGCCTCAATTATTTCACCATGTTTTGATTTCTTCTGCTTACTACCCACCGTTTTCCACCAAGTGGAAATTTCATTCTCAATAGCGTCCATGTTAAGACCTTTTTTATTGAGTTTATACAGTGTAGGCTCGACCTTTTCGGCCCATAATGTAAACAGGACAGGATCATTATACATGTTCCTATTTATATTTGGGGAAATTTCGTTCCCTGAAGCTTTGAATATGAAAAAGTTTTTTGTTTCAGGATTAATGAGATGCGCGTTCACAGTTTCTGATTCTCATCTATGTTCCTTTGCGTGGTTTTATCGCAGCTATGGGAGTTTTCCACCAAGGATACAAAAATTCAGACTATATGAAGGCAAAGTCATTTTAACGTTTGATTATTCTATTTTCTCTTACTTTATATTTTTCGTTTATAGATCAGGAAACTATATCACTTTGCAGTCCTTCTTCTAAGGATGCACGACACAATCTCGCCAGTCTGACTTATCAAAACAGAGGTAATTGGCTAAATATCTGAGATGTGCCGTATTCACACGTACACAATAACAGACACTTGAATAGCCCCCTTGAACGCCACCTCAGGAACAGAGGTTATGGAACGCACCCGAATCCAGGTTGATCAAACAGCATTTTGCTGATTCTGGACGGAAATAACTCGTTCCCCTCATTCAAGTACACTTGAATCTGATATTCAGTATTAGTCGTCACTAATGTCTGGCGCAAACTTGTGGAAATATACGAATCCTGTAATCTATTTTGAAAAATAATTTCAGAGCAATCCAGAATTAGTTCAAACGTGATAATATTTCGTTCTCCGAATATGAAAAGTATTTCTGTCTCGGGACTTTCAAGAATTAATGAGATGCGCGTTTGTTGTTTCTGACTTTCAAATTCATTGTGAATCACATTATAACCACATTCAGCATAGACACACACTTGTTCAATTCAGTTCACACAGGATACATGGCCTAGAATA
Source organism: Siphateles boraxobius (assembly GCF_051911475.1). NCBI lineage: Eukaryota > Metazoa > Chordata > Actinopteri > Cypriniformes > Leuciscidae > Siphateles > Siphateles boraxobius. The sequence goes on along the minus strand of NW_027508713.1, from coordinate 81,843 downwards.
CAACATCAACAGCCTTTACCTAAGTGTTCCAAATACACCCACAATAAAGCAATCCTGTGTTTAAAGAATAAACTTACAATTAGCCTATGTGCACATATAGTAGCACAAACAACTATAAAGTGTGTTCTATGAGTGCATTACAATGTGTGAAGCACAACTCCAAATTTGAAAATACAAATTATTGCATTATTGCCTTTTAATCCCATCTGTGTTAAAGTGGAAGCTTTCAAATGCAATATAAAGTTTATAAAGATTAGTTTAGGTTTATTATAGAATATTATTCAATGTGGCCTAGGGCCCATGGTGTGCTGGTGGTCACACAAAGGGTTAAGCGTTTTTTGAATGCATGGACAATAGCATTTAGCTTAGCCTTGTTTTGGAAACAGCATGGACAATAGCATTTAGCTTAGCCTTGTTTTGGAAACAGCATGGACAATAGCATTTAGCTTAGCCTTGTTTTGGAAACAGCATGGACAATAGCATTTAGCTTAGCCTTGTTTTGGAAACAGCTTGGACAATAGCATTTAGCTTAGCCTTGTTTTGGAAACAGCATGGACAATAGCATTTAGCTTAGCCTTGTTTTGGAAACAGCATGGACAATAGCATTTAGCTTAGCCTTGTTTTGGAAACAGCATGGACAATAGCATTTAGCTTAGCCTTGAGATCCGATTTTAGCCTGTAAATCATATCATGCCTGTTTTTCCAAATTTAGCTTTTTATAAACAATGCATCATCGGCCTGTCTTTTATTTATAAAATCATGTGTTTTCCGATCGTTTACAAACTTAGATTTTTCTTTCTGTTGTTTGCTGATTCTCTTCACGTGTTGCTGGTTTGTTTCAACAAAGCCAATACAACAATGGCGACAAACATGCGGCTGATTTGAAAACTTTTAGGGTTTGTTTTACAGCTCCTCATCAAGTAACGTTACACGAAAAACATTTGGAAGATGTTATTCCGATTTTAGGTTTCGTTTTTTTTTTGTTGCTTAGGCAAACAAGGATATCTTTAAAATCTATTAACAAGGGGTTTCATTCTTCATCTGCGCCGCCACTATCACATCCTCACGTTTTTCAGTTCCGGACTAAACAAATGGCTTTCCGATCCGTAACAATGCAAACAACATTTTCTCAACACTTCTCAAAAGGGAAGAAAAAGTTGACTTACCACAGCGGCAGAAGAAAGAGAAGATGTTCAAACCTCGTGTTGATTTTAAAATCCCCATACTTTGCTGAAAAAAACGTTGCTCGTGAAATTCATTTGTTGCGATATCACGTCGGGGTCACCACTTTGTAAGCCTGTTTATTGGTCCAATGAGGGTTTCCAATAATACAGGTGAAGGTCTTTGCGTGTTACTGTCTTTTCTCGTGGCAAAGTATTTTTGGTTAAATGCAATACATTTTATCTTATGTATTAACTCGTTTCATCTGACTCCATAAAATGAAAAGGTTTTTCAATGATATCTGTGCATCATTAAATATACGTTAATGTTTGACTATTCCTTTTAACTCCAATGAAAATAAAGTCAAAGTCTGTTAGAATAATCAAATATAACAATTTATTATGTCAGGTAAAATGTATTATTAAAATTCCATAATCAATTGAAAGATAATCAATGCAAACCATCAAATGTTATTGAACAAAGAGGAAAAAGTTTACCCGACAAGAAATGCGTGAGGCTGAGAGTCTCGCAACTCTCAGCCTCACGGGCCGATCTCAGATATAGAAAAAGGCCCTGAGCTCTCGCTGCGTTTCATTATATACCCAGACCTCATTTCAAATCTAAACATCATTCACAGTGGAAATTTACCTGTAAGTCACCATTTGCTAGCAGTGGAAAATTAGCATTCAGTCAAATGGTCGAAGGTGTTCACTCAAAGACACACCCTCCAGTATTGGAGGGTGTGGAAGATATTTCTAAACTTCCTAAGAACTTTATTACCTTTTGGGTTTACTTCTTTGGGAATGAGACATTTGTACCAGTCGTACCAAGACATTTCAAATAATACCAAATATGTATAAAACTAGATGATAATCATTCACATTAAACCATTTAGATTCTTGTGTGAGTTTGGGAGATCTCTGCCAGGATGAAGAATGGGGGAGAGAAATGTAGATTAAGATGAGGGAGGTGAGACCTTCATCTCAATAGTGCATGAGGGGGAGTTCAAATGTTAGTTTCCTTTGTTTTCTCAGAGAGTGGCCCTCTCTTAAAGTCCTTCAAGTTTTTCCAGTCTTACAATATTAATAATGTAGTAACTGTGTGAGTGTCTGTAGATCCAAACTCGACATAAATAAACTCCTCCATCATCTGGAGTCACAGCAGAAATTCTCACATTGAAGAGATTTTTATGTCTGTCATCAGAAACACAGAATCTTTCGGTCTTCTTCGATGTGCTGTAAATCGTCTCAATAGAGTCTTTTCCTTCTTTTTAATATGATTCTGTGAATATTCACAGCTGAAGGTTGCAGTTTCTCCACTTTTCAACATCACTTTAGTTGACACATTACAACATAAATCTGTAATTCACATAAAATATTATTTCACACACACACACACACACACACACACACACACACACACACACACACACACACACACACACACACACACACACACACACACACACACAAACACACACACACACACACACACACACACACACACACACACACACACACACACACACATATGTATGTACAGTTTATATTAGGCTTTGACATGATCATTACTTATTATACATAAACTTTGATCTTAAATGACTGACCTACGTTCACTTTCAAAGTCATGGACCATTTGCCATAAACACCAATCCGGTAAGTTCCAGAATCTTGTGTGATCAGATCTCTAATGTAGATCATGAGGTTTCCATAATCATTGCAAATTAAAGTAAATCTTCCTTCATTAATCCATTTATCATGTTTCATATCATTTATTATTGTTCTCCACTCAGGTAATTTGGCCATATATTTAGCGGAGTCACTGAACCAGAGTTTCCCAGAATCAACAAGAAGACTTCCTCCAGAATATCCAGTGACACTGACGCATCTCACTGCACCTGTCAATCAGATTGATACTGTGATCAGAAACCTCATGAACAGAAAACAGCATCATTACTGCAGTGATGAAAGAGAAAAGCTCTGACCTGAGATCAGGGAGAAAGTGAAGAAGATGAGGAGGATCTTCATTGTGAGTTGAGTTCAGTCTTCTTTATGCTGAATGTTCTCTGTGTGAATCTCTCTGTCTCTACATCTGTCTGCTTTAGTTCCTTCCTCTTTCTTCAGCTCTTTATCAGTAATGATCAGCTTTCCTGGCTCCTCCCACCATCAGCACTGACTGAATATTACATTAATCACACTGAAGGAGCGCCACCTAGTGGAGGTTATGGTGTCTGATACTGAGAGCTCATACAGGCTTCATCTTCTCTATAGAAGGACAAATGACACTGAACATAATTAATCGGCAATATTTAAATTTTCCACAAGAGTGTGACAGTATGACATTTACATTTTACATTTAGCTGACGCTTTTATCCAAAGCGACTTACAATTGCTATATATGTCAGAGGTCGCACGCCTGTGGAGCAACTAGGGGTTAAGTGTCTTGCTCAGGGATACATTGGTGTCTCACAGTGGATTCGAACCCAGGTCTCTCACACCAAAGGCATGTGTCTTATCCGCTGCGCCATCACCACCCCTGATCTACATTAGATGTAGATCTGCATCTAATGTGACTTTAGGAGGCCTCAGTAAACTTACAGGACAGCTTCAATATTATAACAATTTAAAATAAAAGGCTTAAACAAAAAATAATGAAAATGATAATTCATACATCAGGAAATGTACAGTTTCAAAGGCTGACCCGCTCTCATACAGAAACATCTTGAGCAATTTGATGCTGAGCGGGGGCAGTTGTGCCCTAATGGTTAGAGACTCGGTCTTGTAACCCGAGGGCCGTGGGTTTGAGTCTCAGCACCTGCAGGAAGTGTATGTGTGTGGAGTGAATGAACAGCGCTCTCTTCCACTCTCATTACACACAACTGAGGTGCCCTTGAGCAAGACACCAATCCCCCAATTGCTCCCTGGGCACCGCAGCAACAATGGCTGCCAAGTGCTCCGGGTGTGTTCGCGGCGTGTGTGTTCAATACTCACTGCTGTGTGTGTGTGTGTACACTTGGATGGGTGATATGCAGAGCACAAATCCAAGTATGCTGTCAAGATCAAAGTACAATAAGTCATTCATTAGCTTTGTGGTGTTTTTCAGTTTTTCTGAATACATGAAAAAGCTTTATTTAAGAAACATGTTTAAATTTAATTGTTTTGATTCAAACAGACGTGCAGATGTCTATGTGCACCCTAACACCCAGATGTCTATGTGCACCCTAACACCCAGATGACTATGTGCACCCTAACACTCAGATGTCTATGTGCACCCTAACACTCAGATGTCCATGTGCACCCTAACACCCAGATGACTATGTGCACCCTAACACCCAGATGTCTATGTGCACCCTAACACCCAGATGTCTATGTGCAACCTAACACCCAGATGTCTATGTGCACCCTAACACCCAGATGTCTATGTGCACCCTAACACCTAGATGTCTATGTGCACCCTAACACCCAGATGTCTATGTGCACCCTAACACCCAGATGACTATGTGCACCCTAATACCCAGAAGTCTATGTGCACCCTAACACCCAGATGTCTATGTGCACCCTAACACACAGATGTCTATGTGCACCCTAACACCCAGATGTGTATGTGCACCCTAACACCCAGATGTCTATGTGCACCCTAACACACAGATGTCTATGTGCACCCTAACACCCAGATGACTATGTGCACCCTAACACCCAGATGTCTATGTGCACCCTAACACCCAGATGTCTATGTGCACCCTAACACACAGATGTCTATGTGCACACTAACACACAGATGACTATGTGCACCCTAACACCCAGATGTCTATGTGCACTCTAACACACAGATGTCTATGTGCACCCTAACACCCAGATGACTATGTGCACCCTAACACCCAGATGTCTATGTGCACCCTAATACTCAGATGTCTATGTGCACCCTAACACCCAGATGTCTATGTGCACCCTAACACCCAGATGACTATGTGCACCCTAACACTCAGATGTCTATGTGCACCCTAACACTCAGATGTCTATGTGCACCCTAACACCCAGAAGACTATGTGCACCCTAACACCCAGATGTCTATGTGCACCCTAACACCCAGATGACTATGTGCACCCTAACACCCAGATGACTATGTGCAACCTAACACCCAGATGACTATGTGCAACCTAACACCCAGATGTCTATGTGCACCCTAACACCCAGATGACTATGTGCACCCTAACACCCAGATGTCTATGTGCACCCTAACACCCAGATGTCTATGTGCACCCTAACACACAGATGTCTATGTGCACCCTAACACCCAGATGCCTATGTGAACCCTAACACCCAGATGTCTATGTGCACCCTAACACCCAGATGTCTATGTGCACCCTAACACCCAGATGTCTATGTGCACCCTAACACCCAGATGCCTATGTGAACCCTAACACTCAGATGTCTATGTGCACCCTGACACCCAGATGTCTATGTGCAACCTAACACCCAGATGTCTATGTGCACCCTAACACCCAGATGCCTATGTGAACCCTAACACCCAGATGTCTATGTGCACCCTAACACTCAGATGTCTATGTGCACCCTAACACCCAGATGTCTATGTGCAAACTAACACCCAGATGCCTATGTGTACCCTAACACTCAGATGTCTATGTGCACCCTAACACCCAGATGTCTATGTGCACCCTAACACCCAGATGACTATGTGAACCCTAACACCCAGATGTCTATGTGCACCCTAACCCTCAGATGTCTATGTGCACCCTAACACCCAGATGTCTATGTGCACCCTAACACACAGATGTTTATGTGCACGCTAACACCCAGATGTCTATGTGCACCCTAACACACAGATGTCTATGTGCACCCTAACACCCAGATGTCTATGTGCACCCTAACACCCAGATGACTATGTGCACCCTAACACCCAGATGTCTATGTGCACCCTAACACACAGATGTCTATGTGCACCCTAACACCCAGATGTCTATGTGCACCCTAACACCCAGATGTCTATGTGCACCCTAACCCTCAGATGTCTATGTGCACCCTAACACACAGATGTCTATGTGCACCCTAACACTCAGATGTCTATGTGCACCCTAACACCCAGATGACTATGTGCACCCTAACACCCAGATGTCTATGTGCACCTTAACACTCAGATGTCTATGTGCACCCTAACACCCAGATGTCTATGTGCACCCTAACACCCAGGTGACTATGTGCACCCTAACACCCAGATGTCTATGTGCACCCTAACACTCAGATGTCTATGTGCACCCTAACACCCAGATGACTATGTGCACCTTAACACTCAGATGTCTATGTGCACCCTAACACCCATATGTCTATGTGCACCCTAACACTCAGATGTCTATGTGCACCCTAACACCCAGATGACTATGTGCACCCTAACACCCAGATGTCTATGTGCACCCTAACACCCATATGTCTATGTGCACCTTAACACTCAGATGTCTATGTGCACCCAAACACACAGATGTATATGTGCACCTTAACACTCAGATGTCTATGTGCACCCTAACACCCATATGTCTATGTGCACCCTAACACCCAGATGTCTATGTGCACCCTAACACCCAGATGTCTATGTGCAACCTAACACCCAGATGTCTATGTGCACCCTAACACCCAGATGTCTATGTGCACCCTAACACCTAGATGTCTATGTGCACCCTAACACCCAGATGTCTATGTGCACCCTAACACCCAGATGACTATGTGCACCCTAATACCCAGATGTCTATGTGCACCCTAACACCCAGATGTCTATGTGCACCCTAACACACAGATGTCTATGTGCACCCTAACACCCAGATGTGTATGTGCACCCTAACACCCAGATGTCTATGTGCACCCTAACACACAGATGTCTATGTGCACCCTAACACCCAGATGACTATGTGCACCCTAACACCCAGATGTCTATGTGCACCCTAACACCCAGATGTCTATGTGCACCCTAACACACAGATGTCTATGTGCACACTAACACACAGATGACTATGTGCACCCTAACACCCAGATGTCTATGTGCACTCTAACACACAGATGTCTATGTGCACCCTAACACCCAGATGACTATGTGCACCCTAACACCCAGATGTCTATGTGCACCCTAATACTCAGATGTCTATGTGCACCCTAACACCCAGATGTCTATGTGCACCCTAACACCCAGATGACTATGTGCACCCTAACACTCAGATGTCTATGTGCACCCTAACACTCAGATGTCTATGTGCACCCTAACACCCAGAAGACTATGTGCACCCTAACACCCAGATGTCTATGTGCACCCTAACACCCAGATGACTATGTACACCCTAACACCCAGATGACTATGTGCAACCTAACACCCAGATGACTATGTGCAACCTAACACCCAGATGTCTATGTGCACCCTAACACCCAGATGACTATGTGCACCCTAACACCCAGATGTCTATGTGCACCCTAACACCCAGATGTCTATGTGCACCCTAACACACAGATGTCTATGTGCACCCTAACACCCAGATGCCTATGTGAACCCTAACACCCAGATGTCTATGTGCACCCTAACACCCAGATGTCTATGTGCACCCTAACACCCAGATGTCTATGTGCACCCTAACACCCAGATGCCTATGTGAACCCTAACACTCAGATGTCTATGTGCACCCTGACACCCAGATGTCTATGTGCAACCTAACACCCAGATGTCTATGTGCACCCTAACACCCAGATGCCTATGTGAACCCTAACACCCAGATGTCTATGTGCACCCTAACACTCAGATGTCTATGTGCACCCTAACACCCAGATGTCTATGTGCAAACTAACACCCAGATGCCTATGTGTACCCTAACACTCAGATGTCTATGTGCACCCTAACACCCAGATGTCTATGTGCACCCTAACACCCAGATGACTATGTGAACCCTAACACCCAGATGTCTATGTGCACCCTAACCCTCAGATGTCTATGTGCACCCTAACACCCAGATGTCTATGTGCACCCTAACACACAGATGTTTATGTGCACGCTAACACCCAGATGTCTATGTGCACCCTAACACACAGATGTCTATGTGCACCCTAACACCCAGATGTCTATGTGCACCCTAACACCCAGATGACTATGTGCACCCTAACACCCAGATGTCTATGTGCACCCTAACACACAGATGTCTATGTGCACCCTAACACCCAGATGTCTATGTGCACCCTAACACCCAGATGTCTATGTGCACCCTAACCCTCAGATGTCTATGTGCACCCTAACACACAGATGTCTATGTGCACCCTAACACTCAGATGTCTATGTGCACCCTAACACCCAGATGACTATGTGCACCCTAACACCCAGATGTCTATGTGCACCTTAACACTCAGATGTCTATGTGCACCCTAACACCCAGATGTCTATGTGCACCCTAACACCCAGGTGACTATGTGCACCCTAACACCCAGATGTCTATGTGCACCCTAACACTCAGATGTCTATGTGCACCCTAACACCCAGATGACTATGTGCACCTTAACACTCAGATGTCTATGTGCACCCTAACACCCATATGTCTATGTGCACCCTAACACTCAGATGTCTATGTGCACCCTAACACCCAGATGACTATGTGCACCCTAACACCCAGATGTCTATGTGCACCCTAACACCCATATGTCTATGTGCACCTTAACACTCAGATGTCTATGTGCACCCAAACACACAGATGTATATGTGCACCTTAACACTCAGATGTCTATGTGCACCCTAACACCCATATGTCTATGTGCACCTTAACACTCAGATGTCTATGTGCACCCTAACACACAGATGTCTATGTGCACCTTAACACTCAGATGTCTATGTGCACCCTAACACACAGATGTCTATGTGCACCTTAACACTCAGATGTCTATGTGCACCCTAACACCCAGATGTCTATGTGCACCTTAACACTCAGATGTCTATGTGCACCCTAACACTCAGATGTCTAAGTGCACCCTAACACTCAGATGTAGAGATGTTTGAGCCCTAACCTGCACGTGTCCATTTTTATTTCGGCTCCCATGTTAACAGGTTAGAGCTTGCAGACTGCCTGCGTGACACGTGCGTCTCAGGCGGGGCTCAAGCGTGCATGCTAGAAATAGAACCGACACCTATTTTTCACGCGACACGCAAGGGTGTTGGAAGTGTTTCCAGGCAAAATAGAATAGGAAAAGATGTGTATATGCCATTTTGACACGAATACATATTAATAAATGAGATTTTTATGTTAGAAAGTCTATAAGTTTTGACATAAATGCAGATATAAATATAATTTAAAAAAAATATATAATAATTATCGATTTTCAAATATTGCACCTGTCAATACAGAACGAAATATTCTGTAGTCTATTTTGCCGTCTAAACTGCTGATGTTGTCTTTGCTGTATCAGTAGGCTATATATATATTTTTTTATAAACATATATAAATGGTGCCTATGGCCTCACAGATCTGCTCCGCTCCGCGCTCAACTCAACTTTTTTTAAAATTTATACTCAAACATCTCTGCGATTTATTGACTGGCGTAATAATCGCGCAACACAACGAATCGACAATGAAATTCGTTGCCAACTCTTTTAATAATCTATTTGTATCGATTCGTTGTTGCAGCCCTAATTGCATGCCACATACATAACCTAATTTAGCTAGCTGCTGAACAATATCCCAATTAGCATTAGTATAAAAAACGAAATATAATATCGAAAACACTCGACATGTCAACAAAACATAAACATAACATCTTCCCAACACATATCAAGCTTATTTTAAAAAACTCGAAAGCATAAACACTCATTCAAAGTACCTGGAAAAGAGAGATGTAAATAACCATAACCATAAGTTCCGGGACTTAAGGCAGAACAGCCAATCATCAGCCGGTCACACTCAAAGCCGGTGCATGTTTGAGAGGGATGGAGAGGCGAGCAGCGAGCGCAGACACAGAGTGGCCAGACACGGAGGAGCGACTGTAGTGAGGAGTCTGTGCAAAACTGCAGAAAAAGTGCGGGTGTTGAACCCTCTCACCGGGAAAAGTGTGGGTGTTAAAACACCCCCATCCCCACGGGTGCGACGCCCCTGTCTATGTGCACCCTAACACACACTGTGGATGATATACAGAGTCAGACACAGATGCCAATAGGCTCATTATTAACTCTTTCTTTTACTGAGGAGATTTACTTGTTTTCATAACAGAATAAATTTCAATGCCATTGTATATATTGCTGTAAAATATATTAGTGCTAGAGAGAAAAAAAAAAATATATATATATATATGTTTTACAATGCATATTTATTTTAGACCGCAGTTTCACTTCCTTCTAACAAATGTTTCAGATGACCTGACTAAAACCTTTTGGAGGAAGAGCTGGGATGTTATACAAATATGTTATTTGTTCATAGATTAAACATTTTTCATATATCAATGTATTTCTATGTTTTATGAAGTGGAAAGTCTGTTTCCATTGTTGTTATTTCCTGTTTTTTATCACACCTGGGGGCGGATGAAGGGTGTCTTGGTTTGACTCAAAGAAGACACACAGAGAAAAAAGAAAACCACAAGCTGAAGAACATCTCATGATGTTGATGTTTATCACACTGACCACAGTATCTAACAACCCTGCAACACAAAGCACTGAGACACTTATAAGCAAGTGTCTTTAACCTAGTAAAACAACAGACAGTTTCAGGGTCTCAGTATAGTTTGGTTGTGAAGAATAAAAAGGCTTCTTCAGGAAACCCGCAGTGAGACACATAAGACTGAACAGAGAGAGAAACATTGAAGTAGAACATGTGCAGATCTGCAGAAGAGAAAGACTAAGATGTGGTCATGTTTCACGAAAGACAATAAAACCAAAACCTAGACACACAAAGAGGACAGTCTTTCTCTCACTTTGCCTTTATATTAATGTTATGTTTATTTGTCAACACACAATTCATTCATTCTTCATGCACTGACGTTCTTGTGTGTTTCATCTGCAATTTTTATTCTGGACATCATGGTTTTTGAATCTTGTTTATTTTCAGGTTCCACTCCAGTTTCAAGATTTACTGTAAAAGAAGACATTGATCTGTGTGCTGTCTGATCATGATCTCACTCATATAATCACAATAACATCAGAAACTTCGCTCAGCAACTTCAGGGTTTCATGAACACAGATAAATAGCCATGATGGCAAAGAGCACTAGCTGTTTCTCGTTCATCTTTAATATTAAGCATTTATTAACTGATTCCATTTATATTTATTATTTTCTCTCTAAAATATTCGTTTAAGCAGCAAGAAAACTGATTTGTCTATAACATGGAATAATATCTGTGAATGTCATTCACAAATGTTACTGGGCAACCAGTAGATGTAACACACACTAGCGACCGCACTGAGACATGCAGCTACAGACTCACTGGCAGTGTGAACACAGCTTCGGTCTTCTCCATACAGCTTCTGCTCACCAGCATGGGCCATATGGCCTTTAGCCGTGCTTCTCCTGGAATTGAACTTTGGAATTCTCTCCCAGTCAACATCCGTAGCTCAATTTAAACTTTAAACTCGTCAGCTCAATTTAAAGTCAAACTTAAAACTCATCTATTCAGAATTGCTTATCTTCCATGATTACTTTGTGCACTCAAATCTAGTACTTTTTTAATGCTATTTTTTTATCACCATTGTTATTTACTGTTAGTTTCTGTTTTAATATTGTAATTGCTGATACTTATTGTATGGTGACCTTGAGTGGTTTGAAAGGCGCCTTAAAATAAAATGCATTATTGATTATTATTATTTATCCACACATAATGTTCAGCGTCTGTGTCTCTCTGTTCAGTCTCATGTCTAACTGTTGGGGTTTCCTGAGTAAGTAACACAAAAAAAGCAACTTTGCATTAAAAAATCTTTCAAAAAAGGAAAAACATAAACACTTTATGGCAAAGATATTCAAAGACTGTTGCTTTGAAGATTAATATGAAGATTAAAATAAGCTTTTTATCCAATTATTAATAACCAAGTAATTGAACATGTGATTTGCAGAACATTTCTTTGTTTGTCTAAGGTCGAGCTGAGCTGCTGGTCATGATCTGTGATCTCTGCCCTCAGCGAGTGAATTCAGTCAGAGGAAACCTCCATCTTTCTGAAGGTGTCTGCAGGATCTTCATGCTTCTGGTAACGGTATGTGTGATGCCATCAGAGGGGATTATGGGTAAGTGTGCAGAGGAGTCATTTGGATTTGCTCAAGAATGTGCGATCTGAGATTAAACAAGAGAAAAACATGATGTGCAGAGTTAAACTTACAGACAAAACCACACAAGAACTTCAGTGAATGAAGACACAGACTCACTGCTTCACTGTGTCTCGTTTGATGATGAACTCATGCCTACAATCACATTACAACATCAGCGATGAACAACAGTGAGATGCATCTGACAACACATCCCTTTGAAGACATTTAAAAATGTAAAAAACATGTTTTGGGGTTAGTCTGTAGTAATAATCAGCCACATATTAAACAGCAGTCAATGATATGTTCTCATTTAGGTACACAGTTATGCGTGTGTATAAAGGACAGCATCACCTCATCTTAATAAAAACTCAGTCACAGTGAATCCTCCAATCAGCAGCAGAGTCAAACACAAAGAAATTATGTTGATCAAAGAGAAATCTGAAAATACATAAACACATAGAGTGATGATTAAAGAGACATTGGTATATATATATATATATATATATATACATCAAGCGAACAGAAAATTAATGGCAAATATACACAATTGTGAATGAATGAAAAGTGTACTTGTCAGGGTTATGTTCAGTTTTACTGTGCTTTGCTTTGTTCGAGTTCCCTTTCGAAAGCGAACTCACACTGCGTCGATGACACTATTGGAGAACTATGGGGGTTGTTGCATTATTCCATATAAATGCAACACTTCTACCCCCATAGAGAACGCCCTCCACGTGAACCGGTGTATGAAAAGCTATCCAATCACGGCAATCGATATTACCTGGCGACAGCCTATGACGTCACTACTAGTGCGACCCGGAAGTATAAAAGGGACGCCAAGAGAACATTGTCTTCAGGGACTGTTTTGTTTGTAAGCTTCAACCTGAAACGTTAGAAGGTAATCCATGGCTTGTGAAAAATGCTTCAGTAAGAACTCTAGCTGCTGCGTTTTGGACCAGCTGTAGTTTGTTTATTAAGCGTGCAGGGCAACCACCCAGTAGAGCAGTACATTAATCTAGCCTTGATGTCATGAACGCATAAACTAATTGTTCTGCATTTTTCATTGAGAGCATATTACGTCATTTAGATATATTTTTAAGATGAAAAAATGCGGTTTTACAGATGAAAAGATTTCAAATGAAAGATTTAGAAAGATCTAAATATGCCTTATTTAGACCTTACAGTAGTCCTCCTCGATACTCCGGAAGCGTAAGATTGTACTATCCTTGCTTTAAAGGATTGATAGCACTTCTGCTGAGAACACTGCCTGTTGACATCCTCGCTATCAAGTAGTTAGGCCATAACAGGCCTCCATGAAGGCAGCACAACTATGAATTGGATGCTTAGCATTGCACTGGCATTAAATATCATGTTGCAGGCCCCATGGAGCCTCTATGATTTTGCCCAGAGCCTGGTCAGTGCTTATCAGGTTGAGCAGTGATCCAGAATCTATCTGTGGATCGCTTTCTTTGAATACTTTAGTCCCTAAGTCTGGTCGGAAGGTTGAAGGACTCTCACACCTGTGTTAATAACAGAGTTTGTTGCCTTGGTTACTGATTCGGTTACACCTGTGGTTCATTTCATTGTTTGGTTTGGTTGTGTATTTAAGCCCTGTGTTTCTTTCTGTTCTTTGCCAGTTCTTCTCACGTTATACCCCGGTTGTTCTGTTCTTGTTTAAGGGGTAACACAAGTAACTTGAGTTTCATAATCAGATTACTTTTTTTCAAGTAACTACTACATTAACACATTACTTTTAAATGTATAACAAAGTATCGGAGTTACTTTTTTAAAATAAGTAACGTAAGTTACTTTGTTTCCCCATTTACTGACTGACAGCTCTCCTGCCCTCCTGTTGAGGGAAAATGTGAGTAAGTGCAGAGGCGTGAATGTTATTGTAATTCTAGACTAAATATGTGCATTTAATCATTTTACTGGCACAAAAAAGAGATTCAGTATTCCTCTAAATGAATGAAAACTGTGAGATGCACATTTAGAATAGTAAACAAGCCTGAAATAATAATTAATACTTAATATATTACATCTCACTTTATTAACCATTGTCTTTGCTGCTGTCCTTCAATTATCCAATTCAACCATACTTATAGACAAAAAATACTTTAGATGAACATCATATTTGTGTTTATTGCTAAAGAGTGTTGAACTTTCTTCACCTGCGTCCTATTTTTCTGTATTCCAGAATGGAAGCACAGCTGTAAGGTTTGTTTGATCTGTGCACTCTACTGTACAGACGTGAGTTTATATTCCATTCAGCCTGAGGTTTATGCATTTCACTTTTGGTGGGAAAAGGGCCTTTACATTTGCCAAAAATAGTATTTTATTCTGCTATTAAAAAGCATAAAAGCAAGCCTAGACCAGGTGTGGCCAAAAGTTATGTAACTCATGTGATTGATTTTTTTAATTAATCATAACTAACATTTATATTTCTTGAAGGAATAACATTCATATGCTTTTGAATCCTAAATGGTTCCAAAGCCTTTTACTGATGAACTTGTGACTGAGTGTGTGTCCAAATATAACACATAGGGAAATTAAACTAGACAGATGTCTAGTTTTATAAACTAGTGATTTAGAGCAAACAAGAAAACAGAGTTTGCTTCTACCTAACAGAAAGTTTTGCATATAAAGAGCCAATCAAACTGTAGGGAAATTATGTAATGTATCATGTCACTTTTGCTATGCTCCTATTCTATAAAAAATGTTGTATTCTTTTTGCTGGTGGGATTCTCTCTGATATTTGTCTGAGATCCTCTGGCCGTGATTAAAGCACATTCGAAGGCATTGTGTGGAGTCGGTTTAGTTATTGAGGGTTAGGGGACTCGGCCGACGTCGATGAGTAGACGCGCTAGAGTATAAATATTATTGAACGGGGGCGTCGATTGTAGACGAGACCCAGGTAGACTTAAGTCAGGTGTGAAAGAAGAAACAATCTACCAGACTCGTTACTTTCCATAAAAAGTAGTAATGGAATTAGTTACTTTTTAAAGGAGTAACACAATATTGTAACTCGTTACTTTTAAAAGTACCTTTCCCCATCACTGGTCACATGCTCTAACAGGTGTGTGTTCTGTGCTTGAGACACATTTTACGCAGTTTCCGCAACCAAAAAAAAACAAAAACGTAATGACTTATCTTCATTTTAAATACAAAATAATTCAAAAATATTACTTACCGTGTTTTACAGTGAGGTTGACTTTAGTGATGATGTGAGCTCCACACCAGTATATCCCAGAATCCTCTTCTCTCAGATCAGTGATGTTTACAGTAAAGACTCCAGTAGAAGCTTCATCACTGAAAGAGAATCGATCATCTCTGATCTTCTCCAATGAAACCCCATCCTTCACACACATGGAGGGTTCATGTGCTTTGCAGAAGTATTTCTGAAGTTCATCATGATGTTTGCACTGGATTGACATGTCGTCTCCTTCATACTTAGTCAAGTTCAGCTCTGGAAATATTAGAAATATAAGAACATCAATTCACAGCCATAGTTTCACATATTCAGATGTATAAATCTTCCTCACCCTCGTTCATGATGACGATCAGATGAGTGTAAAGATAATTCACGTCTCTCTCTAATGTCACTGCACACCAGTATTTCCCAGCATCCTCTGCTCTCAGTCCAGTGATGGTCCCAGTGAAGACACTTGCAGTGATGTCATCATTCAGAGTCAATCTGTCAGTCTTGGTCTCTTTCTCTTCTCTCACAGTCTCATTGAGAGTATTTCTATCTCTAGTGGAGCACTTCCCCTTACAGAGAGACTTTGACTTTGATTTATAGATTGAATCATAAGGGCAGAAGATCTCAGCAGATTCTCCTTCACGTCTCACTACTGGAGCCACTGCAAACAAAGGACAGTTATATTTTACATCAATTATGGTGCTTATACAATATTTCTGTATTTGGTATGTAATGTAAACAATAATACTTAAACTGCAAAGATTCATCACCAATATCATATCTTATCAATTCTCCAACACACACTGATTTTAGAAACTTTTCAGTAAGATTTGATTGAAAGTTTGTTTTACTTACTACTAACATGTAGATGAACAGTATTAATAATGGAGTAACTGTATGAGTGTCTGTTGATCCAAACTCCACATAAATAAACTCCTCCATCATCTAGAGTCACAGCAGAAATTCTCACACTGAAGAGATTTTTATGTCTGTCATCAGAAACACTGAATCTTTCTGTCTTCTTCGAGGTGCTGTAAATCGTCTCAATAGAGTCTGTTCCTTCTTTGAATATGATCTTGGGATCATTAATATGATTCTGTGAATATTCACAGCTGAAGGTTGCAGTTTCTCCAATATTCACCATCACTCTCTTTGACTCTTTACAACATGAATCTGTTGTTTACAAATTTAAAAAAAAAAATAATAATATATATATATATATTAATTTTATGCAGGCTTTAAAAATGATCAGGAATTTACTACACCAAGACTTTGATCTTAAAATGACTGACCTTTTTCCACATTTAAAGTCATATCTATACCCCACTTGTAAAGAACACCAATCCAGTATCCTCCAGCGTCATGTTCGTTCAAACCTCTGATGTAGATCATAAGGTTTCCCTCAATATTTCGAAACATTGTGAATTTTCCATCATTGATCCATTTATCATGTTTTTTATCATTCATGATACTTCTCCACTCTAGTAATTTATTAATGCATTTAATATTTGCACTGAACCAAAGCTTCTGTGAATCAACAAGAAGACTTCCTCCAGAATATCCAGTGACACTGACGCATCTCACTGCACCTGTCAATCAGATTGATGCTGTGATCAGAAACCTCATGAACAAAAAACAGCATCATTACTGCAGTGATGAAAGAGAAAAGCTCTGACCTGAGATCAGGGAGAAAGTGAAGAAGATGAGGAGGATCTTCATTGTGAGTTGAGTTCAGTCTTCTTTATGCAGAATGTTCTCTGTGTGAATCTCTCTGTCTCTACATCTGTCTGCTTTAGTTCCTTCCTCTTTCTTCAGCTCTTTATCAGTAATGATCAGCTTTACTGGCTCCTCCCACCATCAGCACTGACTGAATATTACATTAATCACACTGAAAGAGCGCCACCTAGTGGAGGTTACAGTGTCTGACACTGAGAGCTCATTCAGGCTTCATCTTCTCTATAGAAGGACAAATGACACTTAAAAAAAAAATCATAAACATTGTTTAAATCTTCCTCTACAGGGCGACAGTAAACATATACAGTACATGTAAATTCTATGAGGTCACCTACAGCCCATACAAGGTACTCTTAGAAATGGGGAAAACAAATGCATCTGATAGTTTGTTTTTGACATTTTTCTAAGCTGTAAGAAACTTTAACATCTTATTAGGAGCAGATAGACCATCTAACTGGCATTTGACTGGATTTGTTTGGATGCTTTATGCAGAAATAATATCATACATTGATGTGGTTTCAGAACCACGGACAGCAGCCGTCAGACAAACTTCACATGACAGTTGAACAACACAAACACTAAGAGTAAGTCACTGGAACTTGAGTTCATCTGCTTCCCTTTACTTTGTGGTCATGAAAACATCTACATGCTCACTGGGTGTGGTAATTAGAAAATGTTAGGCAAAAGTTTAATTCCTCCAAATTTACTCTTTCTACTCAAACATTTTTTCTCCATTCTGTCACCTGATGGAGTTTGGGTTCTTGCCACTTTCACCTCAGCCTTGCTCAGTTGGGAACACTTAACATCCAGCAGTATTATTGATCTGAGCTGGATGATGAAACCATTTTTTGCAGAACTGCTTTATAGATGAAATCATCTATCGTAATAATTGATGATCTTTACAATGGAACTGAATAAATAGCTGAACAACAGCTGCAATGCATATTTTGCCTGTTATCCCTGGAAACAATCTGTATTATACACTCAAAAAAATTATATGTTGACTTTAATTAACTTTTTTATGTAAACAGGTTCCATAAATTAACTTTTTTATGTCAACAGGTCCCACATAACTGGGATATGTTAAAGTAGCACTATGCAGTTTTTTTTAGCTTAACTGAACAGCTTCAGAGTTATTGGAATAGTTATATGACTCTTTTCGGGTTGAATGGTGGTCGTCTCGCCCCCCTCTGGTGTCTGTGAGTGGAAAAAACACACTTGCAACCAGGGCCGGCCCTGGCCAATTTGCTGCTCTAGGCAAGATTTTACCTGGTGCCCCATGCATCACAGCCCATTTCACCCTGTCACTGTGTTCATGATTATTTATCCTATATATGTACACACACACACACACATTAGCCTATAGCCTAAACACAAATAGCAAGAGCATTACACCTAGCATTCAAGTCAAGTCCCATTTATTTGTATAGCGCTTTTTACAATATAGATTATTTTAATAGATTTACAGCTTTACAGTTCCCTTTCAAGGGAACTCGAGCTGCGTTTGAGACGCGGTGGGAACGCTCTGCGTGATTACGTCGTGAAGCACGTGTAAAATCAGTCCAATGGAAGCCCGCTACGACATAGGTGACGTCATAGACCAGGAAACTATAAAGCAACCCTGAAATCAGACCGCGATAGCTTCTGCACCTTCAGCAAGCGCTCTCTGTATATCTGTCCTTGTCTATTTATTGTTGTCTGTCAAGCCCCTTATATATATATATATATATATATATATATATATATATATATATATATATATATATATATATATATATATATATCACTATGGCGAGCAAGCAAAATTATAAACCTTGTGTTGTGCCCTGCCCTCGTTATATCACGGGTGGGGACACACATCCTATGTGTATTGCTTGTTTGGGAGTGGAGCATGCCCAGTCAGTCCTCGAGGGGGCTGACTGTGAGCATTGCTTGAGTTTGTCTATGAAAACTCTCCGCTCTCGCCGAGCGTTCTTTGAGGAGGTCGGTTCGGTTCGCACTCCCCGAGGTGCGGGTCCCGCTGCTGCCGAGGCACAGCGTCGAATTTCATCTTGGGGTTCGCAGATGGATCTAGTAGCGGGGTTTGAGACGGGCCCCGCCCTTTCTCAGCCCTTACCTACTGGATTCGGTGTCTTTGCCCAGGAAGGAGCCCGCTCTGCGGCTTCTCCTTCCCAGGCTGAGGCACCAATATTACGGCTATCCAGTTCTGAGGATCTGGATGTCGGTAGTATGGGGGATATTGAGTGTTCGCCAGCTCATACCCCTGCTGATGAGGAGCTTATGGAGGTTTTATCTCGTGCTGTTACTAAATTAAATATTGAGTGGCCAGCCGATGATTTCGATGTTGAATCTAGAAAGAGTCTTTTAGATGAACGTTATTTACCATCTAGATCTCGACCTCCTCGTCGGGAACTCCCGTTTTTTCCCGATCTCCACGCCGAGGTTTCGAGATTGTGGATTAAACCGGCGTCTTTCAGAGTGCATAACCTACAAACTAAGAATTATAGTAAAGTTCAAGGGATTGATCATTATGGTTATTTGACTATGCCTCGTGTTGAAGACACACTAGCGAGCTATCTCTCCCCTGAGTCTTCTTCTTCTCTGAAAGCCCCGACGTTACCCACCAAACCATTAAAAAATACATCTTTGTTGGTGGGTAAAGCGTATTCGGCAGCAGATCAGGCCGCAGCATGTTTGCACATTATGTCGATTCTCCAAGCGTACCAGGCTGACCTGCTGAAGGACATAGACGATAGTGAGGAAGTTAGTGCTGACGCAATTCGAGAATTGCGTCGCACGACAGATTTATCTCTCCGAGCCACCAAGGAGACGGCCAAGTCTGTTGGCCGCTCTATGGCAGCCTTGGTGGCCACGGAACGCCATTTATGGTTAAATTTATCAGAAATAAAAGATAAAGATAGATCTGTTCTTCTGGACGCACCGCTGTCACCTACAAGTCTGTTCGGCGATGCTATAAATTGTGTCGTCGATAGGTTTCAAGAAAATAAGAAACAAGCGGCTGCGTTTCAGAGGTTTCTTCCTCGCTGGTCTATTGTCCCCGAGGCTGCTCGTAGTATAAAGTCTGAGCAGCCTCATCCGTCTACGAGCTCCGCTCACAGAGTTCAACAAAAACAGAGCGTCGCCCCTCGGGCACCTCCTCATTCTAAGGTTCCTGAGTGGCACTCGCAGCCCAGACCTGTTAGGGGTAGACAAGATCTGAGGACTGTTATCTCTAGGAGAGCTTGGGCTAAGAAGAAGTCCTGACGCCAAGGCTATCAGGCTTCTGAGGGGGGTCCCCTCCAGGGAGGAACGGTTCCGAGGAACCGTCCCTCCTTGGCACCCTCCGGGGGGCGACTCTCTGAGGAGAGCCGCAGCGCTGCCACTTCGGTTGTTCCCTGCCGGTTCGCCGCTTCAGGGCACCGAGGTGTCAGCGTCCCCGTGCAATCCTCTGAGGAGGGTTGTAGAACGGTCAGTTCGGTTGTTCCCTGCCGGTTCGCCGCTTCAGGGCGCCGAAACGATTGTTCAATCAAATCCAGAGGCCAGTCTCGAGAGACTGGTTCCCTTATCGGAATTTCTGGCAGCGTGGAAACTTCTGCCAAATATTTCTCTATGGGTCCTGCACATAATAGAAAAGGGTTACAGAATTCAGTTCGGTTCTCGTCCGCCCAGATTTCAAGGAGTCCTCCCCACGGTGGTGGACTCACAGCAGGCTCTGGTAATGGAGCAAGAAGTACTGAGTACTGACAAGAAGTACTGACTCTTCGAAAGGGAGCTATAGAAAGGGTTTCTCCTCCCAGCAGAGAGTCAGGGTTTTACAGCCGTTACTTCATTGTTCCAAAGAAGGATGGAGGGCTGCGTCCTATTCTAGACCTGCGCCAGTTAAACAGCAGGGTTCAAAAACTCAAGTTCAGAATGCTTACACTCAAACAGATTGTATCACAAGTTCAGTCCGAGGACTGGTTTGTCACAATAGACTTGAAGGACGCGTACTTCCATGTATCTATCCATCCTCATCACAGGAGGTTCCTGAGGTTCGCTTTCGGGGGCGAAGCATACCAATATCGGGTTCTTCCATTTGGCCTAGGTTTATCTCCCCGCACTTTTACAAAATGCGTGGATGCAGCTCTGGCTCCGTTGCGACTCCAGGGCATCCGCGTTTTAAATTACATCGACGATTGGTTGATTTTAGCTCAGTCAGAGCAGGTGGCGGTTCAGCATCGAGATGCTGTTCTGTCCCACATAAAGAGTTTGGGGTTGCGGCTAAACACCAAAAAGAGTGTGCTCCTCCCTGCTCAGAGGACCACTTTTCTAGGTGTAATTTGGGATTCGACCACAATGCAGGCACGCCTGTCTCCTGCTCGTATTTCTGCGATTCTCACAGCCGCAAAGAATGTGAAACTAGGCCAGTCACTCACTGTGAAACAGTTTCAGAGACTGTTGGGTCTCATGGCAGCTGCGTCCAACGTTATTACTTTTGGCCTTCTGTACATGAGACCCCTGCAGTGGTGGCTCAGGACCAAGGGGTTTTCTCCGAGGGGAAATCCATTCCGCAAGATCAAGGTCACGCGGCTATGCCTTCGTGCCTTGGCCTTGTGGAAGAAACCTTGGTTCCTCGCCCAGGGCCCAGTGTTGGGGGCTCCTTGTCGACGCGTCACGCTTTCGACGGATGCTTCCCTCACGGGATGGGGGGCGGTCATGAGTGGCCGCTCGGCGCAAGGTCTGTGGCAGGACCATCAATGTTCCTGGCACATAAATCGTTTAGAGTTGATGGCGGTATTTCGAGCACTCAAATATTTCCTGCCAGACCTGAGAGGCCATCACGTGTTGGTCCGCACAGACAACACTTCGGTGGTCTCCTATATCAACCATCAGGGGGGTCTGAGGTCACGTCACCTTTGCAAATTGGCCCATCAGATCCTCCTATGGGCCCAGGGGAAGTTACTGTCGCTCAAGGCGGTATATATTCCGGGGCGTCAGAATGTGGGAGCAGATATTCTGTCGAGACAGGGGCTGAGGCCCGGGGAGTGGAGACTTCACCCAGAAGTGGTGGAGTTCCTGTGGGAAAAGTTCGGTCGTGCTCAGGTAGACCTTTTCGCATCATCAGATTCAACCCATTGTCCCATGTGGTTCTCTCTAACGCACCCAGCTCCTCTCGGTCTGGATGCTATGGTGCAGGTGTGGCCGAGGCTGCACCTGTACGCCTTTCCCCCGATATCTTTGCTTCCGGGGGTTCTGGAGAGGGTTCGCCGAGAAGGGGCTCGTCTGCTACTAGTAGCCCCTTATTGGCCGACCCGAGTTTGGTTCTCGGACTTGGTGTCTCTTCTGGACGGCTCCCCCTTGGAGATCCCAATCAGGGTGGACCTCCTGTCTCAGGCCGGGGGCACGATATTTCACCCTCGGCCGGAGTTGTGGAAACTCTGGGCCTGGCCTCTGAGGGGGCCAGGCTCAGGGAGACCGGTCTTTCGACCGATGTTGTAGAAACCATTCTTCAATCCAGAGCTCCTTCCACGAGAAGGCTGTATGCGCTAAAATGGAAACTTTTCACCACGTGGTGTGTTGAACGTCAGTTAGATCCTGTTAACTGCCCTGTTGGTTCAGTTCTTGATTTTCTGCAAGACCGTTTCTCGGCCAGGTTATCTCCTTCCACCCTAAAGGTTTACGTGGTGGCTATATCTGCCTACCACACCCCTCTGGGGGGTACTTCTATTGGGAGAAACCCTCGAATTACTCGCTTTCTCCGTGGTACATTGAGGTTGAGACCTGAACTGCACTCTAGAGCACCGGCTTGGGACTTGGCCATTGTACTCGAGGGTCTGGCTTTAGCTCCCTTTGAGCCCATCGAGGAGGTTTCTGAAAAGTTCCTCACTCTAAAGACTTTATTTCTCCTTGCTATCTCATCTATCAAGAGAATTGGTGATTTACATGCTTTGTCGGTTGCTCCTTCATGTCTGGAATTTGCACCTGGTATGGTGAAGGCATTTCTCTACCCCAGGCCGGGTTATATTCCTAAGGTCCCACTGAATGTTGGATGCCCAATAGTGCTGCAGGCCTTTTATCCTCCACCCTTTAATACCCCTGACCAGGAACAGCTTAACCTGTTATGTCCAATCCGGGCTTTAGATGCCTACGTTCACAGAGCTGCCCTGTGGCGTAAATCTGAGCAACTATTTGTTTGTTTTGGGTCACTCAAGAGAGGATGCCCTGCATCTAAGCAGGTTATGAGTAAATGGATAGTCGAGGCTATTTCATTGGCTTATGAAGCGGCCGGACAACCTTCACCTATGGCTGTGCGGGCCCATTCTACTCGGAGTATGGCGGCCTC
This sequence comes from Siphateles boraxobius, assembly GCF_051911475.1. NCBI lineage: Eukaryota > Metazoa > Chordata > Actinopteri > Cypriniformes > Leuciscidae > Siphateles > Siphateles boraxobius. The sequence goes on along the minus strand of NW_027508713.1, from coordinate 58,176 downwards.
TATGGCCTTAATTTCGGGAGTTTCCCTTCTTGACGTATGTAATGCGGCAGGTTGGTCCTCTCCGCATACATTTGTCAGGTTTTATGACCTTGACCTCTCCACTCCTGGGGCGAGGTTGCTTGCTTCTTAGTGTGCGCAGGACCTCACACAGAACGGGCATTTGTCATTATGGCGTAGTGGGTATAGGGTTCCCACCGCGTCTCAAACGCAGCTCGAGTTCCCTTGAAAGGGAACGTCTCAGGTTACGTATGTAACCCTGGTTCCCTGATAGGGAACGAGACGCTGCGTTTGCCTGCCATACTTCCTGCATGCCCTGATCGACTTGCTTCAGGTTTTTCAGAAGCTATCGCGGTCTGATTTCAGGGTTGCTTTATAGTTTCCTGGTCTATGACGTCACCTATGTCGTAGCGGGCTTCCATTGGACTGATTTTACACGTGCTTCACGACGTAATCACGCAGAGCGTTTCCACCGCGTCTCAAACGCAGCGTCTCGTTCACTATCAGGGAACCAGGGTTACATACGTAACCTGAGACGTTTTGTTGTGTTTATAATTTTGTTCAGTATATGTAGCCGCTCTGGATAAAACAGTGATGTCATCGTCCAAATGTCATTCATGCACAAACTATTAATTGAGCGCTAGCTAAAGTGTTTGTTTTGAAGTTGATGGCAGCAATCTTCCACTAAACTATCACGTTTCATGTTTTCACCATGAATGAAACTGCGAAATGTCTTCTTTAATGTTAATTTTACATAAAGGGTTGCTACTTTTAATAAACCTGTAGCCTATATAAATATCATTAATAATTTTGGCAAATAAATTAAAAAAAATGCCATATATCCCCCTCAAAACTGCACAACTGTAGAGTAAAACATGAATTAATAAAAGTGATAGTGAATGCGTCTAAAAAAACTGACGTGATTGTTACAAATCACACTGTCTGGGGCCTCTGGAGAACGTCTCAGGTTACGACTGTAACCTATGTTCCCTGAGAACAGGGAACGAGACAATACGTCAACGACGCTATGGGGAACGCCTCAGGCGTGACAGGTGTCTGAAATCACTATCAAATCACGTCAACCATATTGACCGGCGACAGCCCGTGAATCATTAGCGTGAATGATTAACGTGCGACCTGGAAGTATAAAGGGGCGCCTTGCAAACATGACAAATCACCTTATCGTCTGAAGGGACTGTACGGTAGGCAAGCCCCGCGGCATGGCAGGGAGACGTATTGTCTCGTTCCCTGTTCTCAGGGAACATAGGTTACAGTCGTAACCTGAGACGTTCCCTTTCGAAGGGAACTCAACAATACGTCAACGACGCTATGGGGAACGATATACCAACGCCGCCATGCTAAGGGGAGTGCATGCCAAGTGGCAGTGACAACTGTCAGAACCAGCAACTTCAAATGAAACGCTAGAACCACTCACCCTCAGGTCACACTGGGCTGTCAGTGACAGCATTCCCTACGGTCATAGCCCAAGCTACAGCCTCACAGAAAAACCTTCATAAACATGGTTAAATGAGAGGTCTACCTGGGCCGGCTCCGGGCCTGGAACCTCAGCTTCCAATTAGAAGGGGTCCCTTCTAGGGAATGTGGCTAGGGAACCCAAGGGAACCCCAGCCAGTCACTATTCAGGGGAACGTACTCACCCCGAAATGCCACCAGGACGGCCTGACCTGGCGCCAGTACATAGACACTTAGTCTGGCCAAATCCTGTCTGTCTGAAGACAGAGCCTCTGGACAAATGCCTTAAGTAAGGCATCCAACCCGAGGGACTGCGAAGCTGGCAGTGAACCACTCGGCCCGGATCTCAGAGACGGGATATCCCGGAGAGTATGACTCAGCATAGTGCTTTCCGACCCTTGCTAGCGAGGGGAGTTTCTCTACTCGATCCACGGATCAACCCAGTGTCTGTGTTTCAAAACACTGAGGAGGCCTGTGAAGGCCTAAGGGCTGATCTAACTGGGAGGCCTCACGAGAGGCCTACGACCGTCTGACCGGACTCAGGAAGCCGCATGCTCAAAGAGACCCTCGTGAGGGGAGCACAAGGTCTGCCTGGTAGGCAAACCAGGCTGTAGGCAGAAAAGGTTCCGGGAGGGAACCTTTAGCAGAGAATGAACACTTTAGCGAGCCAGGGCGCAAGCTCGCCTTCAGCAGCTGCCTATTAAGGCTAGCTGAAACTGATAGCAAGAGACCACTAGCTTCATAAACCCAGCACCACTAGGGAGCGTTACAGGGAGGCCCGGAGAGGCCTACTACCTGATCCTTTAGGGAGGCACGTGAGGCCTACTACCTGATAACCACAGTACGTGGGAACTCACCTTCAGGGAGGCCCGGTGAGGCCTGCTACCCTACGACCACAGTATGTGGGGAGCTCACCTTCAGGGAGGCCTGGAGAGGCCTACTACCTGGTAACCACAAACTGTGGGAACTCACCTTCAGGGAGGCCTGGTGAGGCCTACTACCTGACCGTTCTCAATCAAGGAGGCCTGGAGGAGCCTACTACCTGATAACCCCAGTATGTGAGATGCTCACCTTCAGAGAGGCCAAGAGAGGCCTACTACCTGATAACCACAGTACGTGGGAACTCCTCCTTCAGGGAGGCCCGGTGAGGCCTGCTACCTTGCAACCACAGTATGTGGGGAGCTCACCTTCAGGGAGGCCTGGTGAGGCCTACTACGTGGTCACCACTATCTGTGGGAACTCACCTTCAGGGAGGCCTGGTGAGGCCTACTACCTGACCGTTCTCATTCAAGGAGGCCTGGAGGAGCCTACTACCTGATAATCACAGCATGTGGGAACTCACCTTCAGGGAGGCCTGGTGAGGCCTACTACCTGACAGCCAAAATATTTGGGAGCCCACATCCAGGGAGGCCCAGAGCGGCCTACTACCTGACAGCCACAATATTTGGGAGCTCACATTCAGGGAGGCCCAGAGAGGCCTACTACCTGATAGCCAACGTAAGTGGGAATTCGCCTTCAGGGCGGCCGGGTGAGGCCTACTACCTGATAACCATCTTAAGTGGGAATTCACCTTCAGGGAGGCCTGAGTGGCCTACTACCTGATAACCACTGGTAGCTTTGAGCCCTGAGTCCGGGTGAAAGTATAAGGTGGCCTGCTAAGGCCAGCCAGCTGGGGACTCGCCTATCAGGGAGGCCTGGTCGGGCCTACTAGCTAATAGCAAGTCATATTCTGCCATAAAGTACACTGTTGGAAATCATACTACACAGCATAATTCACTAATGGGCTTCCAGTAGCGCTATAAGGTATGTCCCACAATGTTGGGACTCACCTCCGAGGAGGCCTGTTTAAGGCCTACTACCCATCAGTGAGTCAACTGCCCGAACCACCAAGGCCAACCACGTAAAGTGAGCTGGCCTACAGTGCCCTCTGGGGGGCTGTCCAATCAAGGAGGCCTGCTGAGGCCTACTACCTAATGGCGCAGCCTTCGTTGGCAGAAAAACTGTTTACACAGCGCCTACAGCATCCTGGTGCCTAATCACATTGCCCATGGCAGTGTACTCCGCAAGAAAGCTAGCACCCTTAAAACAAGGGGAGTACAACATACGCCACTCTGCCTCAACGGAGGCCCCAGTTAGTCAGGGGCCTACCATCTATGCATGGGCGTCAGCTCAGGGCAATGCTCTGGCTTCAGGGGAGCGTACTTCGACCAAAGAAGAAGTGAAGCTTACTTCATACTCGACCCGAGCCATAGTGGTGCGAGGTGGGATAAAACAGAACTGGGAGTGAAGTGCTCAGACCTACCCTGTATCACAGGGGAATACTCACACCTCACCCTGAGGTTACCAGGGTGCGGGCCTGCCAGCGGCTCTAGGGGTGACAGAAATGTATCTGTGCCCAACCTAGGGGAGTGGGGCTTGAATGAAAGCCAACCACCTACAACCTAGCGCTCGAGCAGTAGCTCAGCGAGGTGAGTGAAGCCTAAACTGGCGGCCTAAATCCATAGGCCAGTTCTGCATGGCAGAGTCGGGCAGGAAACCCAGTCTTCTTCGTGAAGTGAAAGACGGCCTAACCCTGCTCAATAAAGACATATATACCACGGAGGCCTGTTTGAGGCCTACCATGTCCTTACAAACCATCCTCAGCACCACGCTGCATTACTCTAGGCACCCCAGAATGCAGAGAAGGGGGCGGGCCTTGGCCTAACGACTCCCACGGGAGGAGGCTGTTTATACAGGGATGCTAGAAACCAACATTCACACAGTGAAGGGTCAGAGGAAGAAATGCTAAAAATTTTAGCAGAGCGCCTCTATTATCCCTGGCACAGCCTAGGCCAGCTACAGAGGCGGCCCTGGTGAGGGCCAGCCTGCAAGCATAGATCAATCTGAGGGCTCGGAGGAGCCACAGCCTTACTAAAGAATATAGTCTGTATTATTCCATACAAAGGGCTGCAGAATCGCTCAGCCTAATGAAACCCAAACAGAGCTCAAGGGGCGAAATACTCAGGAAGAAGTCAACGGACCCGTGGGCCGGACATAAGATCTATCTGAAGCTCTAGCGTCAGTCAACACTCTAAGTAAAAAATTCTAAGAGAGAGACCAACTACTCTACCCTGAGGTGGCTAACAGCCCGAAGGCTAACATAGTTATCGTTCTGGCCACCTAACGGGGAACTTCAGGGCCCTAATGATCCAGGAAACTTCTCTTACCTTATTACCTTGACATGACCCCATAGCTCTATACAGGGAACGAGGTCTGTAGAGAGATACATCTCGGAATTTTAATTCACAAAAAAAATTACTCTTAAAAGACCAGTCAGCTCACCTGCGGCGTGCGGAGTGCAGACTCGCCAGATAGTTCTTTATGACCCTGGGGTCCACCACTTTACATGCCTGAAAGAGGCGTTTCTACTAGCCAAGCCTAGGCGGGCCATTGGAACATCGTTCTTATCATAGGCCCAGCCCCAGGCCTGATGTAATGAACGTCTGGGGAGTCAGAAGAGAGGAGAGGGCTGGATTTCTTTTTAATGAAGCCCTCCGGGGAGATTATCCATCAGCGACACTGTGTGCGCTTGTGCTGGATAACCTCCCTCAGATCCCTCTTCTTGCGGGAGTCACGCCTCTTCTGCGCCCTGTTCCTCCACGGAGGGGGCGCACGAGAGGCGACACTGGCTCTCTGGCCCTGTCTACGGTCCTCGGACCGTGAAGGGCCAGGCCCTCCCGCCTGCCTGGGTGTGGAACCGGATCTCAGCGGTATGCAGGATCCTGCAGCAGGTCGGCCTGATATGCCTGCAGCACCGCCATAGTGTGCAGGGAAGCACCAGCCTGAACCGCTGTCGTGTATGCTCTGCCATTCAAACGTGCTGTTGACTTTAGCGGTTTGGATGGCAGGGTTGGAGCTCTCAGTGTCAACGCCTGCCCAGACACGAGATAGTTCGCAAACGACTCGTCAAATGGGCGGCATCGACACATACCCATGCTCTGCGATCCCCTCAACATCAGCGAAATTAACCCGCTGATGTCGGTGAATACGGGCAGAGTATGGGCTCTTCCATGCCCTCTCGATCTCCGTGTGAAGATCAGGAAGGAATGGAAGGCTCACCTGAGCTGGTGTGTATGGCAGGGGAGAAACCGATCGCCAAGCCTACCGCGAGCGGTCTCTCCTCTAGTCCGCTCCACAACATCCACCAGGTCTGCATACACGGGGCAGGGTGGCTGAGAGGGTTCAGGATCTACCTGATTATAAACCTCCTCAGCCATCTCCTGCTCGTCCTGAAGAGCAGCAACTGCAGGAAACCATTGGTGCCTGCAGTTCGCCCTCGTCAGCCGTCAAATCATTTGAGAGGTTTACAGGACTCTCAAGATGATCGATGAGCTCTATCTGGAAGCCCATGATGCAAGTCGCCGCTCTGCCTCGGCACGAGCGGGACCACGCGGACCAGACGTTGAACCCCCTTCACTCGAGAAGAGGGCCAGACGAGAGCGGAGCGTTTTAAGAGAAAAAACGCTCACAGTTCACACAGAGGATTCCCTCGAGAACCTCTCGTGCGCGCTCTTCTCCCAGGCAGGAAAAAACACACTCGTGTGCTGTACATTTCATTTTCTTACCGTTTCATTGAGTAGCGTTTTCAAACAGACAGTCCCTGAAGACGATGAGATGATTTGTCATGTTTGCAAGGCGCCCCTTTATACTTCCAGGTCGCACGTTAATCATTCACGCTAATGATTCACGGGCTGTCGCCGGTCAATATGGTTGACGTGATTTGATAGTGATTTCAGACACCTGTCACGCCTGAGGCGTTCCCCATAGCGTCGTTGACGTATTGTTGAGTTCCCTTCGAAAGGGAACTCAGAACAATTGTTAGCCTAAAGTTTAAGGTAAAAATAACTGCCCTTAAATTATATATCTTACTACTGCAATTAGATAAACTGTTCATTCATTACATTACCTCTGTCTTTATCCCCTTTTATCATCTTCCCTTCCATTTGGCACTGTATCTATTGCAGACTATAATGCTAATCTAAAATATGTCATGTAAATTTGGCCATCCGTCACAATCAGGTAACTTTCACCAGGTCTAGACCTGGTGCAAGCTGCCAGGCACGTTTCTACGGGGTGCTTGAGTGTGTTAATCGCCCTCAAACGAAAGCAATGCTGTCAACATTGGATGCAGCGAGGGGCGACTCTGCACAACAAATTACAAATTACAAATCGCGCGCGCTCTGTTTCTGACGCACTTCAAGCACTCGCTGGGCGGGGGAAGATTGATGCGCCGGACCGGAGACGGGGACTTAGTTAAGTTTTTGTGGATTTTTTTTGCTTTATTTTGTAGTATTTTGAATTAATGTTTTTTAAAATAGTATTAGTAAAAACAATTTTTTTTTTTAATTCACTTGTTCACTCATTTTGGCGCCCCTATTGAGCGGCGCCCCTAGCATTTGCCTAGTGCGCCTATGCCACGGGCCGGCCCTGCTTGCAACTTTGGGCCGGCGGACCGCCGTCAGGAAGTATTGCGTGATTTCATCTCTCGCGATGTAACAAATTTCTTTACGGCACTGCACACATTACACGCATACACGCCCCCATCCAGATCCGGCTAGCTATAAGAACAACTATCGTCATGGCTAAACTGGCATATAAGAAGCAGAAAGCTAGAAAAGCATTGTCGGAGGAACAGAGAAAGAGGAAACGGCAGACTGACCGAGCAAGGAGTCAGACACGAGTATTAATGTGAGGGTCAAGAGCCCTACTAAAACAAACACTGATCTCCATAATGGTGACTTAGAAATTCTGTTTTTCTCCTTCGTGATTCTGCTTGTTAACATCAGGTGTCTTCAATAATCCTCAATCATCACTCAATTATTCACTTAATTATCTCATTAACTTTAACACTGCTTCGGTGTTCATTTAACACTCTGCTCAGAAATGAATTGGGTCGCTTAAAATTAATTAATTCCATGATGTCGAAGTTACATGAACAAATTATGTTTGTTTAACATAACCCAATTATGTGGGACCTGTTGACATTAAAAAAGTTAAAGCCAACATATAATTTTTTGAGTGTATAAAGCTATACATAAATAAAGGTCACATGACTTGATATACTTGAGGCGAGTAAATCAGTGTAATTTATAAATCATCAAAACAGAACAAAGGAGAATATATCATATATATTTCTGTATCAAATTACAATACAACTATTTTCAATCAAAAAAAAAAAAAAGTTTAAAAGCTTACTCACAGAAATGTAACATGAACTCATATTTGCCTCTAGGTGGAGCCAGAGGTTTTATAACACTTCTGATTAGGTACTAGATTATCATCGTGGTTGAGATTCATATGTCTGTGTATGTCTAAATGTGGTTAAACAATACAGTGTGTACGAAGTACAATGCACAATACGGTTAAACAATATCAGATTACCACATCAGTTCTGGATCTTTTGTCTCTACATCTGTCTGCTTTAGTTCCTTCCTCTTTCTTCAGCTCTTTATCAGTAATGATCAGCTTTACTGGCTCCTCCCACCATCAGCACTGACTGAATATTACATTAATCACACTGAAAGAGCGCCTGTGACTGCCCGAATAAAGGAAATACTGATCACAAAAATAGTGACCAGTTGACAGAAATAAAATCAGTCTGGTTAGTAATAAGTGAAGTTGGTAATGCTGTTTGTGGAGTTGTTTAATCCTCTTCTGCTGAGATCTTCACAGATTTAATGTCTTCTTTTCTCTTCAGTTGATTTCAGGCTGTGGTTGTAGTTCTTGTGTTTCTCTCTCCTTCAGTGATTCTGCTTGTTAACAGCAGGTGTTCATCACTAATTGTACAAAATTCCCCCCTCGCGCATGTGCGAGTCGAACTTGTTCAGACTTGTCTAATGCATGTACAGAAAGCTTCATCCGGCAGGGTCCAGTAAGAAAGTCATACAGAGTTTTCCTGGCATTGTTTATTTCCTAAAAGTCTTTTTCCTTGTGTGGTATTGCTGTGCGCTCAAAACTAAGAAAGTAAAAATATTTAATGTCATTGTAGATGTTTTTTTTTAAAGAGTGTCAGAGTGTGATTCAGTTTATTTGACCTCAGAAATATTATTTTGTCAATATACATAGAATAGGCACAATGCTCACGTATTCGACAAATCATCCTGTTATATTTTTTCAACAATGTTTATTCATTTGGGAAAGGGAGTTACTTGACATATGTTGATGAAAATATGTATACAATGTCTTATCGGCATATTAGTAATGGTAGAAAGTGCGCATGGGAGTGCTAGAGCAGCACACACACTTTTGTAATCTGACAGCTCTTGTTAGCAGCTGCTGTTTAATGTAGCAGCATTTAGAGCCCATATAGTCCAATAAGCTCTGGTTTGCAGTTACTTCATACAACTTTAACTTCTCTGTCTATATTTATACTGGTATTATCTGTGTATATTCTGTCATTTCATATTATCAGTTATATTTATCATCCTTATTTTGTTCTCTCACAGAAACCACTTTTATGTGTATATCCACGCAAACCTGTCTACGACTTGCAATTTTATGACATAATAAATATTGAGAGTGGACAAGTTCACTCTGGAGCAGCTGCAGCTCTTTCCAACTGAAGAATTAGGCCAGTTGAGATCTAACCATCAACTTAATTAATTCCTTAATTATCTCATTACCTTTAACTGTGATTCAGAGTTACTTTAACACTCTTTAGAGTGGGATCATGGACCCTATGTACTCTGAACAGAGTTAATGTAACTCTGGGGATTCGGTTGTGTAGTTAAACAACTTCTGTCAAGCTACAAGTGCACACATACAGTACAACAGCTTATGTGAGGAACAGCTGTAAATATAATTGTTTACTCACAGAAAATCTTCCTCTCTCTGATCTGCCATCTATGATGATTCACCCACAAACTTTTTCATTGAAACTGACACAAAAACGACAGTTGGATTTCACATTTCTAACATTGATGTATTATTTCAGGTCTTCCAATTACAGAGTCATTGACGGTTAATGTAAAACAATATGAAAGTTCCCAGTGTGACAGAGAGCAAAGGTCATTTAACATTTGAAAATGAAGTAGATATTTTATAATCCACACTTACTTAAAGGAGTAGTTCACTTTCAAATGAAAATTAGCCCATGATTTACTCACCCTCAAGCCGTAGGTGTATATGACTTTATTCTTTCAGACAAATACAATCGGAGTTATAAAAAAAAAAAAAAAAAAAAAATATTACATGTTTTATAAAGGCAGTGAAATGAAACCAACAGTGAATTGAAGCTCAAAAAAGTGCATCCATCCATCATAAACGAACTTCACACAACTCTACGGGCTTAATAAAGGCCTTCTGAAACAAAACGATGAGTTTGTGTTAGAAAAATATTCATATTTAAAACTTTATAAAGTAAAATAACTAGCTTCTGGCCAAACGAACATACAGATTCCACTTAAGTGTAAAGCGCAACTTGTGCAAGTAATGCGACGCACTGCTGATATTTATGCCATGACGCACTACACTACTTCTCACTACGCTACACTTGGTTCATGCGTTCATGACCTCAAGGCTAGATTATTGTAATGCTCTACTGGGTGGTTGCCCTGCACGCTTAATAAACAAACTACAGCTAGTTCAAAATGCAGCCGCTAGAGTTCTTACTAGAACCAGGAAGTATGACCATATTATCCCGGTCCTTTTTCTCCATTCTGTCACCTGATGGAGTTTTGGTTCCTTGCCACTGTTGCCTTTTTCGCCTTTCTTCGCCTTTGTCTCCATTGGCTTTTGGCTTGCTTAGTTGGGGACATTTAATTTTATATTTGACAATACTATTACAACATTATGTTCCTGTTATCTCTCTAAAGCTGCTTTGAAACAATCTGTATTGTAAAAAGCGCTATACAAATAAAGATGACTTGACTTGACTTCTCACATCACAAGTTGTGTAAGTTGTGCATTAGGGGCAAGTAGACTGTGTATGGTCAACCCTAGGGGTAATTTTAATTTTAAAGTGAACTAATCCTTTAAATTTACTTGTAAGTCCGTAGGATTGACATCTGAGGTTGAGACTAATGTATCTATGACTGCAGTTGGTTTGACTTATGTGCAAAATGCTTTATATATCTCTAGAAAAAAAATCAGATGACCAGATTACAACTTTGGATAAAAGATATATTGTAAACAAAGTTTTTTAGTTTTTATTTTATTTATTTATTTATTTATTTATTTATTTATTTATTTATTTATTTATTTATTACCCAAATTCACAGATAAAAAAAAAAAATATATATATGGAGTGGACAATGGGTACTGAAAAACATCACAGCTGCAGGCACCCGAAGGACTTGGTTTGACCCAAACAATTTGAATACAAGAACAAAGAAAACTGAAGAGCATCTCATGTTGATCTTTATCACACTGACAGTATCAAACAACCTTGCAAACACAAAGCACTAAGACAGAGAGATAATGGCGAATATTATGAACAATCTTAAAAATCAATGACAAATGTACAAAAAACATATAGGTGTTGCTTGTTTAAAGTGTTATTGACATATTGATACATTTATGTCAATGCACTAAATGCACTAATAAACCTATGATATTTAAAAGTTTTTTACACATTTCTGTCATTTAATTGTGGACTATTTTTATTTTTTTGGTTTTGTTTGATCTGTTTATAAAAGTACGTTCCCAACTCACACGTTGGTAATTCATATTTCATAACTCAGTAAAGGTTGAAGGTGAATAACTGAACGATCAGCTCTGTGTCTTGTTTGTCTTCTGTTCATAATCAACATTAATCTTCTGTCTCTCTGTGGGTTTCCTGAGTAAGTGTGTTTAATTAAACTGAACTGAGACCCTGAACTTTCTGTTGTTTTCTGTGGCTTTTTTGAGCATTTATCACGTAGACAGACAAAAACACCTCCAGCATTCGTGAAAAACTTAAAACATCTTAGATTGACCTCAGATTAAAAAAATATTATTTTCAAGTCTTTGAATAATGACAATAAAGACAAATTGTAAAGACAAAATTCAACGTGTTTACGTAATTTCTATTGAAACAGGAAGACAGGGCGGGACATATCGAGCAGCTCCTCCCCTTTTTAAAAATAGCCAATAGAGTATTGTTTATCACAGCTCGGCCAGAGCATTGAGCTCGGTTAAACCACATTTCACAGCTTATGACAACAATAGTCTCATAGATTAAAACTATAAAACTGTTACTAAAGCAAAACAGTGATCATCATGATGCTGAGGATGTGTAGTTTGAAAAGTGTAATATATGTTGGTGCATTGCACCGTTGTTATCTCTTCTGCTCGTCAGTGCTGTTTCTAATGCCAAGAAACCGTTTCTCCTCTTTAAAATATAGCATTCTTGGACACGCAAACCTTTCAAAGTATACTCCTATGGCCGTGAGCGTGGAAAGACACGTTCAGCGCTTGTGCACTGTCTAGTGGACTTTATTTTCAAGCGCTTAAGTCATTCGCACATTGTAACACCTCAGTCCATGAACAGTTCTTCCCCCCACCAGAGGGAGCCGTCACCTGAGTTTTACTGACACATCCTGTTTGTATTCTCACTTCCTGTTTTAAATGTATAAGCCGTGTATTGCCGAAGTATTGCCAGTTTATCTGGCTTACTAATTGTTTTCTTTTGCTAGTGCTTTTGACCCTTTGCCTGTTCATTGGATTTACACATTTGTCTATTGTTTGGAATCCTTGCCTGGATTTTGATTACGTCTTTTGCATGTTGTCTTGGATTGTTTGACTTTGATTGTCATGGATTCATAGATTGTAATCCGCCTCCAGCTATGAATTCATGACACATATGCACATTGTACACACACCTTCCATGCGGACACAAAATTTGGGTTGTATGCGACAGTGTTTCCGGACGTCAGCGGACCCTCCTGATGAGGAAAATTACGTCACACTAACAGTGTGCAGACCATCGCAGTTTGCGGGTGACTGAAGTATACTTTGGGTTTAAGGTAGGGCTGGGCGATATATCGCACGATATTGTTATGCGCATCTCGTCAGTAAAGCCGGTTCCTTGATTAGTAGTAAATCGCCTTCACCTGCTTTCAGATGGAGCGGCATTTACTCTACAGCACAAACTCCAGTGTTCAGGCATGTGATTGGCTAAGGACAAAAAAGCAGGAAAATATACAGATTTTGTTGTTTTATTAACATTAAATAGATAGTTCTCCCACAAATTTTAATTGTCATCATTTACTCTCTCAAGTTGTTTTAAACCTGAATAAGTTTCTTTCTTCTGTTGAATTTATTTGGAAGAATGTGGGTAACCAAACAGTTGATGTACTCCAGTGATTTCCATAGTATACTGTATGTTTTGCTATGGAAGTCAATGGGGACCAGCAACTGTCTGGTTACCCACATTCTTCACAATATCTTCTTTTGTGTTCAGCACAAGAAATAAATTAATATAGGTTTGGAACATAACATTACAACATTTGAATAAATAATGACAGAATTTTTATTTCTGGGTCAACTATCCCTTTAAGGACAAGCGGCTGCATGTTTATTATAGGGCTACTGTCTCTTTAAGACCTGTACGCGACGCGTTTAATATACGCGCATTTGACAAGCAGATTTCTCTCAATTTTCTCGGTTTGCTTTCAGTTTAGACATAACCAACTTTCCTTATGTATTTGTGTGTAACCTTGTGTGTATTTGAGAGTTTTAGCGAAATAAGTCAAGTCAAGTCAAGTCAAATATATTTATATAGCGCTTTTCACAATACAGATTGTATCAAAGCTGCTTCACAGTATCAATCAAAACAACTTAATGTTTGTTTATTACTGGAAAAAGACATCCAAGTTTGGTAGAGCTGATCAATGGTATGATTGGTTAATTAATTTGAATATCCCCAACTGAGCAAGCCAAAGGCAACAGTGGCAAGGAACCGAAAAACTCCATCCAGTGACCTAATGGTGTCCTAACACCCCATCAGGTGACCCAATGGAGAAAAAAAAACTTGGGAGAACCCAGGCTCAGTCGGGGGCCAGTTCTCCTCTGGCGTTTATGAACTAGAGGCCGAATTTACAGTAACTGTAAGATAAAAAATTTATATGAATGCCTGGCTAAATAGATGCGTCTTCAGTCTAGTTTTAAACTGGGAGAGCGAGTCTGAGCAACGAACAATATCAGGAAGGCTATTCCAGAGCTTCGGAGCTAAATGTGAAAATGCTCTGCCTCCTTTGGTGGATCTGGATATCCTAGGAATGACCAGAAACCTCGAATCTAGTGATCTTAAAGAGCGCGATGGATTGTAAGGCGATAGAAGATCCGTTAAATAGACTGGAGCTAAACCATTTAGAGCTTTATAAGTCAAAAGCAATACCTTGTAATTAATACGGAACTTTATAGGTAACCAATGAAGTGATGATAAAATCGGTGTTATATGATCATATTTTCTTAATCTAGTAAGAACTCTAGCGGCTGCATTTTGGACTAACTGTAGCTTGTTTATTGAAGATGCAGGACAACCAGCTAATAAAGCATTACAGTAATCTAGTCTCGAGGTCATGAATGCATGAACTAACTTTTCTGCATCAGAGACTGATAGCATATTACGTAGCTTAGCAATGTTTCTAAGGTGGAAAAAGGCTGTTTTTGTAACATATGAAATATGCTTTTCAAAAGACAGGTTGCAGTCTAATGTAACACCCAGGTCTTTTACTGTAGCGGATAGAGTAACAGGGCATCCTACTATGTTAAAGTCGTGCTGTGAAAGGTTTTGTGGACGGTTTTTAGAACCGATAAGTATTACCTCTGTCTTGTCTGGATTTAATAAAAGAAAATTATGCGTCATCCAATCTTTTATATCTTTAACACAGTCTGTCAATTTGGATAATTTAGCGTATTCATCTGGCCGTGAGGAAATATATATTTGAGTGTCATCAGCATAACAATGGAAACTAATTCCATGTTTCCTTAGAATATTACCAAGTGGCAGCATATATATTGAGAATAATAAAGGGCCTAACACAGATCCCTGCGGCACTCCATAGTTTGCCGAAGTTATAATCGATTTTTCTCCATTTAAGTAGACGAAATGGTAGCGGTCAGATAAGTATGACCTGAACCAGCTTAATGCTTGTCCTTGAACACCAGTGTAATTTTGTAGTCGATCTAAGAGTATTGTGTGATCTATAGTATCGAACGCAGCACTAAGATCAAGTAAAACTAGTACTGAGATACAGCCTTGGTCCGAAGCTAAAAGTAAATCATTTGTGATTCTAACAAGCGCAGTTTCAGTGCTATGATGTGGCCTGAATCCAGACTGAAACTTTTCATAGATGTCGTTTTCTTGCAAGAAAGAGCCGAGTTGAGCGGACACAACTTTTTCTAATATTTTTGACATAAATGGAAGATTCGAAATGGGTCTGTAATTTGCTAGGTTATTTGGATCTAATTGTGGTTTCTTAATAAGAGGTTTTATAACTGCCAGCTTGAACGTTCTTGGAACATGACCTAAAGATAAAGATGAGTTAATAATATTGAGAAGAGGCTCTTCCACTACAGGTAACACTTCTTTCAGTAGTTCAGTTGGTATAGGATCTAATAAACATGTTGTTGTTTTAGATGAAGTGATAAGTTTATTTAACTCTTTTTGTTCTATGGTTGTAAAGCATTGTAATTGTTCTTGCGGGGTGATAATTGCGGCCGAATTATAAGGCGCGAGCAAAGATCGAACGTTTACGATTTTGATTCTGATGCTTTCAATTTTCTCGGTGAAGAAGTTCATGAAATCATTACTACTAAACTGTAACGAGGTATTTTGTTCAGACGACGTCTGTTTATTTGTTAGTCTAGCCACGGTATTAAATAAAAACCTTGGATTATTTCGGTTGTTTTCTATTAATTTGCTGAGGTGCTCAGCCCTGGCCGTTTTAAGTGCCTTTTTATAAAGTGACATACTGTCTTTCCACGCGATTCTAAAGACCTCTAAATTAGTTTTTTTCCATTTACGCTCTAAATTACGGGTTTCTCTCTTTAAAACATACGTAGTATTATTGTACCATGGTGCTATACTTTTTTCTCTGACCTTTTTTAATCTAATGGGTGCAACAATATCCAATGTTCTAGAGAGAATGTTGCTCATAGTGCTAGTTAGTTCGTCTAATTCATCTGTTTGTTTGGGTTCAGGCAGCAGCTGAGACAGATCAGATAAGCTATTTGAGAAATGATCTATGGTGGATGGACGAATTGTTCTACCTGGTCGATAACGTGGCGCAGCATGACATATTACAGCAGTGCGAAATAAGACTCGAAAGATAACTTAGTCCAGTAACCAGGCGCTGTAGACAGGCTTTTTTAGTGCATGTGCGCGTCGGGTGTTCGCGCTCAGTAAAGCGCATGTTAGAACAGCCCATCCAGCACAGCCATGTGGGGCCCACATGGGTTTGACCTGGGCTATCTAACTGGGACCCAGCCAGTTTTGTCCATGGTTTCCATGTAGACCCCACATGGGTTTGCCCAGATGAAATGAACACTGCTCAGTGTGCACACTACAGGCTGTTAAATGTAACACATATCAGTGTTATATATGAACACCTGCTGTTAACAAGCAGAATCACTGAAGAAAAGAGAAACACAAGAACTTCTTCCAGCCACAGCCTTAGATGAAATCAACTGAAAATAAAATACACGAAATCTCTCAAGATCTGATTAAACAACTCCACAAACCAGGTTTACTTTATTTCTGGTAGACGTCTACAGAAGTTCTTAATGAAAATGAACAGAGGTGAAGATGTTGATTATTTATTGAAAATAATAGTTTGGTTTGATGTCACCATTGTGGTGATCAGTGTTTGCTTTATTTGGGCTCTTGACTTTTTAACATTAGTTTATCTCTGTTCAGTTGTCTCTGATTGTTATGTTGAAAACAGCAAGAGAAAATGCAGTCAGATACTACAAACTGATTGATGATTAGAACATAATAATCATGTAGTGGCTTAACTCACTAATATTGTGTGTGACTTTTATACGGGTGATATATTATTCATTTTGTTTTATTGTTGTGATTCTACATCAAAAGATCCAGCACATTTTTACCAGAACATCGAATGATTTTAAAAACCCCATTTACATATTTTGGACTCCTGAGATTTATACTCACACACAGACATCAAGAATCAGCACATTAATCGCTACAATGGTGACATGCTTCATGGTGCAATGCATTCTGGGAGCCATGGATACGTTTTGTATGATGCACCCAGAATGCATTGTACCATGAAGCATGTCACCATTGTTGAGATTCATATGCTGATTATTGATGTCTGTGTGTGAGTAAACATAGCAGTAGTCCAAAAATGTGTAAATAGTGATTAAAAAAAATCATTAGATGTTCTGATAAAAATGGGCTGGACCTCTTGCTGTAGAATCGCAACAATAAAACAAAATGAATAACATATCAACCGTATAAAACTCACACACAATATTAGTAAGTTAAGCCACTACATGATGATTATGTTCTAATCATCAATCAGTTTATAGCATCTGATTACATTTTCTCTTGCTGTTCTCAACATAACAATCAGATACAACTGAGCAGAGAAAAACTAATACTAAAAAGTCAAGAGCCCAACTAAAGCAAACACTGATCACCATAACGGTGACATCAAACTAAACTATTATTTTCAATAAATAATCAACATCTTCACCTCTGTTCATTTTCATTAAGAACTTCTGTAGACGTCTACCAGAAATAAAGTAAACCTGGTTAGTAATAAGTGAAGCTGGTAATACTGTTTGTGGAGTTGTTTAATCAGATTTCGTGTATTTTATCTTCAGTTGATTTCATCTAAGGCTGTGGCTGGAAGTAGTTCTTGTGTTTCTCTTTTCTTCAGTGATTCTGCTTGTTAACAGCAGGTGTTCATCAATAATGCTCAATCATTATTCAATCAAATAATTATCTCATTAACTCCAAAACTGATATGTGTTACATTTAACAGCCTGTAGGTTGCACACTGAGCAGTGTTCATTTCATCTAGGCAAACCCATGTGAGGCCTAATTGGAAACCATGGACAAAACTGGCTGGGTCCCAGTTAGATAGCCCAGCCAAAGCGCTATATGGCGGTAGCGCTCCGGAGGCGTCTGTCGTTGCTTAGCAACCATCAGCTGCGCTCTCCGTTACAGAATAGAAAACGCTTGCGACATTCTGAAAAGTTGAGATGTTTTTATCTCGATGCGGCGCGGACGCGCTTGGAAAAAACGAGCGCATCGCACCCATTATGAGCGCACCTACATTTGAAATAATGAACTTGAGCGCGCAAAAGACGCGATATGTGAACAGGCCCTAATGCTGTTGAGACGGAGGCGCCAGAACTGCAACTGATAGAATGCACGATGTACAGGTACATATTTCTACAAAAGCAGTCAGCAGCTTGTTTGGAGCAAGGATCATAGCGCAAATTTAAACTATATCGATATATGCGATATGGTCTAATTCCATATCACATTTAAAAATATATAGATATATTTTTTATATCGATATATCGCCCAACCCTACTGTTGGCCTAACGGCGATGTTCTTGTCAACTGACAACGATACCACTGTAGCGCGAGAGCGACTGAGGTACGAAATTGAGCAGGTGAACAAGCTGAATGCAAATACGTCCTGGTTGATACTGGGAAAGGAAGGAAAAAATCTGTACACACGTCAGCCTGTTATGTCCTCATATCCTCTCCTTTTCACTCCGGCATTAAACAATGATCGCCATAACGGTGGCTTACAATTTGAGATTTTCTCCTTCAGTGATTCTTCAGGTGTCTTCAATAATGCTCAATCATCACTAAATTAATCACTTAATTATCTCATTAACTTCAACACTCTTGAGTGTGGACTCATATACACTCGCGGGAGTGTTAATTTAACACTAGAGTTTTTGCTGTGTACAAAGAGCCGTAGTTAACTGACAAGCTGAGCCATATCGCATTAATTATCTCTGGCGATATGTCCGCGATATTATTGCGATATGGCTCAGCTTGTCAGTTAACTACGGCTCTTTGTAGTAAATGCCGCTCCATCTGAAAGCAGGTGAAGGCGATTTACTACTAATCAAGGAACCGGCTTTACTGACGAGATGTGCATAACAATGTGATGCGATATATCGCCTAGCCCTAGTTTAAGGTAGGGAGGTTTCAGCATTGGTTTCAGCAGCGATGAAACCAGATCTAAGTGCATCAGTCTTTTTTTTTTCAGAAACACTCAAATTACTCAAGAACAGGAACAAAACAACCTACTCAACTTGATGTAGAACTTACAATCAACTCAAACAGCCAGGACAAATAAAGGGAGAAACTAACTAAACACACCTGAACTGAGGAATCAGTTACCATAGACACAAACATGCAGCGAACAGAACTACTTCGCAAATTACAGTAATCAACATTTGAAGTGGATCAAAACCTTTCATAAAAAAATGTATACATGAATTTTGAACAATACCCGTTTTTGACTTAGGACAACTTTGATAAACTTTTTGATCCACTTCAAATGTTGACTACTGTAGAAAGTTAACTTAGAAACACAGACATGCACAGAAAACAAGCTCAAAACATGACTGCAGGGTTTTGGCACTCTGTTGCTGTCTAGGTTATTTTATTGTCTAGCCTATGACAGTGTAAACAGCTCAATAACCCTTTTATTTAAAGGCTTAATTTATGTCTAATTGACCAGTCATTACTATTGCAAACAGTATCAAAATGTGATGTGCAGTCAAATGGCCCAGTGTGTATGCTGTTTAAACAAGTTTTCTCACAAAGCTTGTTGTGCTTTGACGTGTTTTAAAGACTCAATATTTTTTCTTATTCAAATGTGGTGACAACCCCCAAACCCCTCACCTAACTTTAAGCATAAGCAAATACTGGTGTAACGTGTGATGTTTTAAGTTAGTTGAGTCTCATATGGCGACTGACCGTGGCGTAATCAGAGTCAATCTCCTCATTATTGAAGGAGACTGAAGCTTCACTGACAGACTCTTCATGCTTCCTGAAACTGACAGACGTGTACAGGAGCTCATCAGACGGGATTGTGGGTAGTTCATCATGACTGTTAATCTGAGCTGATCCAGGATCTGTGAGAGAATCACGTCTGCTGTCTACACATGATGACTGAACATAGATAAAATATATTTTAAAATGAGAAAACATATTATAGGCACAACATTTAACAAACACAAACACAAATGCAACTCACCATTGTATTTGTCTTTTTCTTGTCTGATGTCGTGGTTGCTCCTAATTACAATTTTTTTTTTTTTTTTAAATCGATCCGTAAGAAATAGACAAACTAGATCAACGTCAAACTAGAGACGGAATGCAGCATCTGAGACAGAAACTCAAATAACTTTCATTTATTTTTAATCATTTTAATTATTAATTTGTTTCAACAGATAATACATGATCAAACCTTGTCTCTTGTGTCTTAATTTACACACAGTCAGAGTGAATCCACCAATCAGCAGCAGACTCACACACACACAAATTATGATGATCATGGAGAAATCTGAAAATAAAACACAAACACACACAGATATACATGAATACAATAATATCTAAATGTATGACATTCAATTTCAGCCCTTTTCTATCCAACATAAATTTATTTTTTAACACTTATGGACAATAAACATTCAACAATTTTAAGTAAAAAAAATTTATATAAATGAAATACACTGTATTGCCAAAAGTTTTGGGACTTCTGCCTTTACATGAATGTGAACTTTAATGACATCCCATTCTCAATCCATAGGGTTTAATATGGAGTTGCCCTTTGCAGGTATAACAGCTTCAACTCTTCTGGAAAGGCTTTCCACAAGGTTTAGGAGTGTGTTTATGGGAATGTTTGACAATTCTTCTAGAAGCGCATTTGTGAGGTCAGACACTGATGTTGGACGAGAAGGCCTGGCTCCCACTCTCTGCTATAATTCATCCCAAAGGTGTTCTCTAGGGTTGAGGTCAGGACTCTGTGTGGGCCAGTCCAGTTCCTCCACACCAAACTCGCTCATCCATGTCTTTATGGCCTTGCTTTTGTGCACTGGTGCGCAGTCATGTTGGAACAGGAACATCCCTAAACTGTTCCCACAAAGTTGGGAGCATGAAATTGTCCAATATGTCTTGGTATGCTGAAGCATTAAGAGTTCCTTTGTCTGAAAATATTGGGCCAATTCCAACCCCTGAAAAACAACCCCACACCATAATCCCCCCTCCACCAAACTTTACACTTGGCACAAGGCAGGCAAGTCCTGTTCTCCTGGCAACCGCCAAACCCAGACTCGTCGATCAGATTGTCAGTCAGAGAAGTGTGATTCGTCACTCCAGAGAACACATCTCCACTGTTTTAGAGTCCAGTGACGGTGTGCTTTACATCACTGCATCCCACTCTTTACACCACTGCATCCCACGCTTTACACCACTGCATCCCACACTTTACTCCACTGCATCCCACTCTTTACACCACTGCATCCCACGCTTTACACCACTGCATCCCACACTTTACACCACTGCATCCCACACTTTACACCACTGCATCCCACTCTTTACACCACTGCATCCCACGCTTTACACCACTGCATCCCACACTTTACACCACTGCATCCCACTCTTTACACCACTGCATCCCACTCTTTACACCACTGCATCCCACACTTTACACCACTGCATCCCACTCTTTACACCACTGCATCCCACTCTTTACACCACTGCATCCCACTCTTTACACCACTGCATCCCACTCTTTACACCACTGCATCCCACTCTTTACACCACTGCATCCCACGCTTTACACCACTGCATCCCACACTTTACACCACTGCATCCCACACTTTACTCCACTGCATCCCACTCTTTACACCACTGCATCCCACGCTTTACACCACTGCATCCCACGCTTTACACCACTGCATCCCACACTTTACTCCACTGCATCCCACGCTTTACACCACTGCATCCCTCGCTTTACACCACTGCATACCACGCTTTACACCACTGCATCTCACGCTTTACACCACTGCATCCCACGCTTTACACCACTGCATCCCACGCTTTACACCATGGCATCCCACGCTTTACACCACTGCATCCCACGCTTTACACCACTGCATCCCACGCTTTACACCACTGCATCCCACTCTTTACACCACTGCATCCCTCGCTTTACACCACTGCATCCCACGCTTTACACCACTGCATCCCACTCTTTACACCACTGCATCCCTCGCTTTACACCACTGCATCTCACGCTTTACACCACTGCATCCCACGCTTTACACCACTGCACCACTGCATCCCACACTTTACACCACTGCATCCCACGCTTTACACCACTGCATCCCTTGCTTTACACCACTGCATCCCACACTTTACACCACTGCATCCCACGCTTTACGACACTGTATCCCACTCTTTACACCACTGCATCCCACACTTACACCACTGCATCCCTCGCTTTACATCACTGCATCTGACGCTTTACACCACTGCATCCCACACTTTACACCACTGCATCCCACACTTTACACCACTGCATCCCACTCTTTACACCACTGCATCCCACACTTTACACTACTGCATCCCACACTTTACACCACTGCATCCCACACTTTACACCACTGCATCCCTCGCTTTACACCACTGCATCCCACACTTTACACCACTGCATCCCTCGCTTTACACCACTGCATCCCACACATCTATTCTTAGATGTATGGCGATGCAGATGTGGACATTCTGAATCGATTCACAAATGTCAAAATCTATTTTCGAATTTTTTTTTTCTTTCTAATAACGTAATATTGACGGAACGCAAAAAGCGGAACTCTGAAGCGCGGAAGTGCAGTGGCCGTCCAGTCTGTGGTGTGCGCATAACAGAGACGCATGGTGGCTGAGCGCGAAATCCGAACGGCACCCTCTTCGTTAAAAGCTAATGTATGGAAAATTGGCAATTTCATTCTGACCTATTTTGAATTTATTTGTATGAGAGCTGCTTTCTGTATTGTTTAGTTTTCGCATCAAATCATGTAAACAGATCTGTTATATGGACGTTATAGGTTTACTGTACTGCCCTTCGCAGGCACAGTGAGTATCAGTTCAATTCTAGTCACAAAAAGTTACATTTTGACTGTGCTCTCTGCAGATGTTTATTTACATTTTTTTGTATAAGATGTTTTTGATTGTGAATACTTTGCTTTAAAAGTGCCAAGTAGTCACACACAAAAAAATGCATCGATAATCGTTTTAGCATCACAGCCCTCTGAATCTTAATCGAATCGAATCGTGAAGTGCCTAGAGATTCCCACCCCCACACTTTACACCACTGCATCCCACGCTTTACACCATTGCATCCCACACTTTACACCACTGCATCCCACGCTTTACACCACTGCATCCCACGCTTTAAACCACTGCATCCAACGCTTTACACCACTGCATCCCGCTCTTTACACCACTGCATCCCACGCTTTACACCATTGCATCCCACACTTTACACCAATGCATCCCACACTTTACACCACTGCATCCCACGCTTTACACCACTGCATCCCACACTTTACACCACTGCATCCCACACTTTACACCACTGCATCCCACGCTTTACACCACTGCATCCCACGCTTTAAACCACTGCATCCAACGCTTTACACCGCTGCATCTCACTCTTTACACCACTGCATCCAACGCTTTACACCACTGCATCCCACTCTTTACACCACTGCATCCCACTCTTTACACCACTGCATCCCACGCTTTACACCACTGCATCCCACGCTTTACACCACTGCCTCCCACGCTTTACACCACTGCCTCCCACGCTTTACACCACTGCATCCCACGCTTTACACCACTGCCTCCCATACTTTACACCACTGCATCCCTCGCTTTACACCACTGCATCCCTCGCTTTACACCACTGCATCCCTCGCTTTACACCACTGCATTCCTCGCTTTACACCACTGCATCCCTCGCTTTACACCACTGCATCCCACGCTTTACACCACTTCCTCCCACACTTTACACCACTGCCTCCCACTCTTTACACCACTGCATCCCACTCTTTACACCACTGCATCCCACGCTTTACACCACTGCCTCCCACACTTTACACCACTGCATCCCACGCTTTACACCACTGCACCCTCAGACAGTGTCTCACGATTTGGTCTTGTCTTGGTCACGTTTTGGTTTGTTCATGTCATGTTCCATGTCTGTCGTGTGATTCCATGTTTATCATGTGATCCTGCCATGTGTCTTGTCATTGGTTAATTGTCTGTTCATTGTTCACAGGTGTCCCTTGTCCTGTCATTAGTCTGTGTATTTAAAGCCTCATGTTTGCCATGTGTCTTTGTCAAGTTGTGTTCCCCTCTTACCAAGTGTTATTTCCATGTTTATGTTTTTGAGTACATGCCACGCCATGCTTTTGTTTTATGTTTGATCTTGTTGTATTTGTAAAAAAAAAACTGCACTTAGGTTATCATCTATGCTTGCCACCAGTGAATCCCCTTTTACACAATACAATTAAAATAAACTTTCTTACCCTTTTTAACAGTGAGGCTGACTTTAGTGATGATATGAGCTCCACACCAGTATATCCCAGAATCCTCTTCTCTCAGATCAGTGATGTTTACAGTGAAGACTCCAGTAGAAGCTTCATCACTGAAAGAGAATCGATCATCTCGGATCTTCTCCACAGAAACTTCATCCTTCACACACATGGAGGGTTCATGTGCTTTGCAGAAGCATTTCTGAAGTTCATCATGATGTTTGCACTGGATTAACATGTCGTCTCCTTCATACTTAGTCAAGTTCAGCTCTGGAAATATTATAAATATAAGGATATCAATTTACAGCCATAGTTTTACATATTCAGATGTATAAACCTTCCTCACCCTCGTTCATGATGACGATCAGATGAGTGTAAAGATAATTCACGTCTCTCTCTAATGTCACTGCACACCAGTATTTCCCAGCATCCTCTGCTCTCAGTCCAGTGATGGTCCCAGTGAAGACACTTGCAGTGACGCCATCATTCAGAGTCAATCTTTCAGTCTTGGTCTCTTTCTCTTCTCTCACAGTCTCATTGAGAGTATTTCTATCTCTAGTGGAGCACTTCCCCTTACAGAGAGACTTTGACTTTGATTTATAGATTGAATCATAAGGGCAGAAGATCTCAGCAGATTCTCCTTCATGTTTCACAACTGGAGCCACTGCAAACAAACACAGATATTTAACACACATAATTCTGAATATACTGTATTTACTACAACAAAATAATCTGAATTCACTCACTGAAGAGGTCGAGCTGAATTTTGGTGGTCAGGGAGATGAAAGTCAAATGTGTGTCTCTGGTTTCTGCTCCACACCAGTAAACTCCAGCATCTCTCACGCTCACATTACTGATGCTCACTGTAAAAACTCTCTCTTCATTTCTCTCAGATGAAGGACTCATTTCTGTCACTGCAGATGTGCGGATGTTTTGACAGATGTGATTATCATCATCTTTGCAGAAATAAACTTCATGTTCCTCTGGGATCTGACAGGTGATGTGTACTTCTTCACCAAGATGAGCAGATTCAGTCACAAACGTTA
Source organism: Siphateles boraxobius (assembly GCF_051911475.1). Classification (NCBI taxonomy): domain Eukaryota; kingdom Metazoa; phylum Chordata; class Actinopteri; order Cypriniformes; family Leuciscidae; genus Siphateles; species Siphateles boraxobius. The sequence continues at coordinate 33,097 of NW_027508713.1, read as the reverse complement.
CATCTGTAAATAAAGACAAATTACTTAAAAATCACCAATGCTTCATAAATGCAAGATAAAGTATATCCAGTTCCCCACCAACTCTGACATCCAGCTGAAGTTCAGTGAAGCTCTCAGTATAGTGAGACACATTCACTCCACATCTGTATGGTCCTGCATCTGCAGCTTTCAGCTCTCTAAAAAACACCATCAAGACTCCTGCTCTGGTGTCGTCATATAAAGAAACATCTCCATTCTCCATCCATTCATCCTGAACTCCTGGATTCTTCCTCTCTGAACATCCATCTGATTCTTTACAGATGTATTTTGGCTTGGTTTTGTGTTGAGGATGTGCACACTTGATCATCATACGACCTCCTGATTGGCCAGTCGCTCTAGACACGCCCACTTTAACTGTCAATCACAAATATCAATTCTAATCAATGTTTTCACAAAGATTGTAGAAACTTTAAAACCAGATTTGAATCAGTGGCGACTGCTGTCTTTCAAAGAGTGGAAGCTCATTTTCAGCCTACATCATACAACTTGTCCATTTATTTATAGCCTAGCTAGCCTAGCCTACTGTATGAATGTATGAATGAATGAACAAACGATTTAAAAAATAAGATATTTTATTAGTTTGTTTTTCGACTACACTTACAAATTCTGCGATGGGACTGAGCTTCCACATCAGCGACTTTTTATAGTACAAAATCACTGTCAATCAAAAGGAGATGCAGTCTTTCTACAGACCCTCCAATCATCATGCAGAAGCCCGGAGTCTAGGCCAGCCCACTTCTCTATTCACCCCAGAGAAGCCCGTGGGCGGGACATAATCACAGAATTTATCCAATGAAGTCTAGTTTCGAAGCACTGAAAAAAACTGTTCAAAAGCCACGCCATTGAAGTCAATGGATGCTCGGCTTTAACAGGGAAATACACTGTGACGCTCCAGGAATGAATGAGAAGGAAATCGAGTCAGCCGACCTGCTGTATGTAGCTGATTCTGAACAAACTCGTCTTCGAGATGAACGTGTTCTAACGCATTTTTAGTCAATAAAATGTTAACACAATAGTACATATTTGACCATTCATTTTTTGACAGTATAGGGGAAGCCGAGCTTCCCATGCAGTCTTAAAGAAATCCCCACTGATTTGAATGAGTTATTTTCACTTACTGGTGATATATAGATGAACAGTATTGATAACGGAGTAACTGTACGAGTGTCTGTTGATCGAAACTCCACATAAATAAACTCCTCCATCATCTGGAGTCACAGCAGAAATTCTCACACTGATGAGATTTTTATGTCTGTCATCAGAAACACTGAATCTTTCTTTCTGATCCTGTGATTTATTAGTGGAGATGATCTCATCAATGATGTATTTTCCTGTTTTGAATATGGTTTTCCCGTCAAACATTTGATCCTGAGAATATTCACAGCTGAAAGCAGTTTCTGTACGGTTTACATTCACTGTTTTTGACGCTCCGCAACACGAATCTGTCAACATTCAAAGTCTTCATTCATAAACTGGGAGAACTACATAAAAATATGAAACAATGAAAACAATTTTCCTACTCACTCATTATGTGCAAAATAACTGTTTTAATAATGTATGATTGTTCTCTGATCCAAACTCCACATAAATAAACTCCTCCATCATCTGGAGTCACAGCAGAAATTCTCACATTGAAGAGATTTTTATGTCTGTCATCAGAAACACTGAATCTTTCGGTCTTCTTCGAGGTGCTGTAAATCGTCTCAATAGAGTCTGTTCCTTCTTTGAATATGATCTTGGGATCATTAATATGATTCTGGGAATATTCACAGCTGAAGGTTGCAGTTTCTCCAATATTCACCATCACTCTCTTTGACACTTTACAACATGAATCTGTCATTCACACAATAAATAAAAAAATATTTCACATATATACAAGCTTTTAAATGATCCGTAGTTGTACTACACAAAGACTTTGATCTTAAAATGACTGACCTTCTTCCACATTCAAATGCATATCAATGAACTGCTGGCCAACAACTCTAATCCAGTATCTTCCAGCATCTTGTTGAATTAAATCTCTGATATAGATCATGAGGTTTCCGTCATTGTTTTTAAACAGTGTGAATCGTGCTTCATTAATCCATTTATCATGTTTCTTATAATTTATTATTGTTCTCCACTCAGGTAATTTGGCCATATATTTAGCGGAGTAACTGAACCAAAGCTTCTGTGAATCAACAAGAAGACTTCCTCCAGAATATCCAGTGACACTGACACATCTCACTGCACCTGTCAATCAGATTGATCTTCTTCTTCTTCTTCGGCGGTCACTCGAGACGAGTATGACTGTCCTCCCCGTCGGGTCATTTTTATTTGTGGATCCTCAGGTGGCTGTAAAGGCCGATCTGTGATCCACAGATTCTGCTGCAATGTTGGCATTGGAAGGTTGAGGTATTGTGTAGTGGAGGAGCCTTCCTCTGTTTGTCCTTGCGTTGTTTCCGCTTTACAGCTGCGGCACGGCGGAGTTCTGTTTCGTGGTGAGCTGCACCTTCAAGCACTGCCTTTCTCCAGTAGTCCCTGTTAAACGCTAGATTTTCCCAGTCGCCGGACATGATGTTAAACTTTTTCAGGCTGGTCTTAATATTGTCCTTAAAGCGTTTATTTGGCCCACCAGGGGCTCGCTGTCCTTCCTTTAGCTCGGAGTACAGGATCTGCTTTGGGAGACGGTTGTTGGGCATCCGGATGACATGTCCTGTCCATCGGAGTTGGTGCTGCATTATGGTGGTAGTGATGCTGGGCATATTTGTTTCTTCCAGAATACTGGAGTTTGTACGTTTGTCTTCCCAGTTGATCCTCAGGATTTTCCTTAAGGCTCTTTGATGGAATATTTCCAGGGCTCTAAGATGTCTGCTGTAGGTTGTCCAGGATTCCGCTCCATATAGCAAAGTTGGGAGAATCACAGCTCTGTAAACCAGGACCTTGGTTTGAGCCCTCAGGTCTCGATCATCAAAGACTTTTGTCCTAAGTTTGGCATAGGCTCCGCTGGCACAGCTCAGGCGATGTTTAACTTCACAGTCTATATCACCTTTGGAGGAGAGAATGCTGCCAAGATAGGTAAAGTGGTCCACGTTTTCCAGAGTGGTGTTATCCACTTTGATAATGGGCATTAGTGATGGCTGGTTAGGTGGTGGTTGATACAGAACCTGAGTTTTCTTGATATTCAAGACCAAACCCAGGGCTCTGTATGCCTTGGCAAAGGCATTCAGAATGCCCTGGAGGTCTTCAGGGGAGTGCGCTGCTATGGTGTTATCATCGGCGTATTGCAGCTCCATGATGGTGGTATTCCTGACTTTACTCTTGGCTTTAAACCTGTTGAGGTTGAAAAGCCTCCCGTTAGTCCTATAAAGGATTGGAATCCCCTGTGGCAACTCTTGGCCAGTAAGGTGAAGTATGACTGCAATGAAGATGGCAAATAGGGTGGGTGCAATGATACATCCCTGTTTTACCCCAGTTTCTACAGTAAATGGCTCAGATTCAGACCCACCGTTGAGCACTGTGGCTGACATGCCGTCATGCAATAGCCTCAGCACACGGATGTATTTGGCATGACATCCATACTTTGATAGTATGCTCCACAGTGCCTGCCGATCCACGGAGTCAAAGGCCTTTGTCAAGTCTATGAAGGCCATGTACAGAGGCAGTCCTTGTTCCGACACTTTTCTTGTAGTTGGCGAGCAGAAAAGATCATGTCAGTTGTTCCCCTAGATGAGCGGAAACCGCACTGTGATTCAGGGAGTATCTCCTCAGATAGTGGTAGCAGGCGGTTGGCGAGGACACGGGCAAGAAGTTTGCCTGTTGTTGACAAAAGCGAGATGGCTCTGTAGTTCCCACACTCAGCCTTGTCCCCTTTCTTGAATATGGCAACAATTTGGGCATCCCGGAGCTCTGAGGGGAGCTCTTCCCTTTCCCAGACCTTGATGAGTAGATGGTGGATGGTGGATGTGGTGCCAGAGGCTTGGTCCTCCTTCCTTTAGAATCTCCGCAGGGATCCCATCAGGACCAGTGGCCTTGTTATTCCTGAGACTTCCGATGGCATTATGAACCTCCGTTAGGGTAGGAGGTTCCCCCATGTCTTCTCTGATGGGACTCTGCAGGATATGGTCGGCGATGTCTGGTTCGGCTGAACTGTCACGGTTCAAAAGTTCTTGAAAGTGCTCCTTCCAACGTGCGTTGATTGAGTCATTGTCTTTCAAAAGATTTAAACCACGATGGCTAGGGCCATAGACAGCCTTTGTGGCACTAAAAAAGCCTCTGGTGTTACCTGATTCAGCCAGTCTCTGGAGTTCTAGAGACTTTTCTATCCACCAGTTGTTCTTGAGCTCCCTCACCAATCTCTGAACGTCAGCCTTAGCTCTGGAGTGTGCTGCCCTTTTGGCCTCAGATGTTATATCATTTTGCCACACTCGGAAGGCTTTTCGTTTTCTGGAGATAAGTTGTTCTATCTCTGTGTCATTTCCATCAAACCAGTCCTGATGTTTCCTGGACTGATACCCAAGGGTAGATTTACATGACTCATGGATGGTGGATTTGAGAAGTCCCCAGTGATCTTCGATGTTATCAGGATATTCTTGCTGAAGACTTTTCTCGAGAGAGTCCTGAAGTAGTTGCTGGGTGGCAGTTTCATTCAGGCTGTCAAGGTTCAGTCTTCGCCGGGTCTGCTTCTTCTGAATCCTCCTCCTTTTTTTTAAGTTTGACGGACATTGTGGATCGAATGAGGCGGTGGTCTGTCCAGCAGCTGTCAGAGTCTATCATGGCCCTTGTGATGTTTACATCACCGCGGTCCCTGGCCCTTACGATTACAAAATCAATAAGGTGCCATTGCTTGGAGCGAGGGTGTCTCCAAGATGCCTTAAATTTGTTTTTCTGTCGATAGAGAGTATTGGTAATGACCAGGTTGTGCTGAGCGCACTTACTCAGAAGCAGCACTCCGTTGGAGTTGATGTTACCGATGCCCTCCTTGCCAATAGTGCCCTTCCAGAGGTGTTGGTCCCGGCCTACCCTAGCATTAAAGTCTCCAAGAAGGATGATCTTGTCCTCCCTGGGGATTTTTGACAGAGTTTCTTCCAGGCAGGCGTAGAATGCTTCTTTTTCTTCCACGTCGGAGTCTAGGGTAGGGGCATAGGCGCTCACTACTGTCGCTGTCTGGTTGTTGGCCAACACCAAACGGATTGTCATGACGCGCTCGCTGATCCCCACAGGAAGTTCGGAGAGGTGGTTGACAAGCTGGTTTTTGATGGCAAGTCCAACTCCATGGTTTCTAGCCTCATCGGCTGGCTTTCCTTTCCAGAAGAAAGTGTAACCACCTTTCTCCTCCTTTAGCTGCCCTTCACCTGCCAGTCGGGTTTCGGAGAGAGCAGCTATATCAATCCGGCATCTCTGCAGTTCTCTGGCTATGATAGCGGTCCGTCTCTCAGGTCTGTCACTGGAGGTGCAGCTGTCCATTAAAGTGCGCACATTCCAGGCTCCAAAATTTAATTTCTTTTGTTTCTGACCGCAAATGAGGTGTTCCCTCTGGACGCGGTAATCCAGTCGGGAGATATGAGGCAGGCTATTTTTAGGGCACCTTTTCTAGCCCCTTCCCCATATGGGGTAAGCAGAGCGGATCCTAAATAGGACTGCTTAGTCATGGGTGTAGCTGCCGAAGAGGTCTTCTGCCTCGTTCCAAGAGCCCAGCGACTGATTCTTACACCCATCGCCTATTGTGCCAGCTCATGACTAGGGGCTTCAAGACTACACAAACCTGCCCCCGTCGCCACTTGCTGGTCGCCATAGGACTTCATCCGGGGTGGTAGGGTGAATTCCCTTTGTGGAGGACGCCTGTGCGTGGCGTTGTTTAACGTGTGGAGGCTGGTGCACAGACAACAACCACACGGTCCTTGGCAGGTCTGGGTCAGAATCCAGTGGCATGGAGTCCAAGACGACTGGGGACCCATCACTGCTGCAGCCTTCATCCGCCTTCCCAGCCGTTGTGATGCTCCACTTAAGTCAGCCATCATCCTCCGCCTGTTCCGACGTTGAGGTCTTTTGACGCCTTTGCCTCTATAGGCTACCCCACAAGGCAAGTGGGACTATTTACCCATAGCTGGGGCTGTGGTTGGCGAGTGCCAGGGCATGTCCACTACTTGGTGGGCCTGCACACTACACCTCTGGGGCCCACTGCTGCTCCGAGATCCCCTACAGTTTAGCCTGGGTCCGCTAGGGCCCAGTTACCGTGTGTGGCCGCAAGGAGGCACTGTAGGAGTCTTGACGGTGGAGAGGCTATGTACCGACAGGAGGAGACTTACGCACTCGGCTCCTCTTTTCACCCTTGCACAAGGGTTAGTCGGTGGCAGTAGCTGTAAGCAGAGTATAGCAAGTCAGATTCAGATTGATACTGTGATCAGAAACCTCATGAACAGAAAACAGCATCATTACTGCAGTGATGAAAGAGAAAAGCTCTGACCTGAGATCAGGGAGAAAGTGAAGAAGATGAGGAGGATCTTCATTGTGAGTTGAGTTCAGTCTTCTTTATGCTGAATGTTCTCTGTGTGAATCGCTCTGTCTTCACATCTGTCTGCTTTAGTTCCTTCCTCTTTCTTCAGCTCTTTATCAGTAATGATCAGCTTGACTGAATATTACATTAATCACACTGAAAGAGCGCCACCTAGTGGAGGTTACAGTGTCTGATACTGAGAGCTCATACAGGCTTCATCTTCTCTATAGAAGGACAAATGACACTGAACATAATTAATCTGCATTATTAAAATCTTCCTCTAGAGGGCGACAGTACAATTTACCTCTAATGTGTCTATAGGGGGCCTCAGTAAATTTAATGTTAATTTACAGTACCCCTGTAGGCTATTTTCTCGAAAATGACACATATTATGAAGAATGCATTATTTTATATAGTATATAAAAAAAAAGCCAAATTCTGACAGTAATTCACCATTTTACACTCAAAATGTATTAAACAGTAATAAACTGTAAGTTAAAAAAAACTGTTTTTTTAATATTTAGTTTAATATTATAGTTTACCTTAAAATTGAGATGTGTGGGTCACCATTGTGCTGAAGAGTAGAGCCTGTGCTTCAGTCCAGGAGAAGATCTACAAGCATTGATGTTATGCTGCATGTTGCTTTATTTAACAGGCGATGACTGTGTAGTTGCTGGTCCAGTGGGAAATCTCTTTATTTAACATATGTTTAGTGGACTCAAAGGAAATAAGTTCACAGTAATAATGTGCTCACATTATGAGCACATTATAAATATTAGTTTATACATTTAAATGGCAGTTGGTCAATTTAAGGCAGTCGATTACTGCAAATGAAATGAGTTTTATTTAGTGCATTTCTTACAGTAACATACTATAGATTACATTAAAGCACTGTACAATTAACAGTAAATTACTGGTAACCGTGTTCCCAGTATTTTATCATTAATTTGCGGGACAATGTTTTTTAGTGTAGCGATTTATGCAATTCAGATTGTTTCAAAGCAACTTTACTGTGATCAAATAGAAAAATGCTGTAAGAAACATTAACAGTTTTTAGGAGGAAACAGAATTGCAGGTTAAATACTTTAAGCACTCAACAATTAGTTTTGCCTCTTGTTCAGTTTAATTAATTAAAATGAGCTAAAGTAACATGATTTTTTGAACATTTTGTCACACTCTCAACTTAATTACATTTTCTTCAATCCCCCTAATATATTTAAAACCAATGTGTACTCAATCCATTTGAGATTTGAGTTGAAACTATCCTGGGTGTAGTTACTGTATATTATAGTTCACTTTGTCAATACTGACACCTTGTGGTCACTAAGAAGTCTGTCGCCTTTAATAAAAAATCAGCCATTTTGGATTTTCAGAGCTCATGATGTCGACTATAGAGGAGCATCCATGTCCATCCTTCTTCTTTTGCTCTTGAAACGACACTATCTGTAAGTTAAAACGATTAATCTAAACGGTAACATATGATTATGTGTATTTTGATAGGTTATTCATGTTTGAGAACGATTTACATGTTACATGGTAAATGTAACCTGAGGCAAGGGACTGCATTCTACATCTACTGCATCTACATTTAACTGATTACTCACAGAAAATCTTCCTCTCTCTGATCTGTCAGTTAAAATTTCAATTCACCCGCAAACTGTTTTCATTCAGACACACAGCGCTCAGCGCCATATAAGGATAAAGGGGAGGAGCCGAAACTGTGCTTAAATCTCATTGGTTTATGACTGCAGTTGATTGGACTTGTTAGCAAAAAGTTTTACTTCCCAGATGACCAGACTAAATCCTTTTAAAGAAAGATCTGAGATATATTATTACACGATTTTCTTTTTATTTTTTTCATATAGGCTATTACACAAATGCACAGCATCTGTTTTATGGAGTGGAAAGTATGTGACCATTGGTAATGAAAAACTATTTCCTGTTTTTATCACGCCTGCTGGAGGCTGAAGGGTTTCTGAGTTTGACCCGCAGAACATAAATAGAGCAAAATAAACCACAAGCTGAAGAACATCTCATGTTGATCTTTGTCACACTGACCACAGTATCAAACAACCCTGCACACACAAAGACATTTTATCTTTTCATCTTAGTAAAGAAAAAAAAACGCCTTTCCAAATATTTAAAATAATCTTTCAAACATTTAAACATTAATGTACAGACTTGTCATTTCACCGTTTATCGTCTGACTTCTGTCTGATGATAATGATGATCTCATACATAATATCACAAAAACACAGCATCATAAACTGACATTTCACATTCAGTAATTCTGTTACATCTCTGGCTAGATGGACAATTATGTTAGTACATTTATTTCAATGTACGAAAAGCACTAAACAATACAAATGCATGACATTTAAAGGATTTTTACGGACATTGTGTGTCATTGAATTGTGGATTCAATGTTTTGATTTTGATCTTTTTTGAAAGAAATTAGTCAAATCACACATGGATAATATGTTGATCATAAACATTTTTCAGTCTTTCCCTCAATTCATAACTCAGTAAATGTTGAAGGTGAATTACTGAAGGATCAGCTGTTAGTCTTTATTATCTTCTGTTCATCTTCTGTCTCTCTGTTCAGTCTCATGTGTCTCTCTGTGGGTTTCCTGAGTAAGTGTTTTATTAAACTGAACTGAGACCCTGAACCTTCACATGTTTTCTGTGGCTTTGAGCTGGACGGGAAAAAAACTGTATGTTCATCACACAAACACACAAACACAAAAACGCCTCCAGTGTTCATGAGAAACTTTCTGACAAAAACTTATATAAAATGGTATATAAAAACTTATATAGCTCATATAAAAAATCATTTTCAAGTCTTTGAATATCACAATAATGGCAATGCATTTATAAATGGATATTGATTGGTTTATATGTAAATATTTCAATCAGTCCTGAGAGTGAAAGTAAAATGCATAATGAATTATTCAGATTCCAGACTCAGACGTTATAAACTAAAAGTATAAACTTTTCTCACTGTCTTTTATGATAATAATCAGATCATTTCTGGATGTTTCTCTGGGATCTGGAAACACTGATTTCATCAGAATGAAAATTAGATTAAGTCACCCTATATGTTAATACTGTTTTAATCAAATTCAATGCTGTGACAATGTTTTAAATTTCAAATATAGTGTAAAAATAATCCATTGAATATATTTGGACAATAAACAAGAAATTATGAATAAAACTGAACTGAGACCCTGAACCCTCACATGTTTTCTGTGGCTTTGAGCTGAATGGAAAAAAACTGTCGCTTCACCACACAAACACAAACACAAAGCGGGTGAAAAGTCTCCGGATAACCAACTGAAGATACTGAAGTGTGTATATGATGGACACTTTACAATCCCATGAGGCCACAGGAGAGGATTTATGACTGACAGTGAAGTTATTGTGGGATTCTATTTAACGTTGCATTATAAAAAATAAAAAAATATCATAATTTACTTTTACCTCAGAAAAAAAAAAAAAAAATATATATATATATATATATATATTTTTTTTTTTTTTTTTACAAATCTCTTATAAACAACTCTTATAAGAATTGTAAAAGATTCAGGATATTTAAATGTAAAGGAAAAAACCTTAAGAGGAACCAGACTCCTCTGACAATACAATCAATCTACATATGATAAATATAATCTGTTTATACAGTACATGTATCATATGGTGCTCCGCTTAGACCCTGTTTACTGTGAATCAGTCTGCATATTTACTGTAAATGCATCAGTTTTTCTGCTGTCGTGAGATGATTGACAGTCAAGTCAAGTCACCTTCATTTATAAAGCGCTTTTAACAGTATGCATTGTTTCAAATCAGCTTTACAGTAATAATAAAAATTACCGTAACAGATTGACAGCAGCGTATTCACTGTAATCCTGATTATTCCTGAGACTGACACTGTCAGGACAGTCAGCTTCCTTGTGGAAATTCACCACTGCGTAATTCAGATCCTCAGCAGAAGTGATGCAGCACTGAGAGTCACCAGTGGCTTTCTCAACTGTAGCGTAAACACAGTTAGAAGAAACAGAGGGGCTTGTGGGTAATTCTTTAATCTCCTTGTAATCACAACCAGTGTGAGAAACCTGAGGTGAGACAAAAAATTTCTGTTGTGACACTGTCAGTCTGTTTTGAGTTCTCTTCTTGTCTTCATTTAGTTAATCTGTTGATTAGTCTCAGTTTAGTGTTCCTCCACCCCTGCATGTTTGTTTCTATGGTTTCTACTACATTGTTTATTTCAGTTCAGGTGTGTCTCGTTTCTTCATCTGTTTCTCTATTAAAACCTGTGTTCAGTTATCGTTGCGTGTTTGGTTGTTCTGTCCTGAGCTTTGCTCCTGTTCCCTGTATTTGTGAAGTTTTGAGTTTGCTTATGAAACTACACTGCACACACTGCTTCCGCCTCTGCTTCAACCAGTGTAACATATGTATTTAATAATAATTTGAAAATTGAATACAGCTCTGATCCTCCGTCTTTAAATCATCATATAATTCATTCTTATTATTGATCAAAAACATTGTTTTCCAATCACAGTAATTCTACAAACCTCTTCATTGTTTTCTGGTGTGACTTGAGATCTTTTGGACGAGGAATCTGTCGAAGACAAGAAAAATGAAATGTTTGGTAAATCTTTTCACATTCTCATATTTCTCTATTTTGATCATCTTTAGTTGTTATTTTATGAACTAAAGGGGACATAAAAGGGTCTATACAAATGTAAATGTTTCAGTTTGATCAAAAAGTCATTTTAAAGAGAGTAAAGATGGAGGAATGAGTTTTACTGTGAGAGCGACGCCTCCTTCAGAGAGTCAGGGTCACTAACACGAGTCCAGCGATGATCAGAAGCAGAAACACACACACACTGACCGTCAGAGAAGAGCCTGAACACACACAGAGAGTCACAATCTCAACCACAGACACAAATGAGTGTGTGTTTCAGACTGTGTTTGTACCTGTTACAGGAGACGCAGACGTGATCGCTGGAGAGTTAAACGATGATGTTGTTCTGTGACGGTTTGTCTCTAAAACACAGAAAAGTCAGTGTCACAAACAAAGTGTTTTCTTACTTTCACTCACAGATCCTTCACTGCCCTTTTCTCACACGCTGCTGTCTTTCACACATTGTTCATATAAATCAGACATGTTTCACACACTAAACCACAAAGTGCTTCTTCTGAGCGTCTTGACGCTTTCTGCAGGATTGCTGATGTGATCTCTCTGCTAAACACTTTAGCACATGCATACGGTTGTTAAATAACAGTAATCTGCAAGAGCTTTGAGTTAAATTGACGTGTTAAGAAACATTATTTTTTTCGTGGAATCAAATATTTTTAATATACTCACTAATGTACTAATATACATTACTAACACAGTACAGTATAAATATTAAAGGCCAATTTATGACAATCGGTTTCCTCACATGAGTTAACACAGTTTTTAATTCAGTACAGGGTATTATTACAGTAACACTGTAAAGTAAATTGCGATAAAGAACTGTAAATTTACAGCTGCTCTTGTTTTGCTGTTTTTACAGTATAATTGTAGGCCTAGTTGATGATTTACAGGCGTGTCGGCAACCAAAATTTCCAGTAAGTTGCTGTAAAATTTTCAAAGCATTTTTTTTAAGTGTGTGAATAAAAATGTAACAAATGCTGGCATTAAGTGGCATTATAAAAATAATAAATTGTGATTGTGTTAATTTAAATATTATAATAAACATTTGATTGGCAGTACAGTCAGAATAAACGGTTGTCCTGACATTATTTACTACTGAAACAACTATGAAAACATGCTTTCTGTTAACAATGATTAATAAAGCTCACGATTCGGTCCAATAGAGAATAAAGTTGAGGTGAGGTTGAATATGCAAGCAGTTTTTATGAACACAATGATTACGACAAACAAGCTATAAGGAACCAATAACGGGTTCCCATATGAACACTTGAACATATGAACATTTGATTGATCTCATATTTACAAATAAACCAGATAGGGTTACCAAAACATATAATTTAATAACAGGTTTGTCAGATCACAACCTTACTCTAGTTGCTAGAAAAATAAATAAATCCAGGAATAGGGACAAACAGCAATTAAAAAATCAAAATAAAATTCTTCATATTCCTAAGAGAAATCAAATTGCACTGATGAATGATTTAAATGAAATTGATTGGGAGTGTAAAGTTGACAGTAAAGGCTGTGAGTATACATGTAATAATATTACCTTAACTTTACAGGAGACCGTTACTAAATATACAGAATTAAAGAGAAATAAAACTAATAAAAAGAAATTGCCATGGTTTGGTAACTCTCTCTGGGATCTAATGGACTTGGATAGTGGAGGTGTTGTAGGGGCGATCTTTCTTGACTTGCGTAGGGCTTTCGATACAGTAAACCATGAACTACTAATGGATAAATTAACACATTTCTCTATTAGTATAAGTACAATAAATTGGATTAAATCTTTTCTTAGTGCAAGGCAACAGTGTGTATCAATAAATAATGTATCATCTCCCTTACAAGCATGCACTATGGGTGTGCCTCAGGGCTCTATATTAGGGCCCTTGTTGTTTTCTCTTTATATTAATGATTTTCCGTCTGTGTGTATTAATGCTAAAATGATAATGTATGCTGATGACACAGTGGTGTATATTCATGGCAAAACTGTTATGGATGTTGCTCGAAAGTTAACTGAGGAAATGAAAAATATCTCCATTTGGCTAAAAAAATCTCACTTAACTTTGAATGTTGACAAAACAGTTTCTATGTTTTTCACAAACCGCCGCAAGTCCTCGCTATGTAAAACTGAACCAAAAATTATTATTGAGGGTCAGGAAATTTCAAGGGTTGACCAAATTAAATATTTAGGAGTCATTCTTGACCCAAATTTAAATTTTAAAAAACATATTAAAAAGATAACCAACACGTTGAAAATGAACATAGCACATTTTAGATATATTAGGAACTCTTTGACCATAGATGCATCTAATTTATATCTGAATGCGATGATAATTCCGCACTTTCGATACTGCATGACGAGTTGGTCACAAGCATGTAAAACAGCACTAAGGTCCCTGGAATCATTGTACAAAAGATCTCTTAAGATTCATGACAAGAAATCTAGGTTGTTTCATCATTGTCATATTCTTAAAAAACATAGTATTTTAAGTTTTGAAAATACAGTCATATATTCAAATATCTGTCTTTTGTTTAAGATAATAAATGGTACTGCAGGCCCTCCGTTAAAAAGGTTTATTTCACTGAGCTCAGAAATTGCAACTAGAGTCACTCGAACCACTGTCCGGGGCGAGTGTAGGATTCCTCAGTGTAAAACAGCATTCGGCAGCTCAGCTTTCTCATGTGTGGCCATCAGACAATGGAATCAGTTGCCAACGGAGCTGACCACATGTGTACATTTTAGCACTTTTTCAGACCGGGCCAAAAAATGGCTTCTTTTAAAACAAACATGCTTGCATAATGTATTGTAATTGACGTGTATGTGAGAGGGTATTTGTAAATGAATGTTGAAGAATGAATGAAGGGTGTGACTCTTTTTCTTCTTCTTTTATTGTGTTTTTTTGTGCTGTTTTTGAGAGGAATGATTTTATTAATATGTGTATCTGTTGACATCAGCCTGCCCAGGGACTACAGGTGAAAATTAGCACAAGTGCTATAACCTGGTAAAATGCATCTCTCCTCTTAAGGTTAATGTATATTTTGCATTGTCCCTGTTTAAAAAAAAAAAAAAAAAAAAAAAAAAAAAAAAAACACAGAGCGGCGTTAAATTTAACACCAGGGATTTTACTGTGTAACTGTGATTGAATGTCCCAATGTCTACTGTGTATCAATTGACATTCAATTGACATTATAATGATACATATCTCACGTTTGCTCTGCACTCTCAAAAATAAAGGTCTTTTTTAGCATTTATGGTTCCATAAAGAACCTTATTTTGAAGAGTTTGGTTATTGATTGTATCTGGTCTATTAGCATCTAGAGGTGTTGATATTATTACTGTCATTATGTGTGATGTTGTGGAGATCTTCATGGGTTTGAGGATCTCAGTTTCTCACCTGTTAAAACCTCTAGATTCACTTCAGTGTAGGAATCTTTTTCTGTAGTTTTATCAATTCCACACTGGTACGTCCCAGAATCCCGTTCTCTCAGATCTCTGATGGTCACAGTGAAGACTGATGATCTTGTGTTGTCATACAGAGAGAATCTTTCATCATCAACCCATTTATTCTTCTGATTAGTCCTGATGAGGTCAGAGCACCACACACACTTAGTTTTTTTTGGCCTCTTTCCTTTACAAAAATACTTTGCATTTGCTGTATATTCATTGTTATATTTGCATGTGATGTTGACTCCACTTCCTGAATATCCTGTTACACTCATGACACCTACAACAAACCAGCATTAATACAAAACTAATATATTCATAAGACCGAACAGAAATTAACATTCAAATATCTCATCAAATCTGTGGTGTTTTTCGTGATTTACTCTGAGTTCAGATTCTTACCAGGAATCATCATCAGAGTGAAAGTCCAGATGATCTTCATTCTTCTCTCTTATTAAATGATCTTCTCTGTTGTTAGTAGATTCAGTTCTTCTGAAACTCTCGATGAGTGTTCGGATGAGTTTTGAGTGTTTCTTTCCTGGTTACACGTTTAACATGAAGAGCTGAATGTGTCAGAGACGCCCACTTCCCCTGAGAGAGAGAGAGAGAGAGAGAGAGAGAGAGAGAGAGAGGGAGAGAGAGGGAGAGAGAGAGAGAGAGAGAGAGAGAGAGAGAGAGAGAGAGAGAGAGATATTAATAAAGCGGGAAGTGAATCTAATGCTTCAATTTTGCTTCAGTTGACAGTGACATCTGATGGAAACATTCGCAAACAGCAGCGGTTCACATTGCAACTATAAGTGCAGGTTTCTGATTGATCAACATGATTCATATAACAGTGAGATATTACTGACAGCCACCAGAGCTTGAGGATCACCCCCACCCCCCCCCCCCCCCCCCCCCCACCCCCTCAGCTGTCAATGTATATACACAGGGGCTAACAAACTTAACAAGAAAACGGGGTAACGACACACCTGAAACCAGCATGAAAAACTACAAGAGGACTACAAAGATGGCAGCCAGAACAGGAAACAGGAAGTATTGCAAAGTCCAAGGTCAAACAGAGAACAAAGGACATTATTAATAACAGTACAATAAGACAATTATTTTGTATTACAAGTTTTCTGAAATGGTATGTTTAAATATGCAGATGGAGTATTTTATAAGGGCATTTCTAAAACAGAAATCTGAAATATTAGAACTCTTGTTTAATTTTGTTGACGCATTAAAGTTTTTTTTTTTTTTTTTTTTTTACAGAGGGTGTTTTGGATTTCTCTTTTTTATCTTTGCATAAATCAGAAAACACTGTCAACAGCCAGAGACAAACAGCTGGGCATATTTTCAAGAGTCAAATGTGAGTGTGATCTGCTGGTGGAAGAGAGTGGTTGAGATGTTCAGCACCACGGACAGAGATTCATCACGATACACACCTTCACAGTCTGTCCTGATGATCTTCTGTTTCATCAACATTAAATTACACTTCACACATGTCTTATGATGCTGGATAAGTGATCTTCAATGACACATTACATGAATCAACAAATCATAAATCAGTTTATTTGAACAGATGAGACTTGTGAATTGAGCAGATATTTATAAAAGCAATAAGTCCCGTGAAAATGATTCTTTACGGATGTATTTTGGCTTGGTTTTGTATTGAGGATGTTCACACTTGATCATCATACGACCTCCTGATTGGCCAGTCGCTCTAGACACGCCCACTTTAGCTGTCAATCACAAATATCTGACTGAATCAGTCTTCATCAGTTTGTGTGACAATGTGACATCTAGCAAATACTGAAGGACACTGACTATGTGAACTTATACTAAATGACACTGATAGTGTGTTCCACTCACCCATAATGTGCAGATGAACAGTATTAATAATGAAGTAACTGTATGAGTATCCATTGATCCAAACTCCACATAAATAAACTCCTCCATCATCTGGAGTCACAGCAGAAATTCTCACAGTGATGAGTTTCTGCTTGTCATCATGTAACCCGCTACAGTTTTACACTGTTCTACACTTTTGTTAGTTATATGCAGTACCGTAGTGTGCGTGTGTGTGTGTGTGTGTGTGTGTGTGTGTGTGTGTGTGTGTGTGTGTGTGTGTGTGTGTGTGTGTGTGTGTGTGTGTGTAAAGCGCTTTGGTGGCCATTGGGTCTGTGAAAGCGCTATATATAAATGCAGTCCATTTACCATTCTTATAAAAGATGTTTGAACTTTTCATAGAAAATTGTTGAAGTATGTTCATGGGTTTCAATAGGAATTCCATTTGATGCTGATTGAGAAACATTACTCTGCGAACTCTGCGGTGTGTTTTTGTGTTTAAATAAATGTTTAGTTGATGTGCTTTAACTGATTAATGATCAGAAAATTTTATTTATGTTATAGTAAATGAAAAAAAAAACTTAAAAGATGTTTATTGAAAGTATTTTTGTATTTCAATACACAAACGGAGATTGGGGAAACTGATAGATTTAATTCTTGATACATTTATTTTATGATGTTCCTGTATATATATATATATATATATATATATATATATATATATATGGAGGAGATGAGTATTTTTGAAATGCAGATGATTAATCTGTGTGTGTTGAACAGATTCATTTGTGTGTAATTAGTATGCTCATGTGTACTGATGTTAAACTAAGCTTACATCTGTTGGAACATGTGAGTGATGCTTTTGCAATTTAATTTACTCATGAGGATTTTATTGTATGACAAGCATATGTGAATCTTGCGAGATGTTAAATGTAAAATGTTTTTTGTGTAGATTGTTTTTATGTTCCCTGATTCCATCCTGTGCCGTGATCAACTGTGAGCTGTGGCGAGCCAGACTGTGATTTGGTGAAGGACCAACTGCGTTCAACCCGGACCCGTTTGCATCGTGGGATACTTTTCAATTACAGCTAAGCTGTTACTTTATACACACACTACCCGGGTAGTAGTAAAAAAGGACTTACATATACATACATTTTACACTACACATACACCAACTTGCAATCTACAAACCTAATGAACAGAAAACAGCATCATTACTGCAGTGATGAAAGAGAAAAGCTCTGACCTGAGATCAGGGAGAAAGTGAAGAAGATGAGGAGGATCTTCATTGTGAGTTGAGTTCAGTCACGGGATGTTTGTTTATAGTATGACATCATATAGATAGATCTCCTTTGACTCATGACTAATTTAAACACTGAGCGCCATCTGGCTGAAGTTTTCATGCAGATCATGAATTTAGTGGATGATAATTTTGGATATTTCTATGCCTGCAGTTTAAGTGGGTGGCTAAACACAGACTAATTAAAGGTGCATTGTGTAATATTTCTGAGGATCTATTGACAGAAATGCAATATAAGATTGTAACAATGTTCCGGGAAGAAGGAGGCGGGAACCGGCGAACAATCAAAATATACTTTATTTAAAATAAAACAAACAAACTAAAATACCGCCAGCAGCCCCTCGTGGACGACTGCTGGCTTACCCAAAATAAACATAACGGCCAGCAGGCCCTCGCGGACGACTGCTGGCTAAAATAAAACACAAATATAAAAACCCAAACTCAACTAAAATACAGGCCTGTTCCTCCCTCTCCCCGGGTTTCGGCACCAGTGTAACAATGTTCCGGGAAGAAGGAGGCGGGAACCGGCTAACAATCAAAATATACTTTATTTAAAATAAAATAAACAAACTAAAATACCGCCAGCAGCCCCTCGCGGACGACTGCTGGCTAAAATAAAACACAAAAACCAAAACTCAACTAAAATACAGGCCTGTTCCTCTCTCGATCATCAACGTCGTCGCTCTTCCTTTATGCTTCCGCTCCTCCGTGAGAGATGCGAGACCGGTGTGCTTCACAGGTGTTGCTCATTAGCAATCGCACCACCGGCCTCGCGCCGTTCTCTCACGTCCCTCGGCCGTCCTGTTCGCCACAAAGATCCATAACTATGTTTTCAGTGGTGTTTGCATAATGAACCGTTATGTTTGTATTACCTTAGAATGAGACATTTATATCTCCATAACCGCGGGCTCCCCCTTCTATGGAGGTCGACATATTGTGTCGACATGTTTCTACAGTGGCCCTAAACGGACAAACGCATTTCGTTACTATGTTGCTCTTCGTGCAAGGAAGCAAGCTTAGTTCAGCGAATAAAACACTGACACAATGATGAACAATAACAATAGTATTCGCAATAACATATAGTTTTACTGAATAATTAAGTAAACAATTTTTATTTTATTTTATCCTTTTTAAGAAACCTCATTGCTGAACTGGCTACTCTCTGCTGTCTCAGACGATGACATAATTTCCTGTCGGCCACCGTAACTTTTGTTGGTTGCAATTCGTAACTTCACCACTAGATGCCGCTAAAAATGACACACTGCACCTTTAAAGGCAGAGTAGGCGATTTGTTCCAGACTTTTTTGTTTTTGTTATGTTATGCTGGTTGAAAGCCTTTCACATCCTGATAGCAATCATAAAGTTAAAGGGACATTGGCCCTCATTTATCAAAAGTGCGTACACCAAATTTCCAGCGTACACCTGGCGTACACCCAAAACCACGGTGACTTTGAGATGTATCAATATAGACGTTGGGGTACGGCACACTCAAATCCTACGCCAGCTCAGGAGGTGGTGTACACACGTATTGAGTTAGTGCGGAAATGCGCAGAAAAACTATTCCTAACACCACAAAACCCACTGACAAACTAAAAGATATGATGTATTATGACCCACTGTAAAAAACAACAACAACAACATAGTAATTATAAACTTCAGTGTTTATTTTTGTGCAACATGGACTTCAATGTTTAATTTTGTGAGACTTTACCAAAGCATTTGATTTGTAAGCATATGTATTCCTTCAGTTGCGAGCCTGTGCGCTTTACCCTGACGTTTCATGGTTAGGCCCGGCAAGTGCGCACGGACTGGGTTCGGTAATGAAAGGCTTTCAATGACCAAAAAATAATTCAGACTGACAAAATAATAAAAAATACATTCTTGTTCTTTTAAATAATAATAATAATACAAATAATAATAACGACGTTCTTCTTCTAAATAACAATAAGCGTCATTAATAATAAAAATCATAATAATAAGAAGAATATTACAAATTGTCATGCAATTATTAATGTGAATGAATAGTACTCCACATCACATCATCATCATCACTATTGTACACCCAAATACATGTGACGTGATTCGAAATTGAATGCTAATTGTTTCAAAAGACGTGCTGTAAAATAATGCATTGTGATAGGTCATTTCGGCTCCACGTCGGAGAAGTTTCTCTTCTGTGCCGTCTTCCGTGTGTCCATGGCGTAAAATGAGGGCGTGGGGGAAGCGGAGATTTGAATATATAGGGTGTGTTCTTCTAATGACGATCGTTTTCAGCCGCGGCATTTATCAAGGGCAGGTATTGCGTACACCTGGATTTCAAAGGTACGCACAGCTTCATAAATCAGGCGGAGAGAGGAGTGTAAGCATAATCTTACGCCAACATATACGCCTGTTTCTACGCAAGAATGATAAATGAGGGCCAGTGTGTAGGAATTTCTCCCATCTAGCAGTGAAATTTTATTTTGCATTTAAACGAGTTGTGCTGTCCAGCGCCTCGCTTTTTCAAATGCGTGTTGCATCTACGGTAGCTGTTATGTACCAAAAAGCTATGACAAACAATGCAAGAACAATCATATGCTTTATTAAAATATATTCTTATCGAATTTCAAGGTTACAAAAAGTAAACTTCAGACCTTGTTTTTAGCGCCTTCTCTACTTTACTCAGTAGCTGCTATTCATCAAAGAGCCTGTTTAACTTTTAACTATAAATGTTCTACTGTCTATATAATAAAGTACACAACCAAGCAATGAAATAAAGCATGTAATTAAGACTGTAATATTGACGTAGCCTTCCTGTCGAGGAGAAAGCAGGACTTCAGCGTCTCTTTTGAAATCTTTCTCCTGCATTAGCTCTTTCCACCTGGAAAAAGCGATTCCGACATTGACTCTTGTTTTTTGTAATCTCCGGTCACGTTTCCTTTTACGTTCAATTTTGGAATTTTTTGGCAGCGAGGATTTCTTCTCCTGTGGCTCGGCATATGTATGGTCCGCCATTAAAAATAACAGTGCAGCCTTTTAAACTTGCCAGGGCAGTGACAAGCGCCTCTCACTGCTCTGCTCCTCCGTTTCTGCTGCTTTCAGTTACGTGACGCTGGCTCTGAACGAAAACTCGTTGTGGAAACGCGTAGGCCTAGTACTTTTTGACCCTCTCTGCTATTATAGTTTTTCAAGATGGCGGAACGACATGGAAGCCTCCGTGGACCTACCCGTCACATGTATATAAAGATAATACATTCTTCGTTTAAGATTACGAGGATAAGTCAGATAATTGGCAGAGGTATTTGTACACCATTGAGGACATATTTATGAATAAAAATATTGATTTTAGATAATAAAATACATAAAAAACTACACATTGTCCCTTTAAGACATGTAAATGTATTTGTATGCATATATATCCTAAGTGGAAGGTGTAGGACCATAAAATGTTTGTCCAAGCTGCATAAAAAGTACAATATCTACCTGCCTGTCAACCTATGTATTTTCATACCTCAGCACAGCAGCTCGCGCAGACATCACCTCATCAGCGTTTTTCATGCTATGCAGAGTTAGATAGAAGTCAGTCAGTCACAGAGCAGCGCAAACGAAACAGCAGTTCCTCCTGAACCAAAACAACCAGCTTATGATGCGTTCACGCCATAACTAAGTTTCAATGGCAACACTCAAGGGCGAAATGAATCTGCAGCAGTCAGGTGGTACAGGTCAAGTTATTTTTGTTCATTATCATTGTCATGTTATGTGCTTTGGGACATGAGGTAGTTTAACGCCGTCTCTTGTCTCGTGATGCTTTGCAAATTTTGGTATGTGCATTCATTTCTTTTCAAGAAGGTGTGGCTTTCAAAAACGCTCTGAAGGGAGGGTGGGATTTAATGCTTTCAAAGCTAACTTGCTATTGCTAGCCACAACGAAAAATTCCCTACCCTATCTTTAATAGCTTAAGTAAAAGAGAAAAATTGAGAGTTCAACCTTTGGGAAGCAAGACTGGTAGCTCATTAGCTCCCTCAGATTTCACTGGAATTACGTAAATCCACTCATGTCTGTCTAGTGGAGGCCAATAGAGGGCGATGATGATTTTTATTTTCAACTTCAACACACTAAAATGTATGTGATGAATCTGAATCTCTTGTAGACTGTCATTCAGCATTAGTATGAACTAATTGAAAATACCCAAGATATGAAGTCTGTTTAGTCTTTCGTACAGCCACTAGAAACATCGGAATACCAATTATGAGCAAAACCAAAACCTCAGAAATGAAGATCACTGATGAGCCTGAGATTCTTTCCAGGAATCATCAGCAGAGTGATAGCAAAGCTGTTCTTTCTCCTCAGTCTTTGCTCTTTATCTCTGGTAAAACATTTCCCAACAAAATCTTCTATAGAAGAATTTGACAAAAAAACTTTTGTTTTTGACTTTCTCTCTTCCTATAATTGTCAGAATATCTCTAACATTTTCTGCTACACTAAAGGTCTTATGTTTAAGCAGGGACGAGTAGAGATGAGGATCTATACTGCAGCAGTTTTATTAAATAAACAAGACAATTCCAACGGTTCTGGTGTTAGACCAAATTCTGTGACAATAGTAGGTCAAGGTCCCTTTTATTTATATAGCACCTTAAAACAACATTGCTACTGACCAAGGTGCTTCACAAAAACACAATAAAATTAACAGTCATACAAAAATGCCTAGTATAAATATTCGACATGTCCACAATTATGAATAGGCCTTAGAAAAAAATATACGTTTTCAAAGATGACTTAAATGCATATAAGGAAGAAGTTAACCTAACAAATTAAGGTAACAAATTCCACAGCTTAGGACCAAATACGGAAAAGGCTCTGTCACCTTTAGATTTCAAGCGAGACAGTGGGATGGTTAATAATTTGTCAGAGGATGATCTAAGAGATCTTCGGGGAGAGTATGGACAAATAAGGTCTGGGATATAAACTGGAGCCAGACCTTGCAAGGCTTTAAATACAAAAGTTAAAACATTGTACTTAATTCTGTATTTGACCGGTAGACAATGCAAATGTGACAAAATAGGGGTGATATGCTCACATTTTTTCTTCCCCATTAAGAAGCGAGCTGCAGCATTTTGAACCAGTTGCAAACGGAATAGTGAAAACTGGTTTATACCAGCATGACTGTCTCTACAGTAGGTCACCAAAAGATAGAAAATATTTCAAGGTGCTGTTGTCACCCTAACTCTAAGCCCTACCATCACAACTGTGCCTATTGCGGTCACAGAAATCAATTGGCACAGAATTTGGCGTAACACCAGCAAACAGAAATGCAGCAAGGCCATGCCTGACCGTTAACAGAACAAAAACAGGAGTATAAATGCACATGATAATGATTAGATAAACTTGAAACAGGTGAGAAGCAATTCGGAGCCAGGGGTTGGAGAATCACGTTGATGCCACTGGAACGGAGGGCCAAGATTGAGCCGGTGGATATGAGGACCGAGGTGGAGCCGGTGGATATGAGGACCGAGGTGGAGCCAGAGGGATGGAGGATCATGTTGATGCCACTGGAATGGAGGGCCAAGGTGGAGCCGGTGGATATGAGGGCTGAGTTGGAGCCGGTGGATATGAGGACCGAGGTAGAGCCAGTGGATATGAGGGCCGAGATGGAGCCAGTGGATATGAGGACCGAGGTGGAGCCGGTGGATATGAGGGCCAAGGTGGAGCCAGTGGATATGAGGACCGAGGTGGAGCCAGAGGGATGGAGGATCATGTTGATGCCACTGGAATGGAGGGCCAAGGTGGAGCCGGTGGATATGAGGGCTGAGGTGAAGACAGAGGGATGGAGGATCATGTTGATGCCACTGGAATGGAGGGCCAAGGTGGAGCTTTGTATATGAGGGCTGAGGTGGAGCCGGTGGATATGAGGACCGAGGTGGAGCCAGTGGATATGAGGGCCGAGGGGGACCCGGTGGATATGAGGACCGAGGTGGAGACAGAGGGATGGAGGATCCGGGTGGAGAAGAAGGAATGGAGAAATCAGGCAAGCCACAGGCCCAGAAGCCTGTGGTGGAGCCAGGGACAGACCAAGGCGGAGTCTTAAGGAAGAGGGACCACAGTGAAGATGGAGGGATGGATGGGGTGCAGCCAGGAAGCCAGACAGAACCAGGAAAGGAGGCATAGCCACGGAACTAGGAGGAACAAGTGATGGAGGCAGAGCCTGGGAACTGGACGGGACCAGCAGAGGAGGCGGTGCTACGAGACTGGACTGCATCAGCGGAAGAGGAAGGGCCAGGAAACCAGAGTTTACAACAAGCCAAGCCGGGTGTGACCGGCGAGGAAGGAGAGAGCCCAGGGGTGGGAGTCCATACTAGGGTATCCAGATCAATAAGTGTTTACTCCGGCATGTCAGCAAGCTCTGGCTCGGGGGCGTACATGACCTATTAGTATTAGTAATAAAAATATCAAACATGGAAACTTAATGCCAAAGACAAAGTGATAAAAAAAAACATTCAGCTCATTTATATTCTGTGCTGTGACTTGTCAAGCACTGAGATGATTGACAGCAGCATATTCACTGTAATCCTGATTATTCCTGATACTGACACTGTCAGGACAGTCAGATTTCTTGTGGAAATTCACCACTGCGTAATTCAGATCCTCAGCAGAAGTGATGCAGCACTGAGAGTCACCAGTGGCTTTCTCAACTGTAGCGTAAACACAGTTAGAAGAAACAGAGGGGCTTGTGGGTAATTGAGCAGTGGCATAAACAGTGTTAGAAGAATCAGAGGGCTTTTTGGGTAATTGTTTGTGAGTGTCTTTAATGTCCTCATAATCCCAACCAGTGTGAGAAACCTGAGGAGAGACAGAGAAATTATTTACAGCTCTGAATATCATCAGGGTGGAAGGCATTAGACATTTAATTAAACATGTTATACAGTAACTGGACTCACAACTTCATGTTTTCCTGGTCCAGTCTGACACGACGAATCACCGCCTGCCAAAAACAAGCGTCCTTTAATTAATGACAGCATGCATTATAACATTTGAACAATTATATATTTTGTAAATGTTATTTAAAACCTCATCAAATATCTGCATTTTGTATTTGTAGCCAATAGGTGGTGACCGATTCAAATTGGACAAACAAATCTTTGTTTTAATCTCAGTATAAATGGAGAGTTTCTATATCTAATGTAGTTAGGAAGGAGTTTTACCTTGAGACTGATACTTCTTACAGAGAAACAGTAATAAGAGTCCAGCGATTATCAGAACCAGAAGAACCAGAACCAGAGGAACGATCAGAGAAGAGCCTGAAAAAAACTAGAGATAATAATAAGAGAATTCCTTTGATATAAATATTAGATTGTATGTTTATATTTCAGCACAAGGGCACCTGTTGACATGTCAGGAGACACTGATGTAGAAGTTATGAAAACAGAAGCCGATGATGATGATGATGATGATGATGACGATGTCGTTTTTAGAACGTCTGTATCTAAAAAATGATAAAATGGAGGGATAACTAAACTGTTTTTCAAAAGGATTCTTTTTCTTTCTTTCTTTCTTTCTTTCTTTCTTTCTTTCTTTCTTTCTTTCTTTCTTTCTTTCTTTCTTTCTTTCTTTCTTTCTTTCTTTCTTTCTTTCTTTCTTTCTTTTGCCCCAGACACAGATCTTGATCATGTCTTTTAATGGTTACTGATGTAATTCCTCTACCCATAATTAATGTTTTGGGATGCACAGACGCACAGAAGACACAACCGCAAGCAGTTTATTTAAGCTCTAGGAACTTATAAATAAACACATATGTTTATCATGGTGAATAAAACAAATCAGCACAAATGAAGGGTAAAATTACCATTTTCTTATCCGTACCCACCCTTCAGTTTTAACTGTGGTGCAAGTGTGGTAAAGTGGACTAACATTAATGCTTAAAACTGCACTAAAATTACAACACTACTAAAGTAAAACAGTTTTACTGCAACACTAAACTCTGTTGTAAGACCAAATGACCACACAAACTTTTACACTTTGTCCAGTTCCTGAGTTCACACACTGCTGTAGCTCTTCCCAAGAAAATGACATGTAGACTCTTCAGTACCTTCATCTCCAATCCTGATCCCAGAGATCTACCTTTCTGCAAAGTTCAGCTTCAACCCTGATCAAACACAACTGAACCAGCTAATGAAGATCAGCAGAAGCACAATCATTGCAGACAGGTGTGTGTGTGTGTGTGTGTGTGTGTGTGTGTGTGTGTGTGTGTGTGTGTGTGTGTGTGTGTGTGTGTGTGTGTGTGTGTGTGTGTGTGTGTGTGTGTGTGTGTGTGTGTGATCAGGGTTGTATCAGAACTCTGCAGATCTCCAGGAACAGGATTGAGCGTCCCTGATCTATATCTACAACACAATCTATAACAGGGTTTCCCCGAACGGTAGGAAATGAGAATATGAATGTACCAGAACAGGACAAAAACATCTGAACATCAACAGATGCTTCAAATGAACTAATTACATTATACACATAAAGAATGACATGACGAATAAAATGATCACAAACACGTGAACAGTGCATTAGCAGAACTTGTTTAACTGCAGAGACTGAAGTAATACTAACTGCAGCTCATTTTGTAACAACACTTCCTCTTTTGTAACTGTGGTTTGTGACTTTTTTTATCAGACAGCATGTTACTTCTACATTAAAATAATCCTGTGTGCAAATCTACAAGAACAGATTTAGCCTGGTTCTTCATTCTGTTTCCACAGTCAAGCAACATGATGCAACACACACATCACTGAGAAAATCATCTGTACCTGTAATGATCAGGACTCGTGTGATGAAGATCTTGTGTCCTTGATCAGACTGGACTCCACACCAGTATTCTGAATCTTCTTCAGTCACATGACTGATGCTTCCCGTCAGGAGCTGCTGTTCTCTGTCATCATACAGCTGGATCTTTCCCTCATCCCTCCATCTTCTGCTCTCCTTCACAGACGTCTCTTTAGCACAGAGATCAGCTCCAGATCTCCAGCACAGAAACTTCACATCACGACTGTGGGATTGTGGGTATTTGCAGCTGATGTTCACAGATCCTCCAGCAGAAGCTGATAGACTGATGCTCTTCACACAACAATCATCTGTTTAAGATACAAATAAAGTGCAGCAATGTTACAATCACCAGATATATTCATGAATCCTGTCAAATAATGCAGAAATGACTGAAATCAGCTAACCCGTCTTAATGTCCAGATTAATGTAAAAAAAATCAGTAATGATACTTCATCTTCATTTAATAACAAACACGTATTTTCTGAGTTTCACATGTGAACGTCAGTGATTTCAGTCAGTGTTTAGTATCGTGATGTTGTGGAGATCTTCATGGGTTTGAGGATCTCAGTTTCTCACCTGTTAAAACCTTCAGATTCACTTCAGTGTGGGGATCTATTCCTGTTCTATCAACTGCACAGTAATACGTCCCAGAATCCTCTTCTCTCAGATCTCTGATGGTCACAGTGAAGACTGATGATCTTTTGTCGTCATACAGAGAGAATCTTCCATCATTAACCCATTTATGTTTAATATCAGTCCTGATTTTGTCTGTGCAGACTGACCACTGTCCTTTACAAAAATACTTTTCATTTCCTTTATATTCTTCATCATATCTGCATGTGATCGTGACTCCTCCTCCTGAATATCCTGTCACACTGATGGAGCTCATGACACCTACAACAAACCAGCATTACAACACTAATACATGAGAATGAACAGACATGAACTTTCAATTTTCATAAATTCAACAATATGAACTGAATTTAAAGACGATCCTCATCAAATGCTTTAATTTTTCGTGATTTACTCAGAGTTCAGATTCTTACCAGGAATCATCATCAGAGTGAAAGTCCAGATGATCTTCATTCTTCTCTCTTATTAAATGATCTTCTCTGTTGTTAGTAGATTCAGTTCTTCTGAAGCTCTCGATGTGTGTTCAGATGTGTTTTGAGTGTTTCTTTCCTGGTTACATGTTTAACATGAAGAGCTGAATGTGTCAGAGATGCCCACTTCCCCTGAGAGAGAGAGAGAGAGAGAGAGAGAGAGAGAAAGAGAGAGAGAGAGAGAGAGAGAGAGAGAGAGAGAGAGAGAGAGAGAGAGAGAGAGAGAGAGAGAGAGAGAGAAAAGAAAAAACATCAACTCTTCTTCAACAATTTCACAAAGGACCTTATTTAAACACCATATTACCTCAAAGGATAAAAGATCATGCATTAATATATAATAATGATAATCAATCAAAATCCTAGATTTTACCAATTTTACAAAAATTGTTACAAACATTTTGCTAAATTTTTTCTTGTGGTATAAACCGCCATTTTGCCTGACCCAACAAGAAATTTAACAATTGACACATATGATGGAATTTTTTCACATATTTAAACCCACAAGTAACAATTTTCATTGAGAAATCCACATCAAAAGAAGCAAAAGGTTTTTTCAAAATATCAAATAAAGGTTTTAACCTCAAACAGTGCATAAATGCATGACAAATAGTCTATTTTTCCAAACAAAAAGGGCAACCTTCAGTCACTTCAGAATTTATCAAGGAAACAAAAGCATTTACTGCAATAGCACCATGTAACACTCTCCACTGTAAATCCCCAGTTTGACTAATGGTGACTTATACAAGGCTCTCCATGCTGGATTTTCATCGACAGGAAGATTAAGTATATTTCACCATGGTGTATCACACTTGTTGTCTAAAGATTTCTTATTAAAAGCTTTTACACAAACCTTGTACAATTCTTTCCCAAGTACAACATTTGAACCCACAATCATTACTTCTTTACAAAAAATACCCAATACAAGAAATACCCAACTTCAGAAAAGGGGCTTTGCAATAAGGGTTTATTAACCCCTTTGAGTAATGATCCAACAGTTCTGTCTCTTTCTCAGTAAGAGCCGATCTCCATTTTTCAAGTGCTTTTGCTATTGTACAGCATGATTTGAGTCCTAAATGCTCAGCAATCGCGGTCACATTCTTAAAAGCAGATCCCGCTATTTGATGTAGATGATCAATTACTGTCAACTTGGCATTACACAAAGTCCTTTCTGGTATGGCAAAAGAAAACTCACGTGATAAGTCCAAACGTGAACCACAGACCAACGGTTCCTGAAGTAACCAAAACAGAGAAGCGATATTGCTTTCCCTACTTTTCTTAAACAGAGACCAGACTTTAAATAAGTTACGATAACAAACTGGAGAATTAGATAGTTTTAATCTTTGAGAGACTACCAGAGTAAAGTTTTGTCCAATCCTAGCCCTTCAATATTCCGGAGAATCGCACAGGCATCCCGTCCAACTGGACTCTGAAGAGCACTTTAAAAGTCTCTGTACGTATTGCAGACGAAATGCAGCCGTTCTGCTCTGCAAGTGTATCAAACCGAGTCCTCCTTCGTCTTTTGGTAGATACAAAACACTTTTTGATACCCAGTGCATTCTGTCCCAGAAAAAATCTATTAACATTGACTGGATTTTCATCAGTACATCTACTGGGGGATCTATACAGGCTAGGCGATACAAAAGTACAGAGGCAACCAGATTATTTATGATCACAATTCTTCCTTTATAGGTAATTTTAGGGAGTAAAAACCTCCACTTATCCAGTCGCCCTTTGACCTTTTCAACAGTGCCTTCAAAATTATTTTTTTACAACATTTACATTTCCTACAAAGACTCCTAGATATTTAAAACCATCTCTTGTCCATTTTAAACCATCAGGAACTCTTGGTTCACCTTTTGGCCGTTTTCCAACTAATATGGCTTCACTTTTTTTCCAGTTAACCTAAAGAGTTTTAAAATCATCTAAAATCTTCAACATCACATTGACATCATTGGGTTCACTAATTATGACAATGGCGTCATCAGCATACACGGATAACTTAAAAACATTAGCACAATTTGGCATACAGTCCACACATCAGCCTTGTCTGACACCCCTGTACACACTAAACGGAGAGCATAAGTCACCATTAATCTTTAATATACTCTCAATGCCACAAGACATCATTTTAATCATTTCAATAAAATCTGAACTAAAACCAAAGGCTTTTAAAACACTCCATAAACAAATATGCTCGACTCTGTCGAAAGCCTTCTCTTGATTGATTGATATCATGCCAAAATCTACGTCAAAAATGTTTCCACAGTCTAAAATGTCTCTAGTAAAAAAACAATTATCAAAGATTTTTCTTCCTGGTACGCAATAAGACTGATCTGGATGAACAGTAGATTCAAAAACTTCCCCCAATCTGATTGCTAAAGCTTTAGACAATATTTTATAGTCATTACATAATAAACTTACTGGTCTCCAATTTTTGATGTAATTTAAATCTCTGTAATAAAGTAATAATTGCTCTCCGGCAGCTTCTTGGTAGTTGTCCATTTACCAGACTCTCATTAAAAACTGTTACTAATTCTGGACCCATTTCTAACCAAAAGGATTTATACAATTCAGTTGTAATGGCATCAATACCTGGTGCTTTTCCATTTTCCATTTTTTAAGGGCATTTTCAAGCTCAACCAAATTTAAAGTTTTACTAATTTCCTCATTTGCATCATTAGTTATCTGTGGTAAATTTTCTAAAATAATCCAAATTACCATCTTGTTCTTCAGAAATGTCACTTTTGTACAAATCTTTATAAAAATGTACAGCACTTTTTCTAATATCTGAGGGATTTGCCAACAAAATCCCTTTATCAGACTGCAAGGCATGAATAAACTTTTTCTAACCATTCTTTTTTTCTAAACTGAAAAATAATTTTGAAGGAGCGTCCATTAATCCTGCACTTTGGAAACGGGATCTAATGATAGCACCTTGTGTTGTACCAGCTAGCATATCAGTTAGCAAATTCTTTTTCTTTTTTATGTGCTCTATTTACGTGGCATCTTTAGAGGACTCTGCAAGCTCTTGTAGCTTCATCAGCTCTTCTTCTAACACACTCATTTAGCTATTTATGTCTCTTGTGGCATTGTGAGTATATTGTTGACACAATTGTTTGATTTGTATTTTCACAAAATCCCACCACAGCTGCAATGTTAAGAAAGACAATGTCATAGCTTTAGCATGTGTCCAGAACTCTTTAAAAACGTCTCTAAAAAAAGTGTCACATAATAAATTATTGTTAAAATGCCAATAAGCACTTTTTGATTTCACAAAACTTTTTGCTACAACACATTTTATCAAGCTGAGATCGGAAAAACAAACCGGACTGATTGAACATTCTCTAAACATACTTAATTGGTGCTTAAAACCATAAAATCTATCAAGCCTTGTCAGCGATAACTGATTATCATGAGTGTGAGCCCAACTGTCTCTGTGTACCATGGACATTTCTCCATGGTATTATTTATGCTATGAATTTCTTTCATTTGAATTAGCCTCTTTCTTGATTGTATGTGTGGTTCAACATGATTCTGATCCATGACATTTTCAGTACAATTAAAATCCCCTCCTAATATTAAAAAAAAACATCATTATTACAATCATTTAAAACATCATCCAAAGTGTTCAAAAAAATAATTCTTTCCAATGCCATAGTTGGAGCGTATACACAGACAAAAACACAATAACTATTTTCAAATACAGCTTTGATCTTCAGCAAACTTCCTTTCATTCACAGAAAATAACACCGCAACTCTGCCACTCAATGAGGTATGATGGCTTAAAATCACTAATCCATCAAATTCTTTTACCCATTCTACAGCATTTGATACATCAGTATGTGTCTCTTGTACAAACAACACATCAATTTTCTTAAGTTTCATTAATTCAAAAACTTGAGCTCTCTTCTTAAAATCCCTTGCTCCGTTAACATTCAAGGAAGCAAGATTTATTTCCCCCATAAAGGATAAAAAAAGAGAGCAACAGAAATAATAAAACCATAAAAGATGCATAAATGTATCCATTCTGGCTGTTTTCAATGGGCCGGCCTGACTGAAGACGGTAAACCTCTTGATTAGTGAAACAACTTTCACTTCTAAAAATCTTTACCTTCTCAATGAACTGTCTGGAAAATACTCCTCTAATTTTACTTTTTTCACATTTTTCATCATTTTCAAAAATGACTTAACACTAGTCAGCCCCAATTTTGGCAAGTGATGCATACATGACATACCCAAAATAAAAAGGTCGCTGCTCATAAGTCATTCTGAATAGACACATAACCAACATATATTTAGAAAGCCAAACCTTGAGAGTTTAGATTTCAAGACTCAAAATTAACCAGACTGTTATTAATATTGAGATAAGCTCAAACATAAAAACAAATAATATTAAGAATATATTTATTAAATGTATAAAAATATTATGTGAATTTAGGATTGCAACTTATAACCACAACTAAAGTGTATCCACAATTGTGGCCATGCTTCATTTCAAATCTGAGGATGGTATCTCTAAAATTATGCATGTTATGAAGCCTATTGTGAGACCATTTCAAGAGAGACTTTTAGAGAAGGCTAATAAGATTCTTATTTAAATATGTTATTGCCCTGTAAACACCCATTTACAGTCTCTGACTAATGTCTGGTGAGGAGAACTGGCCCCATTCATGTTATTTTCATTTAAATCGACCGATCTTTCACACCTCTGCCGGTAAGAGACTTAATCTTCATTATTCTTTTATCCTTATTCTTCCATTATAGCCTGTATTCTGGCATTATGCTTGACCATCTAAACCTCTCAGATCCTATTATACATGAATAATCCACCTATTATCTTAAGTCTTGTTATAAAACAAACAATAAAAAACTTTCCTTGGAACTTTAAATGTAAATTATTTTTGCATTAGCACAACAAGTAGCCTCAAACTACACAATTTAATTTATTAATATTACACTTTAGTGGAAAATGAATAGAAATGTTATTCTGTATGACGAAATATTTTACCAGCATGTGATAATTTATCATTATTTCTCCAAATATGCGCACCATTGGACTAATAGCCCTGGCGGATGCTGTATATTGTATGTATTTGAACACAAATAAACCGGAGAAGATGAGAATTAATGTTGTATGAGTGATGATTTCTACTCAAAATAACAAACGTTAAAGATTAATTATTTTGCTGTCACAGTGTTGGGTTTGTGTTCCTCTGATGTCCACTAGATGTCCTCCTTTCCCACGGTGTCCTTCGCTTATGAACTACATTTCCCACGATCCTTTGTCTCATCATTGCACTCTGTTCCTTATCACTGATCATTGCACTCAGCCAGTTCCCCATTATCATTGTTTCAGTATGTGTGACGGAGTCCTTGTATGTATCACGCTACTTCTGTCCCCTAAATCGTAAACCAGTCC